>NC_058131.1:18222727-18339479 GCF_016433145.1 Gracilinanus agilis | reverse complement strand
CTGTACACACACACACACACACACACACACACACACACACACACACACACACGCGCGCGTGCGCGCGAAATCCATAAGCAAACATGACCTCTTTGTGTCTCCCTCTGAAGTTTCCCCTCCGTGCATTTAAAACAAAGGTTTCCTAGACCTTGAGATATTCTATCACTAGGCACCGTAGGTTCCTTTTTTGCCAAGTGACCCTGAGTTCTAGTAATCGTTTCTTGGGGCCACGTCTCGGCAATATGTGAGCAGGCAGGTGATTCGAGCCAACAGCTGTGGCGGCAGATGTCCAGTGACAAGTGTCCTGTGACAGGTGTCCAATGAGAGACAAGCCGGAGTCCTGGCCCTGCCGCTTAGTATCCGTGTGAATGGAGTCGATGACTTGCTTCCCAAACCTTCTGTAAAATGACCATTTGTCAGTGACGTCGTAGGGAGATTAGCCTAGAGGGTCTCTGGGGTCCCCGTGGGTGTGTGACCTCTGATTCCTAGACATGTCTGTCATCTCAGCTCTGACCATGAGCGGGGAGCCAGAGGGAGCACCCTGGGGGATAGAGTGGTCAGCAGGCAATAGCTGAAATTGTTGAATGTCCGGAGGAATGGTCCTCCAGACAGGACAAGTGATGGCAAAGAGGAGATGGATTGTAGGCAGACTAGAGGTCCTATAGGATGCCCCACCCCATTCTATCACTTTACAGATGGAGAAACTGAGGCTTGGAGAGGTCAGGTGATTTTCTCCCACTCACACCAGTAGCCAGCATCAAAGGCTGGCCTTGAATCCAGATGAACAGGACAGTGTAAGTGATTTACTCGGGTCACACTGGTAGAAAGTGGCGTTCAAACAGGACCATCGATTTGCCTGGGGAGGTCGTGTCTTTCCCAGGTTCCTCAGGCAGTCAGCGACAGAGGGATGGTTTGACATGCAAGGCTCCGAGGCCTTGGGCTGCAGTCAGGCCTCCTTTAATGGGGCCCTGAAGAAGAGCAGCGATGGCCCCAGAATCGAGTCACGGGAGTCACACCTCAAGTCCTCCAGGGCTTGCGGGGAAGGAGAAAGGGCGGGATCCTGGGCCCACCCAGCATACGAAGGTGAGCAAGAATCCAAAGCCGTCACCAGGGAAGACATTGCCGTTTCCTGTCCTACCCACCCAGCTTCTAAATGAACCTTCAGATTTCTCACGGCCCAGCCCATTCGGGGAATGGCCTCCCGGGGGAGCCACGCTCTCCTCGTGATTGAAGGCAGGTCAGCCTCCCTTCCTTCTCTCTTCCTGGTTGACGAGTGTCATTTCTAATTGCTTGGCAGGCCCCGACTCTGCCTTGGCTGGCCTCCCACACAAGGGTCAGCTCTCCATCACGTCCTTGGCTTCTCCAAAAGTCCGGCTTCACCCAGGGATGAGTGTCACCAGGGGAGAAGCAGAAAGCAGGGAGCGAAAGGTACCGCTCTCTAGGCGTGCCTGCCTCCGCCCGTTCCCCAGCCTTTGGCCTCATCGGGGAGGAAGGGGGGGAGGATGCGATGGAGGGAGGCATGCTGGGAGGATCCTTTGAGTGAAGACTTCAGAGAAGGTCTCACTATCCAAACTGAGACCGAGAGGCTGCATGTTAGAATTAGGAAGGCCAGCAAGGCGGAGGCAGCCAGATGATGCACTAGAGCACCGAGCTGGAGTCAGGAAGAAAGACTCAAATTCCTGAGTGCAAATCTGGCCTCAGGCGCTTGTTAGCTATGTGACCCTGGACAAGTCACTTAATGCCATTTGCCTCAGTTTCTTTTTCTGTAAAATGAGCTGGAGAAGGAAATAGCAAACTACTCCAAGATCTTTGCTGAGAAAACCCTAACTGGGCTCATGAAGAGTTTGACAGGACTGAGATGATGAACAATAATAGTAAGGCAGAGGTGATGGAGGCTGACCTTAGTGTCAGGAAGACATGGAGGAGAATGGCTTTTTTGAGTTTAAGTGGCAGAGGTAAGGAGAGAGGGCATTCCAGGCATAGGAGACAGCTACTGCAAAAGTGTGGAGGTAAGAGACAGAAATGCTACATGTGGGAGGCAAATGACACGGTCAGATCTTGGCTTTTGGAATCCTGGCTTGGCAGCTGTGTGGAAAAGGAAGAGAAGGAAAGACTTAAGGCAGAGAAGGAAGGCCTCCTGCTTTCCTTTAGATTAAAAAAAATACACAAAAGATTTTGAAAGGCAAAAACAGGGGGCAGCTGGGTAGCTCAGTGGATGGAGAACCAGGCCTAGAGATGGGAGCTCCTGGGTTCAAATCTGGCCTCAGACACTTCCCAGCTGTGTGACCCTGGGCAAGTCACTTGACCCCCATTGCCTACCCTTACCACTCTTCTGCCTTGGAGCCAATACACAGTATTGATTCTAATACGGAAGGTTGAGGGTCTAAAAAAAAAGGCAAAAACATTGGAATGGGTTAAACAAGATGAAATATAAAATATAAATAACCACAAAGGGCTACATGAGGAGGGTTGCTTAAGGACATTGTTTATAATGTGGGGAAGATATGGTGAAAAGAAGTCCTGGGGGGGGGATTTAGTATGCTGCCAACTTGGGATGTGCCAGCACTGGGCAATGGCAGTCCCCAACCAAGCCAAACCAATCTGAACACCACTCAAATGTGATCACTCTTGGGTTGCCTCAGTGTTCTAGAAAATGGCGGCAGGAGTGAATGTCATTCTTTTCTCTAGCCTGGTAGCGCTCCCTTTTACAAAAGATGTGGAAAAGTTAATTACGCTATGTCTAGAGAAGGGAGACCGAGATGTGGGATGGACTTAAAACTACTTCCTACAGTGATGGATGGAGGGAATTGAAGGTGTGGGGGCTCTAATGTGAAAGAGATTGGGCTCGTTTGTCTTGGCAACAGGGTTGAGAAGCAGAAGGAAGGTCGAGGAAGGCAGATTTCTGCTCAGCATAAGGGGAACTTTCTAATTAGAGCTCTTTATAAAGGAGGAATGGGTTTCCTCATTCTCCCAGCCTGGGCATCAAATGATGCCTCTCTGTCTTTGAGCACTTGAGACCTCTTTACCCGGGAACATCAAATCATCCCTTACAACTTCCTCAACCTGAAATGTCCTTCCACAAAGCTGACCCTTTTCTCTGATGGGTGAGTTCCTCCTGGGGCTTCTGTTTTGAGGAAGGGCCCAGCCTGACCATCATTCCTTTCCTTTCCCTGTTCATGGCCCCTAGAATTCCTAACCTGAACACCTTCATCTTCTCTCCTCTCAGCAGAGTGGAAGGGAGGAGGTGTGGGAAATAAACATTTATTAAACACCTACCATGTTCTAGGAGCTGTTTTCTAGCTCTTTTCTAGTGCTTTCTAGGTCTTATCTCATTTAAGAGTCACACTCAAACTTCTCTGTGGAACTTAAGGAAGGAGGAGCCACATTCACCGAGTTTAGGGGGAGATTATTAGGGAACGATTTTATTGAGAAGGAGGCACTCGAGTTAAGCCTGAAAAGGAGGAAGAGGATCCAATAGGCAGAGATGACAGGGGAGAAGAAGAGAGGAGAGTCCATGCCAGGCAAGAACAAAGTTATAGAGAGAGGAAGGAGCAGGATGGCAACAGAGAAGAGAGAGTTGTCTAGTTGGATTGTAATGTAGAGGATATGTGAATGAACCATACAGAATAAGGCAGAAAATCAAGGTTGGAGTCATATCATAGGCAACGGTCGGCAACCTTTTTGGCCGTGAGAGCCATAAACGCCTGTGGAAGGAGGATGGAGGCAGAAGGTGCTGGAATATGGGGTGGGGGCTGAAGGGCCCCCTGGGGCACATCCTGGGGCTCTGCCCGGACTGGCAGGTTTGGAGGTGGAGCCAGATATGGCTCGAGAGCCATACGTTGCCGACCCCTGTCATAGAGCTTCCTGGAGATCAAGATCAGTGGTTTCTATTTGATTTGATTAGCAATGGGGAAGTTAATGAGAAGTTCTTGAATGACAAGGCCTATTTAATTTTGGTCTCCATGTCTGGTGCCAAGCTTTGTGCCCAGAACATAATAGTAGCTAATATTTAGGTGGTACTTCCTAGCCAGATTCTGTGCTAAGTGCTTTACAAATATCATCTCATTTGTTTCACATAACTTTGAAGGTAGGTGCTATTATTATCTCCAGTTTACAATTAAGTAAACTGAGGCAGACACAAGTGAAGTAACTTGTTCAGGGTCACACAGATAATACATATTTGAGGCCAGATTTGGACTCAGGTCCTCCTTCCACCAGGCCAAGCACTTATTGCTCTTCCCTGTTGCCTCAAGGACAAAATAAGTGCTTTATAGATTCTTTGCTTTTAACTTAAATTTATTTATTTTTGTCACATTAAAATACCCAGTTAACTTCTTCCCTCTCTTCCCTCCCTCATTAGAGAAAGAAACATTTAACCATACACACATGTGCGCGCACACACACACACATGCATGCATATATATGTAAATTATATCTTATTCATTTCTATTTATCAGTTCTTTCTCTGGAAGTGGACATATGCAACAACAAGATTTCTGTTGCTATATATAATGTTCTTGGTTCTGCATGTTTCATAATGAATTGACCAGCCATTAAGAATTACTTTTTAAAGGAAGAAGCATAACCAGAGGAGGGCTTTAGAAAGACTACTTGGGCAATCAGGAGGAGAGAGGCTTGGAGGGAAGGTTGGTTTGGAGGCAGAAGATGGTTGGTGAGCAGGTACAGACAGTCATCTTGACTTGTAACAAGCTTCCTTCTAGAAAGGCTCGTTGGCATGAAATGGAAGGACCTGCCCATAATGGAGCTTACACGACTTTTCTGTAATGTGGTGATGGGCGCCTCTTTGATTGGCCGTGGAGCCAAGCACAAACAGGGCACACTAGTGCTCACAGAACCCATCAGTCAGAACCAATCTCTTGTTCTTTTCCTCCTTGGTGGTGCTGGAGGAGATATCCGTTAATCCTCTAGACTTGGGTCCTCCTTACTCTAGGCCAACACATGGATTGTGAATATGGGCCTCTGTTTGCCTCTTTGCATCCATCCTTTCCTGCTTTACTTAGGTGAAGGAGTGCTAGAGACAGCTCTGATCCTGTGGCCTTCAGAATGTCAGAATGGTGTTCCGTGAGAGGTCTGGGGAGAGTACCTGACAGGCTTTGCTGCCACCTGTCCCACAATGAAGCCTCAAAGAATTCCCCTGAGAGAACCAGCCCAGGGGGCCTGAGATAGAGATATCCAGTGGGTATTGCACATTCTGAAGTGAATTCACTGGAATGAATACTATATAGATACTACTTTAAGTTTAAGCCTACTCTTTATATGGACTGAAGTGGTTTAGAGGACAGCGTTTCCCTAGGGCAGTGGTTCCCAAACTTTTTTGGCCTACCGCCCCCTTTCCAGAAAAAAATATTACTTAGCCCCCTGGAAATTATTTTTTTTAATTTTAATAGCAATTAATAGGAAAGATAAATGCACCTGTGGCCATCACCGCCTCCCTAGATCACTGCAGCACCCACCAGGGGGCGATGGCACCCACTTTGGGAATCCCTGCCCTAGGTGTTAGTGAGGGTAGTGCTTATACTTTTCTTGCTCTGTTGATTTGTAAAAATTAATGGTACTGATTTCTTAAATGGAGCTGGATCTCTACTCACTGATGGCTAACAGTGGAAAGGAATGCAGGGCTTAAGCTGATTGAATTAGAAAAATGATACTCCTAAACTCTCAGGAGTATCCCTAGAATTTTTAAAGAGGGGGAGGCAACTGGCCAGCCTTTTAGACAAGATGATATTAGGTTTTAAACTGGAATGTTTGAAATGAAATTACATTTATTATTTATGATACTGAATTAAGATAAGTAATACATGGCAACTAGATGAATTGGGGGATTTGTAGAGAGACCAAAGTCCAAGATAATTCCAAAGTGTTGGGTCTATATGATTGGGAGGATAATGGCACCATCCACAAAAAGAGAGAAATGAAAGGGAAGGGCATATTTGAGAGAGAGGAGTTCATTTATGGTCATGTGGAATTTGAAGGGTCAATAGGAAATATCTGGAGACCCAAGTTCTGGAGAGAGTAGATTTAGGAGTCATCTGCAAAGAGGTGATAATTAAAACCATGGGAATGGATGAGAACATGAAAGGAAGGAGGGTAGAGAGTGATGAGACAGCCTTAGGGGGCTCTCATATTCAAGAGCCAGAAGAAATGTGAATAGACAACAAAGGAGACAGAGAAGGAGCAGTCAGAGTGCCAGTGGTCATGGTTTATGACTTCTCCAAAAGCTGTTGGTCAGCTTCATTGTTGATCCCAGCCTGTGGTGGCCCCATGCTATTCTCTAAAGGGACAGGGAGATAGAAACTGAGAATTATTGCCAGCTGAGAGTCTCTCCCTGTCTTCTTTGTCCCACCCCATTTCACCTCCCTTGAACAAACTGAAGGTTGTTGTAAACTTGACTCAGCTGAAAACCTATCCTGACTCACTTTAGTAGAAGACGGCAGAGGAAGCATAGATGGCATGAGGTTTTGGCAGTTGCTGAGATGTTTCCTAGTGTATGAAAGACATTCCATTATTTCTTAGAGAACTGAATTATGTCCTCCTTTAGTCACTTCTAAAAAGAGACTCTTCTCCAATGTTGTCTCCCTTCTGTCTACTCTCATTGCTGCCTACCCTTCTTTAAAGGTTGGTGTTTCTATGTTGTCCATGTAGCTATGGAGCCTTCTTGTTTTTCCTTTCCTTATTCATCAACAAACAAAAAAGTGATGTTATGTAAGATGTGAATATGGTGCAATGAGAGATAAATGGTCTTCAAGTTTAGCATGGTTTGCCAGTGTGATATGGTACCTGGAAAAGGCTAATGTGATTTCAGGGTGCCTTGAGGGACATAAATTCCAGGAAGAAGGTTGCATTTCATCCTCCTTTTTCTTTCACCAGACCTCACCTGGAACAGTTAGTTCAGTTCAGAGAGGTCCCCCTCAGTTTCTTTTTCTTCTAAATTGAAGGAGATGATTCATGAAAATGGAGACCAGAAAGGCAATTTCTGTTTCTGGCTGGAGATGGTGACCCTTTCCTTGATTGACCTAGGCAATGGTTGGCAACCTTTTTGGCCATAAACGCCTGCGGAAGGAGGAGGATGGAGGCGGAGGGCGCTGGAATATGGGGTGGGGGCTGAAGGGCCCCCTGGGGCACATCTTGTGGCTCTGCCAGGACTGGCTGGTTGGGAGATGGAGCCAGATATGGCTCAAGAGCCATACATTGCACACCCCTGGGCTAGAGTCTTGCAGAGAAGTTATTAAAAAAGGTTGGGTAATACTATTTGTACTTTATACTTTTTTACTTCCTAATCCAGACCTTGCTTCTTGGACTTCTAGTTTCAGAAACTGACGATCCTAAGGAATTTCATAAATGGATAGTTAACTTGGGGTAATTGCTTTGTGGTTTTAGTCTATTTTCTTTAGATGGGAAGTTTATACCTCTTTTATCCATTCCTTTGTGCAAATTGTGGCTGTATCTGGTTGGGATTCCTTCCAGTCTAGTGAATATTTGGGGAGAGGAAGGAAAAAGGGCTAGATAGTAGTTGGAGATCAAAGTTTCCATACAAAAGTATGTGTCCTATTAGTATTTCTACATGCTACCATGGACTTGGCTATATGTAGAGTAGAATAAACATGGTGTTTGCCCAATGAATGGTCTTTTCTGGGTATCAGAGCTACTTCATCCAATTAAAGCAGGATTATCTCTGAGTCATGCAACAGAGAGTAACTGATAAGACCTCTGCTAGTGGCTCAAGCTGAGCATTACCTAGTGGGCAATGTACCTAACTCAGCCAACTAAACACCTTTGCTGGATAATTAACCAAGTGACATGCTGTCTTCTTCTTGAGTAGGTTTAAGGAAGGTAACATCTGACCCATACAGTCAAAAGACTGGATATAGAGACCCTGCTTACATAAGGAAAAAAAAAACAAACAAACACGTATAAAATAGAGAACATCCAGAGAACAACCAAAATGGTGAAAGACTGATTTTATGAGGATAGTTTGAAGGAACTTTGGATGTTTAAGCCTGGAGGAGATGACTCAGGGGGATCATAATAACTATTTTCAAGTACTTGAAAGGCTATTTATTTTGCTTTGTCCCAGAGCAGTTAGCAGAAGTTTCAAAGAGATATTTAGGCTTGATGTCAGGGGGAAAATTTTTTTCTAACAATTAGAATTATTTAAAAGTGGAAGAGGCTACTTAGAAATGTAGTGAAAGCTTACACATTGGAAATCACTAAGCAAAGGCATATGATCTTGGAGCATACTGTCGTAGTGTGGAGTGGATTATTATTGGTTATATATTAAGGGCAGATAAATACTGAGGTTCCTTTCACTTCTGAAATTCCAATAAAGAGGACTAAAGGCATTAAGGGATTTACTCAAGGATAAACAGGTGGATCCAAGGTTCAAACTCATGTCCTTCAACTCCAATCCTAGGGTTTCTGCACCCCCTCCCTAGTACACCATACTCCCTAGTCAAAAGGATCAGCTGGATTTCCTTTCACAGGATCTTAGGCTGGGTGGTCTCACTTTACCTAGCTGGAATATGGAGGGCAAAATTGCAGATGGTTTGTTAGGATGCACAAGTCAGAAATAAGGTGGGAAAATATTTCTGTTCCCCAAAGAAAGAGACTACAGTGAAGGGAGAGGTGAGCTTTAGGTATTATTCCTCAAGTATTCCTTATGCTTGGCCAAATGCTAGGAGTTACAAGGACAAAAGGAAATAATTGACACTGTATATTGTAAGAAATAGGGACCTATTGAATGTTTTTGAGCAATGGTGTGGCATCAACTTTTTTTAGAGAGACTTATAGAAGATTTCAAGGTATGAGAAAAAGGAAAGCCTGAAACCAGGGAAACTAGATCATAGACTTTTGAAATAATCCAAGCATGAGGTGATGAGAATGATGAAATCAGAATGGAAGAAAGAAGGTGACTCAGAAAGGAATTTGGTGACTAATGAGATTTAGGAGATTTAGGGGGAAGAGAGACCAAAAGTGATTTCAGGATTTCACGGTATGGGGATATGGAAGAAAATGTCTACATTCTGGGTTTGGGCACAGGCCTACCAGAGATGAATTTATTAATTAAATCAATCTAACTCTAAGCATTTCTGCTTAGAGAGAAATATAAAAAAGAACAGAGTTTTCCAAAGCTTTGAACATCTCTCTCTGACACAAGCTATTTCCATTTATAATTTGTGGTATTCCTAAGCAAAAGACAAAATTCTCCAATTGGGTAAAACATGGTTACAGGGCTCAGGGAAAAGTTCATCTAACAATTTTGATTCTTTGAACAAAACAATAGTTACTTAAAATGTTAATGCATCGTGGAAGAGAAGTAATGACTTTAATGAGGTTAAGGTGTTGGCTTTAAGTCTCATTAGCACCCTAGTTCCATTTGCCAGGAGCTCAGGGGTTCTTAAACTTTTATCCAATTTCCTCTCAGAAAGAGGTTAGGTCTTTGGCAAGAAGGATGTGAAATTTCAGTGTAGGACATTGTTTGGGAATTAATAATTAAAGAAAGACTAATATAGTTTCTCATTCAGGCGGAACCAAGAACAAAAATTGTTCTAATATTGTGTTGTAATAGGTAGTCTAAAAAGGGGCTTGGGAGGGGGGCTTGTAGGTTTCCAGAGGGAAATAGAAGAATGGTAGGGCCATAGATAGGTACAGGAACTTCAATGAACATGGGAACATTTGTATACTAAATTGAACATGATAATAGCCAAATATTCCTGCTTTTCTATGTCTTTTTCTGAACTATTTTCTGATCTCTTCTCTGTTTTATTTTAATATTTTATTCATCCTTTTTTCCTTTTAATATTTTTGATATCATTCTCATTACCTTTAAAAAAGTTTTATTTACTCATTATTCATTCATTCATTCATTCATTCATTCATTCATTCATTCATTCATTTTACATTGTAAACATTGCCAGATTACTTCCACTTAATGAAAGGTTTCTAGAAACAAACCAAAAGAGTTAAATAAAATTAATAATAGAGTGACCTCACCTGAAAGTGCCTTCCCCTTTCTATTTAAAAAAATGACAGCTCCCTCCAACACCCCCCCCCCCCAACATTGGAGAATCAAAATGGAACAAATTTCTTGGAAAAAACATACATAGTCAAGCAAGAAAAATTCTCTCAATGCCTGTAAATGAAAATATATATGCCCCATTCTGTACCCTAATTCTGAATAGATAGCATGTCTCATCACTGATAATCGAGAATCATGAATGGTCAATATATTGCTCATATTTCTCATAGATTTTAAGGTTGTTTGTGTTTACAGTGTTGTTATTGTATAAATTGGTCCCCTGCTTTTGTTCCTTTCATCAGTTTATAAAAATCCTTGAAACTGTTGATTTTTTAAGGCTGATGACATAATATAAACTGTCCTTTTGTTCTCTTCATGCTGCATTAGCTCATATAAGTTTTTCCATGTCTTTTTGAAATCATCTATTTCCTCATTCCTTAAAGCACAATAGTATCCATCCCATCCAGATACCACACCTTATTTAGCCATACATCAATTGGTTTTGTCACCACAAAAACCTGCTATAAACTTTTTTTGTACATATAAGACTTCTGTCTTTCTTTGATCTCTTCCCAGGTTTAGGCCCAGCTATAAAATAGCTAGGTCAAAGGATAGGCACTATTTAGTAACCTTTTGTGTATTATTCCAAATTGTTTTCCAGAATGGTGGTGCTCATTCACAGTTCGCCAACAATGTACCAACGTGGTGGTTTTTCCCACAGCCCTTCCAAAATTTTTCATTCTCTCTGTCTCTCTCTGTCTCTCTCTGTCTCTGTCTCTCATCTCTCTTTTTGGTGGCAAAGGGATCATCTTTGCCACTCTATGTGCATCAGATAGAATCTCAGAACTGCTTTAATTTTTTTCTAATTAGTAGTGATTTGGAACATTTTAAACTTTAGATTACCTGGGTTTCTTCCCTTTAAAACTATCTGTTTATATGTTTAAAACATATACTAACTGGGGAATGGCTTCTATTTTTATTTTGATATATGCAGATATATATGTATGCATGCATGTGTATATACGTGTTTATATAATCTTGAAAGTGAGACTTTTTACTAGTGAAACTTGTTATAAATATTTTCTCTATTTGTTTCTCTTTTAATCTTAGTTTTATTAGATTATTAGTGCAAAATCTTTTAAAATCAAAATAATCTTGTCTTCTATGATCTTTCTACTCCTTGTTTGGTCATGAATTTTTCTCTTATCCATCAATCTGATAGGTAATTTCCTCCATTTTTCTTTAATTTTTTTTCTTACTGTTTTATAACTCTCATTGCCAAGTAACTCTCTGCTCTTTCTAACAAGAGAAACTCTGGCAAAAAATACATATAGTCAAATAAAATGCATTGGAAAAAGTGTGCTTCATTCTGTAACTCTTATCTATCTCTTTATGCCAAAAGGTGGGAAGCATGCTTCATCACTGCTTCTTTGGAATTGTGTTTAGTGACTGCATTGCTCTGAGTGTTGAAGTCTTTTAAAGATGTTTTACTTTTATATTATTATAGATTTTATGTAAATCACTCTCCCGGTTCTGTTCACTTAATTCAGACAAATCTTCCCAGGTTTCCCTGAATATTTCAGACTCATCTTTTTATGGTATAATAATATTTTCTTTTTAAAAAAGCGTATATTAAATCTAACACTGTCCTGCCTATCTGTGACCCCTTCTGAACTTCCTTTTCTCTCCTGTATATTATAAATATGGACCTTTTGGGGTTTTATTTCTTATTTTTTTAATACCACAATCACTATCTACACATTTCATTTAGAACCAACTCTTCCCTCCCCCCAAAAATCCTTTTTTCTAATATGAATATTGTCAAACAAAAAAAATCACATATTGTTTCTGAAATGTCTCGTTCTACACAAATATTTATATGTGTATATACTCTATATCTAGTCTAATTCTTCTCCGTTAAGAGATGGGATGCATGTTTTTTCATCAGTCTTCTGGAATCATTATTGGTCAAAGGTTTTAAGGCTTCCAAATTTGTTTTCCTTGATGTTACTATATTCATTGTATAAATTATTCTCCTGGTTTTGCTCACTTCTCTCTACAATGGTTCATATTAGTTTTCCTGGATTTCTTGCAGCTTGTCCTGTTCATTATTTCTTACAAAATAATAATATTTCACATTCTCCACATACTCTAATTTGTTCAAACATTCATCAACTGATGGGTACTTTTCCCCAGTATTTGCTATAAAAATAAGTCTTGCTTTTCCTCTTTCTTGTTCTCTTTGGGACACTTGCCCCATAACAGTGTATCTTGTTAAATACTGGTTTTGAGTGAAATTTGGAGCATAGTTCCAAAATCGATTTCCAGAATGGTTGGACCAATTCATAGCTCCATCAGTAAAGTGGTAGGACCCTGTTCTTTCACATACCTCCAACAACTGATATTTTCATCTTTTCTTATCTTTGCCAACTGGGTGAGTGTGAGGTGAAACCTCCGAATCGTTTTAATTTTTATTTGTATTATGAGTAACGATTTGGAATATTTTCCCCACATAGTTGTTGATCACTTGAATCTCTTTTTTCCAGAAATGACTATGCATCTCCTTTGACTGTTTATCTATTTGAGGGCGTGCTCTTATTCTTGTATCCTTGTAGCAATTTCTTGTATATCTTGAATAGCCTGCTTTTAGCAGATAAATTTGTAATAAAGATTTTTCCTGTTTCTCTTCTTATTTTAATTTCTTTGACTTTGCTTACTCAGCTCTCTCCAATTTTATCTAATTGAAATTGTTCATTTTTTTCCTCACAAAATTATCCCTGTCATTGGCTTAGTAAAAAACTCTCCATCATCCATAACTGTTAAAATGTATTTTCCTCTAATTTGTTTCTGATATAACCAATTATATCTAGGTCATATAGCCATCTAAACTCTCTGCTCACTTTGTCTCTGTAATGTCATCCATTCCTAAAGCTTCAGCTGTCACCTCTATGCAGATGATGCAGGGGAGTGGATTTATTAATCCAGTTGAGAGGAATTTGGTCCCTTAAGGTCATTTCTTAAGCAGCTGCTACAAGCAAAACTTGGTCTGTGGTGCTGCATGGGACACAAAGATGAAGGAGACAGACTTCCTGCCCACAAGGAGCTGAAAATCTTGTAACTCTGGTTACAAGCCCATAGGGCTGGGGGTCATTATTTAGCCAACTAATTGGCTATTGAAGGCCAACTAAGTGTAAGGCAAAAGAAGATTCACTCTTTCAGTCCACAGAGTAGAGAGATCACCAACTTTGTGTCTTTTAGGGATCAGTTCTGGTGCCCTTTCTTGGTGAAGAACTTTAGGGAGATGTATATGGCCATGACAGTCCATCTATGAAAACCAGGGTTAGTCTCTAGCTGGTTGTGCTTGAACAGTTGGACAAACCTTCTTTGTTAAAAATAGAGTTAAACTGATTGAGTCTTTAATTCTCCTCTTTTAGGTCATTTGCTTTGTCTGACCTGGCAAGCCTTGTTCTTCAAGGGGAATGAGAAATTTTGGATCCAAGTTTCCAAATGGCAGCCATGTGTTTCCATGCTGGCTGATGTTGCTTTGAAATCAAGCATGTTTACAGGTCATTATTGCTTTTGAGCAAAAAAAAAATCTTCAAAGATATGTAGCAGAAAACAAGGACTCCTTAATGTTTTGAGTAAATATTTATGATGTAGTGAAAAAGTAGACACATGCTCCATATTTTGACCTCTATTTGTTTATGACATAGTTTGGGTTGAAAATTGTGTTTTGAAATATATTTTGTCCACTTAAGAGACAGACACACTGAAAAACATATTAAAAATGTAATGGGTTGAAGTGGAGTGTGGGCTTATAAGAGGACCTGGGAATAGTTGCCTTCTGGGTCAGCTGGGTAGTTCAGTGGATTGAGAGCCAGGTTTGGAGATAGGAGGTCCTGGGTTCAAAACTGACCTCAGATACTTCCTAGCTGTGTGACCCTGGGAAAGTTATTTCACTCTCATTGCCCAGCCCTTACCACTCTTCTACCTTGGAACTGATACTTAATATTGATTCTAAAATGGAAAGCAAGGGTTTAAAAAAAGGAGGGAAAAAGAGTTGCCTTCTCTGTTTCCAGTTGAACAAGTGAGAACTTTAGGGACTATTTCCAGTCATGATTTAGTATTCAAAGGATTGTGTTCTGAGATGATGGAGTCTCTTTGTTGCCTGGAGACAGAAGAAACAGTGACTCAATGGATTTTTTTGAAAGTCACCTTTATATCTCTCCTTAAATGTTCTCTTCATTTCCACTTCCACCTCATCCCAGTACTATCTAAAGCCTCTTCCTATGAAGGGTCAGTGAGGTGTGGCTTACCCTTTCTCACACTCTGGCCACTATGTGGCTGTAAGCAGAAAGCAGCTAAAGCATACATCCTTCCTAGGCAAACCTGAGCCCATGTTTTGGGCTGCCTGTTTTGTGTTCCTTTTTTTCTTGATTTTAGGTGAATGACTTCCACCTAATTTCTATTCCAGCATGGAGAGAAAGGTCTAGATCTCTGTGGACCTTTTGTTGGTTGAAGATAAATGGCAAGGGCGTGACATACTTAGATATATTTTTATCATACTCAGAGGTTACCGCCAACATGGGAGTGGGATCAAGCCTTGGAGAAATATAAAATGTCTAGTCAATAGAGTCACAAACTGCTCTATTGTCTCAGGTGGCTTAAGTATTAGTTTCCTAAGAGATTTTAGCAGTAGTTCATTGAATTCTGGAGACACTTAGAGATAAAGTGACTTGTCCAGGGACAAACAGCCAACATGAGTCAAAGACAAGACTTGAACCCAAATGTTCCTGTGTGTAAAGCCAATTTTCTTGCTACTACATCCCATTGTTTCTGGCCTGATGCATAATTATACTTTATGGATGCTTGTATTCTATGTCCTCATCACCTCATGCCAGGACTATTGTAATAGCTTCTGGTGGGTCTGTCTGCCTCAAATTTCTCCCCATTGCAATGCAGCCTCCACCTAGCCACCAAAATGGTTTTCCTAAAGAACAAGTCTAATCATATCATCCCTTTACATAATAAACTCTAGAGTTTCCCTTCTACCTTCAGGATGGAAAACAACATCTTGTTTGGCATTCAAAGAACTTAATGAACTAGATCCTGCCTACCTCTCTAGGCTTCTTACACCTTACTCTCTACCATGTACACTTTTATTCAGTGACATTGTCTTCTGTTATTTTATGCCCAAGACACTCCATCCCTGGCTTGGGGCATTTTCTCTGATTGTTTCACATCCCTGCAATGCTCTCCTTCCTTATCTCTGCCTCCTGGCTTTCCTGGATTCTATTAAGTCCCAGAAAAAATTGCTTAGCAAGAAATAGGTAGAATTATATCCTTTTCTGTTAAAAGTACATCTAATAAGTTCCTGTTTTGTCATGTGAGTGACTGAGAAAATAGAAGAAGTTTGTACTAATGCATTGTTGGTACATCTGTGAATTAATACCAACATCTTGGAAAACAGTCTTGATTTATATAAATTAAATGATTAAAAAGTCTATATTCTTTGCCCCAGAAATTCACCTGATAGATATTTATTCCAAGCAGGTATTTGGAAGAAAAAGGCCATACCCTAAAAAAGAATTATAGCAGCTCTTTCTGTAGTAGTAAAAAATGGAAACAGAGCAGATGTCCTTTGATTAGGGAATGGATGACTATATTGTGTTGCATGAATCTAAAAAAATGCCATATGTTGTAGGAAACAACAAATCAATGTTTGTAGAAAAGCATTGGGATATTTCTATGAAGTGATTCAAAATGAAGTAAGCAAAAACAAGATAACATTAAGTTCAAAGGCTACCATGATGCAAATGGAAAGGACAATGACAAAATAATATAAAAAAATGTTGCCAAATGACAATGAACAAGTTGGCACCAAAGAAGACATTGATGAAGATACTTCCACATCTTTGCAAATATAAGAGGTTCCTAAAGGTGGAACATTACATGAAGTGCCAGGTTGGTTTTTTTTTTTTATTATGAATTGATTAGTCTTGATGGTTTTTTCCCCCTTTCTCTTAAGAATTCTTTGTTTTAAAAGATGGCTGTCAAGGGATGCAAAGGGAAGTCTACATGTTTTACATGATCTAGAAGTAAAAGATACCAATACAAATTTATTTAAAAAATAAATCTGATGAAATAGTAACATGGTGCCTTGGCAAGATCCCTGGATTTTGATCAGTATTCTAGAGTTGAGCAGCCCACATTTTCACATTTGTCCCATAAACTACATGTGGAACACTTAACCTATGAGAAAACTGAAGCCCAGTATGACTTAGTTGAACACTCACAGCTAGTTGGTGGTAGAGAAGAGACCCTAATCCATATATTGTGATCTCTAGTCTAATGTTCTTCCCATTAGATGCTATATATTTTGTTTACGCTAGCCATATTAGAGTACATTAGGACTGAAAAAGAACCTTCATTGTATGAGTGGGAGAAAGATCTTGAAAAAAACATCAACAGATTTTTCTCTGTGGAGAGGAGATGACTTATGGCATCTACCATCTGATTCAGATTATTGATGATGTAGGCTGAAATCTCTGGGGAATATATGAGCCCTTCCAGGTCTCAATTGCACCTACTGACCAAAAAAGACATTAAGAGTGCAACAGAAGTGAAGGTAGTGTGGTAAAAGTGGAATAGATTTAAAGTTAGGAGTCCTAGATTCAAATCTGGGCTCTGCCACTGATTATCTATGTGACTTTGGCCAAGTCACTTATCAGAACCTCAGTTTCCTCATCCATAAAATTTCAGTGTTTGATTATTTGGCTTCTGATGTCCCTTCTAGTTGTGAAGCCTATGATCATAAAACTTCCATAGACTAGCTGAGACAGAATGCTGAAATATTTTCCATGCCAGGTCAGCTGTGGTCCCACCTGACTTCTTTTCCATTCCTCTCCCAGTGGCTTGGCCTTCCCAACAGCAACTGGGTGAGGTAGGGGTATAACAGTATCTCAGTTACTGCTCTGTTGGCTTTTGTGACTGAGGTTTTCCATCCCCTTTAAAGTGCTACAGCTGCTAGAATTATTACCCACAACTCCCATGACCCCTTCAGCCCCAGTCCTGGACACAGTCTGGTCATGTTCCCCAGATACCATCTTGGTTTATGAGTATCATCCACAGAATCTCAGAGTTGGAAGAGAACTCAGAGATAAAAAAGGCTAATTCATATCTGAAGGAGAATACCCTTTGAGACCTGGAATGACACTTCATCTCCTTCAGCCTCAGTCTCCTCATCTGTAAGATCAGAATAACAACAGTGCCTATATCACAGTGGGCTTGTCAGGGCAAAGTGAGGAAAAATACATAAGTTGTATGCACGTGTGTGGGCAAATATATGTGTGGAGAGCTCATGCAGATTGTGTGTATGTATTTGGTTTTTTGAAGCCAACCAAGTACAGGAATGTAGAGTTATCTACATAAATTTCAACTTTCTGTCTTTTTCTGCCCCCTAGATCTATAGTGGCCCATGCCATTGCTTTGACCAGAATGTCTCATCCCTGATGAGCCCAGAAACAGTGGTCTGTTGCCTTAGATGCTGCAATGATCATGTTTGCTCCTTTCTTTAAATGATGTAACTACTGTGTGGCACTCCTCTGGCCTCAGCATTCTAATTCCATATTTGGAAGGGACTTTAGAGTTCATATAATCCAACCATTAAACCTGGAGAATGATCTGATCTATATCTGAACCAGAAGGGTCAAGCAGCTAGTACAGAAACCCAAGTTTTCCTGACCCCAAGACCTTCTCTTCAGCCACAGGATTGAACTTTCTTTCACCAAATGAATTTCATAATCTGAAAGCAGTTCGACTAGACTCCCAGTCAATAAGCATCTTAAGCATCTACTATGTGCCAGTCACTATGCTAAGGCATCTGTTCCTCTAGATGCTGAAGCCACAGCTACTGAAGACTGAAGTTCTTACCCTTAGTTCTTTGGCACTATGAATTGGTTCAACATCAGCAGTGGACATAATTGTATTGGTGGAAATGACATTTAAAAAGGCATTAGCATTGTCTCAGAGGCAGGTTGGTGGCACTGAGGTTTGAGCAACAGGACTGGAGTCAGAAAGTTCTGAGTTCAAATCTAGTCTCAGGCACTTGACAAGCTATATGAAGTTAAGCAAGTCACTTTGCTTTGATTTCTTCATTTGTGAAATGGGGACAATAATAACACCGACCATACAGGATTGTTGTGAGGATCAAATGAGATGGTCTTTGTAAAACTCCCAGTGCAGTGCCTGACTCATAGGAGGTGATATACATTTATTCTTTTCCTTTCCCCTGTTTTTTTCCTACCCTGAAAACTAAAGGATTTTTTCATGATTGAAGCAGAAACCTTCCATATATGCTGTCTTCTGCATTAGAACATGAGCTTCTTGAGTGTAAGAACTCCAGTACTTAGTATCTCCTGTATCTTAGTACAGTATCTCTATTATCTCCAGTACTTAGCATAATGATTTGCTCACACAAGCCTTTAATAAGTCATTTTCAATCATTTGGATCAAGCAAGAGGTCTTCTGGGCTTTGCTTTAAGATTTTAAGTGAGAGGTAACTTAGCCCTCCCAGAGGAAACCAAACTATTCCGCTTTTGGATGACTCTAATGGTTTTTGGGGAAAGTATTTTAACCTACTTCATGCTAGAATTTGCCTCTAACTTCTAGCCCTTCCTCTTATTTCCATGTCCTGTAAAAGGGAAAAAGGGCTTTTTGGTTGGATATTAATATTTAAAGATGTGGTCACCAAGAATTGAATAAAAATCAATTCTAAAATGATTTTAGTAAATTTATTTACAAAATATAAGAGAGAGAGTAGAAGTAGAGAGACAAGAAGAGGGTAGAGTAAGAGATATCTCTTCAGTTTAATAGGGCAGAACTGGGAGCAACTGGTGGAAGTTACAGTGAAGAAGATTTAAACTCAATGCTGGGAAAATTTATTTACAGTGATAGCTGTCTAAAAAGTGGAAATACTGCTTTTGAAAATATGGGCTGTAGGGGCGAAACCAAGGTGGTGGAGAAGGCACATGGACCCTCTGATCTCTACCAAATCACCCTACAAAATACTGTGATATAATGCTTCACCTGGAGCAGCGTAACCCACCCAAAAGATGGAGTGAAGTAATTTTTCAGCCCCAAACAACTTAGAAGGTTGACATGAAGAATCTAGTGCCCCAGGGTGGAGGAAGAGTACAAACCAGATCTCTACGGAAGGTCCCACTATGGAAAGTTTGGAACCTTGAGAGCAGCTGAAGCTGCAGCAAAGGATTCTGGAGTTCTCAGACACAGAGAGGGAGGGGGGTTGGACAACTGCTCAGAAGAAGATTGCAGAGGGTCCTTTTGCTGGCAAGATTCTTGTTGCCCATGCACAGATGCAGGTAGCAATCCTTGGGTGGGGTTTCAGGGTGAGAAGCAGCACTAGCACACACCAGCACTTGTAGCCACAGGGAAGCAGGGGACCCTGGTCACAGCTCCAAGGGGTAAAAGAGTGCTTGTGGTTACTCACAGACCAGAAGTTGACAGATTCCAAGAGCTAGCTCTGAAGGCAGCTACACAGAGAATCTGAAACCTGGAAAGTAGTCCCTTCACCACAGTTACAAGCACAACTTTAATAGTTTTTTTAAAGTGAAAGAAGAGGAAAAGGCGGGAAAATGAGCAAATAAAAAAGAAACAACATAGAAAGTTATTTTGGTGACAGGGAAGACTAAAACACAAATTCAGAAAATGAAGTCAATACTGCTGTATCCAAAACCTCCAAGAAAAACAAAATAATCGCTCTCAAGCCCAAAAGGAATTCATGGAAGATCTCAAGAAGGATTCTAAAAATAGATAAGAAAGAAAAAAGAAAAAAATGGGAATAGAAATGAAAGTGATACAGAAAAATCATGAAAAAGAGGCAACAACTTGGTAAAGGAGGCTCAAATAGATACTGAAGATAGCAATATCTTAAAAGACAGAATAGGCCAGTTGATAAATGAGGATTAGAAATCCAATGAAGAGAAGAACTTCTAAAAAGCAGAATTAGCCAAATTGAAAAATTTATTAAAAAATTCACTATGGAAAAAAATCTCTTTACAATGTAGAATTAGCCAAATGGAAAAGAAGTCACAAAAGCACACTCAAGAAAAATCATGTTTTAAAAAACTTGAAGAGGGCAAGTGGAGGCCAATGACTTCATGAGATGTCAAGAAAAAAACAAAGTCAAAAGAATGAAACAATAGAAGAAAATATGAAAATATCTCATTTAAAAAACAACTGACCTGAAAAATCCAGGAGAAATAATTAAGAATTATTGGACTACCTGAAAGTCATGATCAAGAGAAAAGTTTATATATTACTTTCCAAGAATTTATCAAGGAAACCTTGATATTCTAGAACCAGTGGACAAAACAGAAACAGAAAGAATCCTCTGATCACCACCTCAAAGATATCCCCAAAAAAGAAAACTCCCTAGAATATTATAGCTGAATTTCATAATTCCTAGGTTAAGGAGAAAATATTTCAAGCAGACAAAAATAAATTCAAGTATCGCTGAATCACAGACAGTATAATACAAGATGTAGCAGCTTCTACATTAAATAATTGGAGGGCTTGGAATATGATATTCCAGAGGACAAAGGAACTAGGACTTCAGTCAAAAAATCACCCAGAAAAACTGGGCATAATCCTTCAGGGGAAAAAATGAATATTTAATAAAAGGGAGGACTTTCAAACATTCCTGATGGATAGACCTGAGCTGAGTGGAAAATTTGACTCTTAAGCACATTATTATGTATTGTATATAATATAATAATAAATAAATAATTATTAAATTAAATATTTAAGTAGGTAAAACTACTCTGAGGTAACCCCCCCCCCCCACCTAACAGAATGACTATTATGACAGAAAAGGAAAATGACAAAATTTGAAGGGGATGTGGGGAAAACTGAGATATGAATGTAGTTTTGGAGGAGTTGTGAACCAATTCATTCATTCTATTTTTTTTAAGGCACAATGAATTCCCCCCTCTTCTCCCCTCCAT
The DNA here is from genome assembly GCF_016433145.1 of Gracilinanus agilis. NCBI lineage: Eukaryota > Metazoa > Chordata > Mammalia > Didelphimorphia > Didelphidae > Gracilinanus > Gracilinanus agilis. The sequence goes on along the minus strand of NC_058131.1, from coordinate 18,318,419 downwards.
TTTTTGACCTCCCCACTCCCCTGCTCTCCTTGGTTTATCCCTTTTGACTTTCTTAGTAGGGTTAGATAGAATTCTATATCCCAATAGATATAGGTACTCTTCCCTCTCAGGATTAATTCCACTGAGAGTAAGGTTTAAATATTACCTATCAATGCTCTCTTCCTTTCCTTCTTATAATAGTATTCATCCCCCCCCCCTTCCCATACCCTCTTTGTGTGGTATAGAATATACTATTTTTCTTATTCGTTCAAGTTTCTCTTGGTGCCATCTACTATTCACCCCACTCTTCCCCCCACCCATATCATCTTAGACCATTTAGTACTCCAACCTCTCCTTATGAATAATTCTAATTACTATAATAGTGAATGCAGTTTTTGAGAATTACATATAAAATTTCTCCATATAGGAATACAAATAATTTGATCTTATTGAAGCCCCTAAAGAAGTAAATTTAAAAATAAGATTTTTCTTTCTCTCCCTTCTGTTTCTTATTTACTTTTTAATGTTTCTCTTGGTTTTTGTGGTTGGATATCAAATTTTCCATTTAGTCCTGGTCTTTTCAGTGTAAATACTTGGAAATCTTCTATCTTGTTGAATGCCCATACTTTCCCCTGGAAGTATATAGTCAGTTTTGATGGGTAGGTGATTCTTGGTTGTAGACCCAGTTCTCTTGTCTTTCTGAATATCATATTCCAAGCCTTGCAGTCTTGTAGTGTGGAGGCTTCCAGATCCTATGTGATCCTTATTGGTGCTCCTTGATATCTGAATTGTCTTTTTCTGGCTTCTTATAATATTTTTTCTTTTACTTGGAAGCTCTTGAATTTGGCTATTATATTCCTGGGGGTTGTCTTTTCAGGGTTTAGTGTAGAGGGTGATCTATGGATCCTTTCAATGTCTATTTTGCCCTCTTGTTGAAGAACATCAAGGCAGTTTTGTTGGATAATTTCTTGTAGTATGGAGTCCAAATTTCTATTAATTTCTGCTTTTTCAGGAAGACCAATGATTCTCAAATTGTCTCTTCTAGACCTGTTTTCTTGATCTGTCAATTTCTCAGTGAGATATTTCATGTTTCCTTCTATTTTACCAGTCTTTTGACTTTACTTTATTTGTTCTTGCTGTCTTGAGAGATCATTGGTTTCTACTTGCCCAATCCTGATCTTTAGAGACTTGTTTTCTGCTATAATCCTTTTATTTTCCTTTTCAATTATAAGAATAATTAGAGCCAGTAACCAATGTTAGGGAGAGAGGGGACAGAGGGGAGACAGAGAGTCTATGAGGTGAAACTCTCTTCTAGCTCACCCCTCCTGCCAAATATGCACTGCCGAGACTTTGAGGGCATGTCATCCCCAAACTGGGTGACCTGGATGGTTGTGCTGCCCCAGGGGATTTGGGGGCAAGGCTTCCCTTTAAGATGAGGTATGAGGGACCTCAAACCAATTCTGAATGAGGGCGGGGTTTAGACAAGCCTCCCCCCCAGATCAGTCAACTTCACAGTGGGTGGTTGGCTCCAAGATGGAGGAGATTGAGGCAACCAGTCCAAGATGTGATTTCCCTCCCCCTCATCTCTCAGGCACTCTGGAACACTATCTGACTAATGAATGGCTTTTCTTAATCACAATTCAGGGACTGGGGAAAGGGATGAAGGGCGGAGGGATTTTGGGGTGCCCTCTTCTCTATTTCTATGGGATCTGTCACTCAGGTGGGAACCTCTGGGGTTCTTGCTCCTAAGCATCTCCCCTTGCCACTTCTCCTTCAGTTTCTACTTCTATTCCTATCCTTTTCTATAATTGTAAGTTAGACTAGAAAGGGTCTCTCAGCAAGGTTGGGTAATGAGGGAAGGAGCCCAAGAGAATTGCTCCCAAAATGGAGTCCCAAAACTTAGCTGATGATTGAAGTCTTGCTGGATGAGAAGGGATGGGATGCCTTTGACCAGGGAATTTGGGGTTTCAATGTCCAAAGAAAGGTCCTTAGGAAGCCCTCAGGACTGTATTTGAGCTGAGATGTTCTCCTCCTCCCTCCCTCAGTCCTCTGCCAGAAGTTCTCCTCCTTCTCCTCTGGAGAATTATCCAGAATTGCCTCTGGTCTCAACTGTCACCAACTGCCACCAATGGCCTTCTTCTGGATCTTTTTGTCCCATCCCCCATCCTAACAGTATCCTGGTTTTGTGTGGTGAGACTTTTTCCAAAAATCCCACTTAATTCATGCATCACTATTTCCTATTCCTATCTTATGTTCCCCCTCCCTCCAAAATAATAAATCCTTATCTTGTCTTATCACTATACTAATTAACTATCTATTCCTATTCTAAGACAGGTTTGGAGAGGTTGGTAAGGGAATGAGTGTTGCAATTTATGTAACAATTTTTACAGGGCACAAAACAATTTTGTAACACGAAAAATTTTCCATTGAACACAATGTCTAAGCTTACAGTGTAACAATTTTCTTATCCTTAAACTCTTCTGAGTTATTATTTAACCCATCTATGATTTTAACAGAATTTTAACTTGTTTTTACTTTTAATATATGTCTATCAAATAATGTAACACAATTATCTTATTATTCCTGGCTGTTATCAAATTATGTTTAAACTACCTATGTTTTAAATGCAGTTTTCATATTGAGAATCTATTTTAGTATGTTAGTATTCTTAGTTATCTATCAAACAACAGTTATATATTTTATTCTTATGCTTTCCCTGCACTAGCTCTCTAAAAATTTTGAACTTCCCTAGCCCTTTCTGCACTTTCCCTATGTCTAATGTACAAATTGTCTGCTAAATTGTTAGTATGCTACACTATCTACATGGTTAGAGACTATTGCTTACAATTCTACTCTACTTTTCCAACCTATTTTACATGTATATATAACATTTACATTATTTACACTATTACACATTTGTACAAGCATTAGTTCTGCATATCGATGTTAATCAGACAAGAAAATCGCTTGATCTTCTTATGTGGTTAAAATCTTATGGAACTTGCAACTATTAAATTATAAACATATATACATTTTATATTTACACAATCTTCACACACACTTATTTACACGAGGTCTTGGCTAGATTTTAGTTTTGTGTTGTCTTTTGTGTTCTCATTATGTACTGTGCATGCAAAATACTCACTCTTGTTTTCAAAGTTGTCCGTTTTCTTCATGTTGCCTGTAGATTTCTCTTCTATCTTGATGCTATGTACTGTGATTGCATTTTCCTTAAAGTGTGAGGTTAATTTGTGTTTTTGTGTTATTGCTGCACCAGTCTTACGTAAATCATTTCCTTCTGTCCTCTTCTTTGTGCAGTTGTCCATTTTTGCAAAGTTCAAAGTTCAAAAGTTTTTTTTTTTCCCACAATGTCTTTTCAAGTACTCTTTTCTTGCATCTTTCTTCTTGGTAATTTTCTCGATTTTCTTTTCTTCTCTTGATGCTTTTCCCCTTCTCTGTTTCTCTATCACATGTTGTCTGTTGTCATACATGTTGTCGGATGGGCTCTCTGGTCCAGATACAGGAACAGTATAGATTGTGATGCTTTGTCAATCAATGTCAATCAATTATTTGTGTGTGTGTGTGTGTGTGTGTGTGTTATAAGCACTTTCAGATGATTTTCAATGATTTTGTGTTTTGCAGTGACTTTGAATTTCAATTCTCAGTCCTCAGCACTTTCTGTAATTTGTCTATCTTGAACTGTTTCTGGGGGTTCTGCACTTTTGATGGATTAGTCATCCAGTACATGTATGAAACGTAGCTACTTCATATTTTTCCAAAATGTCTATATCTGGTATTGTGATTCCTAGTACATTTGCTTCTTGATATAGTCTTTTCATTTCCTCTTCGTCATCAGAACTCATGTCATCAGAGTCTGTTGAAACAGGGTATGGCTGTGATGGCTTGGTATTAATTTCATCTAATGCTAAAATTGCTTCTATGTCCATACCTGCTAAGTCATTTCCCAGTAGCATGGTAGTCATGTGTGGTTCATTGCTTTCTGTTTCTCAGTTGACTTGGCTCATGGGTTCAGCCATTTTTGTTTTTTGATTCACTTGAATCATTGGAGCCTCTATCTCTGTATATTCCATGTCCCCTTTCTGTTGTAAAATGACCACTGTTTGTTCTAGCTTTGGACCCTCAGATTGCAATGCATTTTGATCTTGCAATGCGTTTGCTTCCCCTTCATTGTTGTTTCTATATGGCATTAACATGTGTTATCTGGATTGTTACTCTGGCTTGGCTGTATTATTTTATGGATTGATTCATTGTTCTGTGTGAGTGATTCCTCTATTTGGTAATCTCTTAAGCATTTAGAGTTCTCTCCAGGTGGAAGCATTTCTGAAGTAACACAAGCTTGTAACTTTGGATGTTTTTGAATCAAGGTTTTTCTCAGAGATTTTTTTGGCTTAAAGTCTTTTACTGTTGGGTTTAAGTTTGAATGTCCTATTATGTCAATGCAATTCTTTTCTCGGTTAACCTTTTCATGTGCCAACTCTCTTGGAGGTTTGCTTGTGTCAGTGCTTAAGGATAATGCTCTTTCCTTCCCAATGGTCTTCATTGTAAATTGCTTTGCAGTTTATTTCATATTGTTGCCTGTCTGTGTGAAACTGCTCAGAACATCCATTTAAGCTTATCTCTTGAACTGTTGCATTTGGATTTGTTAGTGCTATAGTCATTATGTTTGGTTTAAAGTCTGGTGTCAATGCATTTTTCCTCTGTTCTCTTTGAATTATTGTCTTTTATCCCTTTTCTGATTTCTATTACATCCCTGATCATTTGGTTTTCTTCTTCTATTTGATCCCTAGATTTAATCTTTGCTTTTCCATGTCCATAATGTATTTCTATGCCCAAGTCTCTTATATCATGGTTTTTATGTCTTTTCCCATTGCCACACCCCTTGGGCTTTCCTTTACGTTCTCGGGCTGTTTCCTGGCATCATAAGGTATCTTTTTTTTTCCGTTAGTATTTGGGGATAATGTGGTTTTCACCTTCAGCTATGTATTTTTGCATAGTCTGCAGGTTAGGAGCATACTGACTAGATGATGCACAACTGTGATCACAACATTTGTTTTCTCTCTTGTGAGTGTTGTGTCTAGATTTTTTTGTATTATTGTAATTGCTTCTTTTGTTGTTGCTGTTAAGTTGGGCTTTGAGGTGACAATTTTTCATTATATGCCCAAATTTCCCACAAAGAAAACACTTTATATTATTATTAAAGTTATTGCTAGTTTGTCTGGGTTGTTGGTACTGAGGTCTGGCTTTATATGCATGTAGGGCTGCCAGGTTTTTGATTTTCTCTATTTCTTTTTGTTTGATGGTAGATTTAGCCTCTTTTAATTGCTCCTTTAAATCTTTTATGATATCATCTTTTTCTCTAATGGATTCTTTGGATTCTTTGGTTTCCTGATTTCTTGAATGAACATATGCAGCAGTTTTACTTAGGTCTTCGAAACTTAATGATTCCCATCAGGGACAATGCAATTAAAGTATGTCCTAATTGGTAGGGAACTGCCCTTAATAAACTGTCTCCTTATGTGCTGCAAGTTGGGTTCATTTAAGTCTTGGAACCCTAAAATTGTTTTCCCAGCTTCGACAAACCTATCTAAATATGTTGAGGGGTGCTCATTTGTCTCTTGTCTTAACTTTTCAAATTTTCCCCAGGAATCAGGACACGTAGCAAAGGATTTCATAGCTTCTACAATATCTTCCCTAACCCTTATTACGTATACTAGGTTTTGATGACTATTTAATTCTAGATCTTCGTAATATTGTGGCCAAGATGTTAAATTTGTGTTTCTATGGGCTTCCTCAATAAATTGTGCTTTCTCTGCTGGTGTAAATAATTCAGAAAGAATAATTTCAATGCCTGAAAATGGATCAAAAAGTCTTAATGCTCTTTTAAATTCTTTTATGGCCTTGAAGGAATTTAAATAAAAGGCAGGCATTCATTGTTTTAGGGTGTCTAGATCTGCAGCAGTGAATGGCTAATGTCTTTTTATATGGAGAAATCTAGAATCTGGCTGCAAAATCGTGTGATCAATAATTGGCAATCTTGGTACAGCTGGTGCTGTTGCCCTTTCCTTTATTTTCTTTGCTGTTTCTGTATGTGACTCAGCTGTTTGTATTGCTATTTCTATTTTGTTCCCTGCTGAGATCCCTTTTCCCTCTTTCAATTGAGCATTCTTTTCAAGTAACTTTGCTATCTCCTTTCTTAATGCCATTATCAATACAGTGCTATCATCTTTGTGTCCAAGCAATTTGTGCACTAAATTCTTTAAGGACAATAGAAGTGGAGGAATGAGATGATCACTGCAATTGCGGTTGGTATGAAAGCAATTTCTAGCTTCAACCATTGGCATGAATCATATATTTCTATGATTCCCATTATGTAGACTGGTATCACTATGATCCAGAAATTATAAATCATAGTCAAAAAATTGTATAGTAACGTAAGGATTCCCATCATGGTACAAATTGTTTTTCCCAATGATGCATCCATAGTACCAGTTTGAATGGTTCAGGCAAGCCTCCCCCTGAGGTCAGTCAACTTCACAGTGGGTGGTTTAGCTCCAAGATGGAGGGAGCCAATCCAAGCTGTGATTCCCCTCCCCCTCATCTCTCAGGCACTCCAGGATGCTATCTGACTAATGAATGGCTTTTCTTAATCACAATTCAGGGATTGGGGAAAGGGGTGAAGGGCAGAGGGATGTTGGAGTACCTTCTTGACTATTTCTATAGGGTCCGTCACTCGGGTGGGAACCTCTGGGGTTCCCACCCCCAAGCGTCTCCCCTAACCCCTTCTCCTTCTATTTCTATTTTTCCGTTTCCTCTTTCTATCCTTTCTATAATTGCAAGTTACACCAGAAAGGGTCTCTCAGCAAGGTTGGGTAATGGGGGAAGAAGCCTAAGAGATCGTTCCCAAAATGGAGTCCCAAAACTTAGCTGATGGTTGAAGTCTTGATGGGTGAGAAGGGATGGGATGCCTTTGACCAGGGAATCTGGGGTTTCAATGTCCAAAGAAAGATCCTCAGGAAGCCCTCAGTACTGTATTCGAGCTGAGATATTCTCCTCCTCCCTCCCTCAGTCCTCCACTGAAAGTTCTTCTCCTTCTCCTCTGGAGAATTACCCAGAATTGCCTCTGGTCTCAACTGTCACCAACTGTCACCAACGGCTTTCTTCTGGCTCTTTTTGTCCCATCCCCCATCCTTAAACAATTTTGTCTATTCTGTTTTTCATGGTTTCCTCCAATTTGCTTATCATTTTATTTGATTTTCGGGCATCTTTCTCCAATTGGGAATTTCTGTCTTTTAACCTGTTAATTTCTTTTTGAGCTATTTCCCAATTTTCTTTCCAAATCTCTTCCATCTTTCTCATGATCTCAGATTTGAACTTTTCAAGAGCTTGTGACCAGTTTTCATTTTTGGGGGAAGGTTTGGATGTGATTACTTGTTTGTTTTCCTCTGCTGTTTTCTCTGTTGTCTGGATTTTTTCTGTGTAAAAGTTGTTGAGTTTTAAAGATTTCTTCTTGATCTTTCTCTTTGGAGGTTCTTGTGCATGGCTTGCCATTATTATTATGCTGCCTATTGAGCTGTGGAGCAGTTTTTGAATGAGTCACAGTGCTGTGTGGTCCTCTCAGCTTTATCCTCACACCCACCATTGGTCTATGTTCTTTAGGCTCCTGGGGTCTCTAGCTGTTCTCAGGGTCAAGCCTCCTGGTGGTCCCCTTGCTTGCTCTCTGCCTGAGGCTCCTTTAACAGTCTTAGGGTTCTGCTTCCACAGTCGTGCACCCCTCCTCACTGGGTCCCCATCCAAGGTCCTCATCTGCGCTCAAGGTCTGTGTTCAAAGTTCGGTTCTTTAGCCTCTTGGGGTCTTGAGTCTTGCTGCTCTCAGGAGCAGGGCCTGGTGATCCCAGGAAGCTGCCAAGAACTTAATGAATGCCCCAAACTTGCTCTAACTGTTGTGAGCTGGCTTTGGCATTGTAGGTGGTATGTGTGTGTGTGGGTTGCTCAGCTTGCATTTTAGTGAGAGCTATTTCGCCCCCTTATAGCATGGAAATGCCCGATCCCACGTACCTTCAATGCTGCTCCCTGTTGTGGGGTCCCTTCATTCATCTGTATTTGTTTTTATATCCTCTTGCAGAGTCCTGTCTGTGTGGGTTAGGAGAGGTTAAGCAGCTGCTTCTACTCTGCCACCATCTTAACCTGGAAGTCACCCCAATTCATTCATTCTAGAGAACAAAGTGGACCTATGCCCCAAAAGGCTATAAAACAGTACATATTCTTTGATCCAAAAATACTATTTCCAGGTTTGTATCACCAAGAGATAAAAAACAAAAAGTGGATGAACTTCTATGTACAAAAATATTTAAAGCAACTCTTTCTGTGGGGCAAAGAATTATAAGGTGAGAGGATACACATCAATTGAGGAATGGCTGAATGACTTATAATAGATGATTATAATGGGATACTACTGTGCTGTAAGAAATGATAAGCAAGAGGAGCTCAGAAAAACCTGGAAAGTCTCACATGAACTGAAAGAGAGTGAGATAAGCAGAACCGGAGAACATTGTACATAGTGACAGGAATACCATACAATGAACAGCTGTGAATAACTTGGCTATTTCCAGCTATCCAATCATCCAAAACTGTGCCAAAGGACTCAAGATAAAAAAAAATGCCATCTGTTTCCAGAGAAAAAGAACTGATAGTCTGAATCCAGACCAAAGCAAACTTTTTCACTTTATTATTTAAATGTTTATTCAAGTTTCCTTACACAAAAGGTTTAATATGGAAAAATGTCTTACATGATTGCAGGGATTCCATACTTCCATCTCTACATAACAACATGTAAAATCAATATTGGATTGTTTATCATCTCAAGGTAGGTTTGGGGAGATGAGTAGGTAAGAAAAGAATTCAAAACAATATTCTTTGAAAAATGTTGGAAATTTTAACATATAATTGGGGAAAAATAAAATAAAATGTAAACTCATTAAAAGAAAGAAAATATGTGCTGAATTTCCCCCTCCCTGGGAGTATTGAAGCAAAAGTTAGCTAACCATTGTCAGGGAAATTATAGAAAGGATACTTTTTCAGATATGTCCTAGGATAGATGGCTACTGAATTCCTGTCCAACTCAAAGATTCAGTGATTCTCTAAGTGGATATTATCTCCAATTTACCTTGCATGTATTTTGTTCATACATGGTTGCTTGCATGTTGTCTCCTGTTTTTGACTGTGAATTCCTTGAGATCAGGAATTTTCTTTTTATCTTTCTTCTAACCCTGTTGCCTGGTACATAGTATCATAGTATCACATAATAAATGATTACTGACTGACTGACTGACTAGATATATGGGGGATAATGGAAGAATTTTTTTTGGAAGAATAAAAGTCATTAAATATTTTCTGCAGAGATGACATGATGAATACTGATGCCAATATTTTAATATATTTTCCTCCCATTAATGAAGATCACAATCCATCCTTATGACGAGACTCCTTTTCATTTGTTATTGTTGAAACATTTAGTTCTGTCTGACTTTTTGTGAGTCCCATGGACCATATAGCACACCAGCCCTTTCTGCCTCCCACTATCTTTTAGTCTATCCAAGTTCATATTTATTTTTTCCATGACACCATCTATCCATCTCATCCTCTGCTTCTCCTTCTCCTTTTTGCCTTCAATCTTCCCTGAGATCAGGGTCTTTTCCAGTGAATTCAGTCTTCTGATTATGTGACCAAAATATTTACCTTTCAACCGCAGTAGTTGTCCTTCCAAAGAGTAGTTGAGTCTCCTTGCTGTCCAAGGGACACTGAAGTCTTCTCTAGTACCAGAGAGAGAGATGTCAAAGAGCTAGTTGGAGAAGTAAGACTGGAGAGAGAGAGAGAGAGAGAGAGAGAGAGGTTTCAGTGACAGGAGTGAGAGGAAAATATTTAAGATGAAAGCAAGTTTGTAATCTATTGAATAGGCATTCCAAGAAGCAGAGTAGGAGTGGCCGACTTTGGAATGGGATGTTGGAGAGGTTGTTTTGAAGGAGAAAAGAACAAGAGAGTGAACTAGGGTTTGAATAATAATAAACTTATAGGGAAGGACTTTAGGAGTTTGTTAGTCATTGAAGAATGAGTTTAAAATAGATTATCAATGCCCTTACAAGTTCAAACTCAAGTAGAGTCCTCAGTGAGTTAGTTCTGGAAAAAGGAATGTGGGATAATGGGAAATGTCTAGCAGGTTCAGGTAAGTGACTGACAGGTAGATCGTGATGGAATTGTGGTTCTCTACTGCTTTGAAGGTCCAGACAGGTGACTGTTAGAGTGGGACTCTGTAGTAATGGCAAGGCTATGCTCCTTTGCTAGTTCAGACTTGAGAATGGAAGGAAATGAGATGCTTGAAGTCCATCTAACAGTTAAGAAAAAGTGGTTCACTTAGCCATGGCAGAAGAATGATTTCAGAGGACAATATATTGATACAGCTGATAAGGGGTCCTTTAGCTATGTGTTACCCCTGGTGGTCTAATGGACAAACACCAGGGAGGAGCTTTTTTTTCTTTTCCCTCTTCCTGGCTTTTTGTACTTATGCAACCAGCAAATGATGCCAATGACCAATTGCTCAGTCTTTTGAACCAATTAAGTCTCAAGTATGCTTTAATATCTTTTAAGAACGAACCCAGCATACATGGTGGTGGGGGAAGGGGGAAGGGTGGCTCTGGTGGATATTTCTCCTATCATAGATTCTGCTACCACTACTGGATTGGAAGTTCCTTGAGGGCAGATAACAGCCCTTAGTTATCTTCATGGTTTTCTCAGTACTCAGTATAGGGTCTTGCATTTGTAAGTCCTCAATTAAGCCTTGTATGATGAGTAAACTCAGGCTAATGTTGACCCAGTTCACTGGCTTCGAGAGCACTAAAGACTACTTCCCCTCTGCATAAACTTTGGCTCCTGACTCCAGCAGGAGATGTTCCAGTCAAGTAGAGCTTTCCCAGCCAGAGATGTCCTACTGAGTATTATTTCAAAAGGGTAAAACAACAACGTCTTTGCTCACTGACCTTTGGAAGTTCAGAGGAGTCAGTAGAGAAAATCCCTAGGCTTTAAAAATGGCATTATTCTTGGAGCCTAAATCAACAATCTTCTAATGTGGGAAGAGATCTCCTAATGGAGGAAAGGGTCTATCAGCTGGTCATCCTTGGCAGGATCTGAGGCCATGTGTACGTCAGCAGCTGTTGCCTCAGCCTTTGGAAGGAAGAGATGGTTGCTATGGAAATCCCTGTTGTGGGAGAAGGAAACCAATTGGGTGAGCAGGGGAAGGGGATCAGAAATTGCAAAAGTATGAAGAGTGGAGGAGGATGGAGTTAAGCAAAATAACCTGTAGGGAGCACATCAAAGCTTTATGGTGGTCTCCACCTCCCTCCACTGAATGAGAACCCTGGAAACTTAAGACCATTCTCTAATCCCTAGTGATGAAATTAATTTTGCCCGGAGGTACACATAGGAAACCAAGGTGGCTGTCAATTTCAAATTAATCCCAGAGAAATTTGTGGCCTCTCTTGAAGATAAAACATCTTTTCTTATAACCACCTGTATTGACAGGAACAGATTTATGAGGCTTGAAGGTTTCTTTGGATATATTTTAATCTCTGACTAAATTTGGATATTTCAGCCTTACTTACATGCTAACTGCCCCCTCCCTCCCTAAGGCAGTCCTTCTCCCCACAAGGAATTTGCGATCAGATCTTATAGAATGCTGGAGGGTGTGTGGTCTGGAGGCCAGAAAGCTACTCATGGGATCCTGGAGAGATCATCTTGACTAGTTCTTTCTTCTTATAGAAGGTAAACTGAAGACCCAAGAGAATTAAGTAACTTGTCCAAGGGCACACAAATAGGTCAGAGAAGTTTGGGCTTCAAAGGAACCTTAGAGGGCATTTAATATAATCCTTTCATTTTATGAACAAGGAACTGAAGCTCGGAATGATAAAGTGATTTGCCCACATTTGCAAAGGTACTATTCATATGGGAAGCTAGGTGACACAATGGACACAGTGTCAAACCTGGAAGACTCATCTTCCTGAATTCAAATCTTGCCTCAGGAACTTCTTAGCTGTGTGACCTTGGGCAAGTCATTTCACCCTGTTTGCCAATTTCCTCATCTGTAAAATGAGCTGGAGAAGGAAATGGCAAACTTTCTGTGTGACCTTGGGCAAGTCAATTCACTCTGTCTCAGTTTCTTTATCTGTAAAATGAGCTGGAGAAGGAAATAGGAAACCACTCTAGGTCACAAAAAGCCCATCATGGTTGTAAATGACTGAACAACAAAACAAAAAAGATATTATATAGCACAGCTAGGATTTCAATCTTGGTCCTGTGACTCCAAACCCAGCATTCTTTCTTTTGCACAACAAAGATGAGTCAAAGGATCTGGGTCTAAATCCTACTTCTGACACTGCTTGTGAGACCAAAGCACTTAAATTTTCTGTACCTTAGTTTCCATAAAATCTACCAATGAAAATATTGGGCTAGATGTTTGAAGATCTCTCCCAACTGTAAGTCCTTTATATAACATGAACTCCTTGAAGGCAGGCACCGTTTTTAATTTTTCTTTGTATTTTCTGTGCCTGGCACATAGTAGGGGCTTACTCATTATGGTATGATTGATCCCAGTTCTATGAACTGGACCATGGTGGGCAAAGTCCTAGTTCATTGTTTCGAAAAACATGGAATTAGCAACTTTCATTCCTGGGGCAATATTGGGAAAATACAGAGTAACTTCTCCAGGGACTTTGGGTTGGTGTCTGTGCTAGATACTCCTCTATTCTCATCACTTGGCTTGCTTGGATAAGCAGGGTATAATCAAAAGAGGGCTGGGAGGTAGGAGACCTTGGACCCTTGGTAGCTTGTGTGACCATGGATCAATCACTTCATTTGGGCCTCAGTCTTCTCAGTTCAATTTCATCAGATTCCAAATTATTTATTGAACATCTACTATACTTCAGGCATTGTTCTAGTTGATGGATATTCAAGATAAAACAAAACAAACCACTTCTTATTTTTTAGGAGCTTATATTCTGTATGTATATGCATGCATGCAGTGTAGTAAAAGTGTGTGTGTGTGTGTGTGTGTGTGAGAGAGAGAGAGAGAGAGAGAGAGAGAGAGAGAGAGAGAGAGAGAGAGAGGAAGGAAAAGAGAGAGAGAGAGAGAGAGGCAAAGAGAGAGAGAGAAGGAGATGACAAAGCAGAAAAAAGGGAAGGAGGAAAAGGAGAAAGAAGAAGAATAAGTATCACAAATTTAGAGGAGGAAATACCTGAGAATCTCCTCATTTTTCAGATATAGAAACTTGGGTCTTGTCCAGAGTCACACAGTTAGTGTAATAGTTAAAATTAAATTATGAGGCTGCTAGTAGTTTTATTACATCGAAGTAGTGATAGTAAAGAGAAGGAAATGTAAGGAAGAGATAGAGTTGCTTCATTTGTAAAATGAACTAGAGAAGGAAATGGCAAACCCCTCCAATATCTTTGCCAAGACAACCCCAAATGGGGTCACAAAGAGTTGGACACAATTGAAAAATGACTGAACAACAATATGATGCAGCAACTTTTGGAACAAAATGATATAACATTAATTTGCAGAACAAATGGCTTTAATGGATAGAGCTTTAAATGTTTAATAGCTACTATCTTGGTAATAATTATGGAGAGAATACTTTTGGTTTGGACTTTATCTAAATAACTAGATTCTTTGATGACTTGTGGTCCACACTTCCCCTCTCACATAATAACTTTTTTAGCTCATTTTCCTTTTCAAAATCCCAGAACTCTTTTTTTTCAAATAGATGGATTAAAATAGATACTCACTAAATTCTAAAATATAAACATACCTTGAGGTTCAGCTCTTAACATACAAATTAAAGAGTTGGAATCTAATGCTTTTTTAGATCCAGTCTAGTGCTAATATTTGATATTTCAAGGACAATTCAAGTACTGTAACATATGCATAATCAAGTGACTGCTTCCCAGAGCTGTTGTGAGGATGAAATGAGATATTTGGGAAGTGTTTTGCAAATATTAAAGTTCTATACACATGCTTTGTTGTTGAGTTGTTTTAGTTGTGTCTAATTCTTCATGATACCTTTTGGAACTTTTTCAGCAGATACTAAAGTAGATACTAGAGCAGTTGGTCATTTCCTTTTCCAGCTCATTTTACAGATGAGAAACTGAGGCAAAAAGTGTTAAGTGAATTGTCCTGGGTCACACAATGTCTGAGGCCAGCTTTGAACTCAAGAGAATGAGTTTTTCTGATCCCAATCCCAGTGATCTAAACATTGCCCCACCTAGCAGCCACCTACTATTATTACTGACAGTCCTCCAAAGAGAGAACTATTGGAGTTGGATAGAGCAAAGCATATTATCTTTCACATCAGTGTATTTGCAGCTTTATTAGGGAGTTTTGGTTTTGTGTGAGAATGTTCTTTTTTTTTTTAACTCTTAACTTCTGTGTATTGGCTCCTAGGTGGAAGAGTGGTAAGGGTGGGCAATGGGGGTCAAGTGACTTGCCCAGGGTCACACAGCTGGGAAGTGTCTGAGGTTGGATTTGAACCTAGGACCTCTCGTCTCTAGGTCTGATTCTCAAACCACTGAGATACCCAGCTGCTCCTGAGAATGTTCTTAAAATGGTGACCAACATTGAAGTGGGTTTTCCATGATAATACATGTATGACCCAGATCAAATTACCATCTCCAAGTGGGGGGGAGAGAAGAAAGGGAGGAAGAGAGTTTGGATGTTATAATTTTGGAAAACATGTCAAAATTATTATTACATGTAATTGTGAAAATAAATATTATTCATTTAAAAATTATTGCTGACAGACTATGTTCTCAGGTTCTTTTAGCTCAGATGCTATATATCTTTTTTTTGTTTGTTTAAACCCTTAACTTCTGTGTATTGTCTCATAGGTGGAAGATTGGTAAGGGTGGGCAATGGGGGTCAAGTGACTTGCCCAGGGTCACACAGCTGGGAAGTGTCTGAGGCCAGATTTGAACCTAGGACCTCCCATCTCTAGGCCTGACTCTCAATCCACTGAGCTACCCAGCTGCCCTCAGATGCTATATATCTTAAAGTTCTTTCCAACTTAAGTATCATATGTTTTCAAGTTCTGTCATTCTATGTTCAGAGTGCTCTAAGGTTCTGCCCAGCTCTGACAGTCACTCACTCACTCACTCAATCAATAAACATTTATTAAATACATCCTAGTACTAGGCACTATGCTAAATTCTGGTGAAAGAAAAGGAGACAAAAGATTGTCCCTGCCCCCAAGGAACTTATAATCTAATAAAGTTCTTGGACCTTCCCTAGCTCTCATATTCTCTCCTTTATGGTCCTTCTTCTTTCTGACATAGTTCCAAGAACTCAAGTCTCCAACCTTGATATTCTCTGTTCTAAATTCCTTAAAATGAGATAATATTTGTAAAGTTCTAAGCACAATGCCTGATACATAGTAGGCACATAAGACACACTTGTTTTCCCTCTTCCTTTTCCAATCTGTCATTCCATGTTCTAAGGGCTTTTTAAGCTCAGACATATTTTGAAGCTCTTCCAAGTTGAAATATTCTGGCATCTAAGGTCCTTCTCAGCTTTGATACATCTTCTCTCACGGCCTAGAGAAATGATACCAACACAAATAAATTTAAGAAATAATCATATGGGAACAGGACAGGAGTGAGTACTTTGGAGAACAAATAGCATCATAGGATCACAGGTCATATCCCAGCAAGCCATCAATTGGCTTCTTCTTCTTATTGAGGGTTTGCAAATGCTCTCAGAACTCTTTGGATCTAGGACTTTCTAAATTCGACACCTGGGGACAAAACCCCATTTGCCTACTCTAGTTATGGGCCACAAAGATTTGCTCCTCATGGAGCTTTGGGCAATGTCTTAATTTTGCTCTGCCTCAGTTTTCTCATTTGTCAAATTAAGGAGTGGTACTCTATAATCTCTGAAGGCCCTTCTAGCTTTATGTCATCATTCTGTGATATATGTGCTGATCTATATGCCCAAGATTACACACCAGTGACAGGGCTAGAAAGGGACCATAGATTTCTGATTAAATCCTGTGACCTCTCCATGGTACCATCCTGCCCCAAAGTTCTATGTGAGTTCTCTGAGGAAGGCTTTGACTGAGAATGCAAAAAGAGAAGTCTTCATGGATTTGGTGGCATTTAATTTGCATATTAAAAGAATGACAGGATTTTAATGGTTTAATGTGGGGAAGGGGTGGTGTAAGTAGGAGAACATATTCTGAGCAAGAATATGGAAGTGAGCAAATATAAGGTGTGTAGAGGAGAAAGACAGTAGTCCATTTTGGGTGGAGGATGGAAAAGTAGAATAGAGTTAGAATGTGGAAGGGCATTAACTACTAGAGTAAAGGGTTTGAACTTTATTTGGTAGGTAATAGGGAGCCACAACATATATCTATATATCTATATCTCTATCTATATATTTTTTTTGGGTATAGGAGTAACATGATCAGGTAGTAATTCCCAGTGTTGTCCTACTCTTGATGTGTGCTACAGTAAGGATGAAAGTTCATCTATCAATCATCTAGGTACTATACCCTGATGCCTTTATCTGGTAAGATAACATCTATGGAATAATTCAATCCATAATCTCCTTAACTAAGTGGGAACCCCCCTATTAAATTAAGCAATTAGTTAAAATCCTTTCAACTAGATACAAGAGGATGTATATTTGGATTAATGAGGAGACTTGGTCAAGCCCTGTGGAGTTTTATTTTTTAAATAAAGAACCTGCTGGTGTGGACTTAGGCAGTTAAGCCTTTGGAAGCTTAGAGGTAGAAACTGTTCCAGTCAAACATCTGAGAAAGAATTTCTTGGTAGTGGTGCTGGTTGGTGTCAGGAGGGACTGACCTCATGAACTTTGGCAGATCAGAAGATTTGGACACTGTCATTGGTGTCCTAGCAGTATCTCTGGGATAGAAGTCCTGGTTGAAAGTGTCTGAAATTGGGAGAAAAGGATAAAGTAGACACAATGACAACAACAATAAAAAAGTCAAATTCAAGTCTCTAGAAAACTTGTACCTAGAATCTCAGTGAAAAAAAAAAACCCAAACTATAAATGACTTAGAGAAATTTCATGAGTACTGCAAAAATGCCTAAAGGGACTTCCAGAAATCTAGAGCTTTGAGTTATCCCTTTTCATATGTGTTCATTAAGTCTAAGCTTGAGTTATTGTGGCCTTTATGTCCTTGTGAGAAGTTATGTCACATTCTTAAGGGGAGAAGAGTGTTTTGTAAATATTGTTCTTACTATATCACCTTAGTAACTACCCTCTTCTAAAAGCTACAGTATTTGGATGACTAGCATATATATCAAATGACAATGAGAAGAAACACACCAGTGGGGGCTTGTGACCTATAGCACTACCAAGCCATGTTTGGAGACCAGAATTCATTCTAGAGTTTTGAGGGCATGTAGATTCTCTCTGAGGATCCAGCCTGCCATCAGGAATGAGGACAGAGAGGAGCTCCAGAGCATGTGCTTTACTACATAAATTAGTGGAAAAATCCTTTGCTTTGGGAGCATCCAAATTGGGACCAATTAGGGAAGCCAGAAAGTTTGTTCATTTTCAGCTTAGAGCTGCCGTGGCTCTGTCATTTTTTCATGGTGCTGTAGTTTTGAAATTTGGGGCCACACCAGTCTCTGAGAGGAGACGATGAACCCAAAGGCAGATTTGCTGAGTAATTCTCAGCCTGGAATCATGCTTTCAGTGAAAATCAGAAATAATTTCACACTACCAAATTGAGAAAGGAATTTGGCGGTATATTTTTCTGGCGAGGTCAATATTAATATCACTCGAGGGAATATCTGCTTTTAATGAAAAAAAGATTTTTGGAGTGAAGGAAAAAAATTCCTTTCCCCCAAGAGGCAGCTGACTGGTGCTCATTTTGCTGAATGTCATAGACAAAGCCCAGGATTAGCAAATCCTAATGAGTTCCTGGAAATGTCATGTTCTCTGTGTTCCTCTCCAGGGTTAGCCCTGGGCAAAGAGAGGAAAGATCTAGCAAAGATTGTCTTCAAAGTTGGCCCACTCTTTCTCCATTGTGGTCCTAATGCCTCAAGACAGCCACCCGGTGGCATAGTGGAAAAAAAACCATTGGTTCTCACGTAGGGGTTCTTAACATTTTTTGTGCCATGGTCCCTTTGGACCATTTGGTGAACCTTAGAGACCCTTTTGAAGAATCATGTTTTAAGTACTTGAATGAAATGGGATATATCAGTTGAAAGTTAATTTTTGTCATGGACTTTTTGGGTGGAATTAGTGGTTTCCTTGTAGGTTTTGGGATGCTAGTTTAAGAACCCCTACTTGAGTTAGAAGTTGCTGCGTTCAGTTGCATCCAACTCTAAATGTCCCCATGGACTTTGTTTATAGGGTTTTCTTGGAAAAGATAGTGGAGTGGTTTGCCATTTATTTCTCCAGCTCATTTTCCAGTTGAGGAAATTGAGGTAGACAGGATTAGGTGACTTGTCAACAGTTAGTAAGTGTCGGAGGCCAAATTTGAACTCAGATCTTCCTAACTCCAGACCTGGTACTCTATCCATTATACTACCAAGCTGGGTTAAAATCCTACCTGTGAATACTATGAGCATGACTTTGAATTAACCATTCTATCTCCCTGGGACTCAGGTAGCAAAGGAAGATGTTGGAACAGGTGATCCCTGAAGGTTCCCTTCTGTTCTTAGGCCCATCTAATGGAGGTTGGATTTAGAGTAAAAAGATCTTGGATTTGAATTCTGGCTCTGGTGCTTCCTACCTCAGTGAGCTCAGGCAAGTCATTCAGTCCTTGGAGTTCCCATTTTTCATATGTTAAATGAGGCATTTGGATTCTAAGACCTCTAAAGTCCTTGTCAGTGTATAACTTCCAAATGTTGTGTCCTCAGCTTTCCAATAGCCATTTACTGGGTCACTCTTGCTGTATGTGTCCTGCTCTTGCTCATTGACTACCAAGGATCTGCTCTCATAATCTGTCATTATTCTAACATGCTGTTACTCTTGAACACCTTAAAAATTCCAAGAGTCAATATCCCAGAAGCACAGAGCTGGAAGGGATCCTGGTGGCCATCATTGCTATCACCTGGAAAAGAACTCCCAGGCAACACACACACACCAGCAAAGAGTCATCCAGCCTTGTTTGGAGAGTCCAGGGAGGGGACCTTCTTAAACTCCCAAGGGAGCCCATTCAACTTTTTGATACCCCTAATCATTGGGAAGTTTTTCCTTTACATGTAGCTCACATTTGCCTCTACTACTTACACTCACTGTTTATAGTCTGCTCTCTGGGGTCAAGTAAAGCAATTCTAATCCTTTCTCATGAAAGGCCTGAATATTTGAAGAAGGCATCATGCTCGTTTCTCCCTAAGGAATAAAAGAGGCTAAAGTCTACAATAATAGGGCAGAGATACAATTGAGCTCGACGGGACCTCAAGAGCCATCTTGGCAAAATTTCTCTTTTTATGGATGAGTAAACAGAGGCCCAGGCAGTTAGGTGACATGCAGGATAGAGCTCTGGATAGAGCTTGGAATTGGGAAGACTTGTTTTCATTAGTTCAAACTGTACCCGAGCCACTTATTTGCTTGTGACCCTGGGAAAGTCATTTAGCCTTGTTTGCCTCAGTTTCCTCATCTGAAAAATGATCTGGAAAAGGAAATAACAAACCATTCTAGTATCTTTGCCAAGAAAACTCCAAAATAGGGTCACAGAGAGCCAGACACGACTGAAATGGCTCAACAACAACAACAACAACAACAACAACAACAACAACAACTAGAGAACCTGAGGGCCTAGTGTGTAGCCCAAGGTCCCTCATATGATAATGGTCAGAAGCAAGATTAGAACTCAAGTCCTTGGATTCCACATCCAATCTTCTCTCCATTGGACCACATCGGCTCTAGCAAGCTACAGTCCCCTTAAGTGATTGCTCTGCTCCTAGCTTGGTTTGCTTGTTCTCCATTGCTTGGATCCTCTGCTTGTCCTGGCACCTCTCTCTTTAGGTCAGCTGATGATCCTGACTGTCATTCCAGTCCCTAGGCTCACACGGCAGTTCTTGAACACTCTTCGTGCTACTTCTCCTCTCAGATCCTAGGATTTTGTTGGCTCTTGGTTCTGCATTCCATCCCAGCTCTCCCTCCTCTGGAAGCTGATTCAGATACTTGTTATTTGTGGAATGGGGCTCTGACAAATCCTCTTTTTAACTCCTGCCTTCCTAATGCCAGCAGGCAGGGCACAGTCTCCTCTCCAGCTTCCTCTCTCTACTATCATGCCCATTCTATCCACTGAAAAATCGTTTTCAAGTCATTGATGCTGAAAGCAAGACACTTCTATTAAATGTATTATTTTTCAAACCTCTCTTTCCATCTTAGAATTAATACCATGCATTGGTTCTAAAGCAGAAGAGCAGTAAAAGCTAGGCATTTGGGGTTAAGTGACTTGCCCAGGGTCACATAGCTGGGAAGTGTCTGAGACCAGATTTGAACCTAGGACCTCCTGTCTGACTCAAATCACTGAGCTACCTAGCTGTCCCCTATTAGATGTATTTTTAATGTTATTCCCATTGCACATGGGAAAGTTTGTAAGTTAAAGGAAAACCAAGAAGCATGGAGAGAAAGACAGAGGCCACAAGAAGTTCCAACCAGAGAGGTTACTACATGTCTTAAGGTCATAGGAGGAGGAAGAAGGGGATTGAATGATAGCCCTGTATAGATTATGCCTCAATGGTTTTTGTTACCAACTTCAACACTTGGGTGCCTCATATATACTAATATGGGAGATAATCGAAGATTACTTGTATTCTCCCCCAGGGAAGCCCATCAATCTCATTAGTCCTACTATGGAAGGGCAAATCCCCATGCTAGAGTCACTCTCTGCACCTGGATATCACACCTACTGGAACAGCTTATTGAAACATCACCTGAAGCAATGGAGAAATCAGGAATGACAAGATTAAATGGGAAGAGGTAGGATTTTGCTCAGGCTCAGGCATAATTGATGATCCATCTCTGGTGTCAAACATAGGCAGACTCCAATAAGTAACTTTGATCAGGAGATGTCAGGGCCCATGCAGCTGGGAGAGAGTCTGAAAGTTTGGGGGTTTGTTGAGAAAAATGTGAAACAAACAAAAGAGTCAACAACAGCAACAGCAACAGCAACAGGAACAGCAACAGGAACAGCAACAACAGCAACAGCAATAGCAATAGCAGCAACAACAACAACAGCAGCAACAACAACAACAGCAACAACAGCAACAGCAACAGGAACAGCAACAGCAACAGGAACAGCAACAACAGCAACAGCAACAGCAGCAGCAACAACAACAACAGCAACAACAGTAACAACAGCAACAGCAGCAGCAGCAGCAAACAACAACAACAACAACAACAACAACAACAACAACAACAACAACAACAACAACAACAACAACAACAGAAGTTCACTTATCCAACTGCTTCAGGAAGGAGAGGGAATACTCACTTACAGCCTCTGTTTCTCAGCCTTGAGATGGGAGTATCATGAAGCTGGCCCAACTCTTCCCTTTCTCCTTTCGGCAGGGGAACTTTCCATATAAACCAGCTCCACTAGAGAAAATGCAGGATGATTCAGCAGAGACCATCTCCCCATACCAGACCAACAGCTATTTTTAACTCTCTAGAAGAAGACTTAGATGCTGGTTTGTCTCACTTTGGAAAGTTAATAAAATAGGAAACCAACAACAAGGAAATCAACCATTTCCTCAGGATCTTTGAGCCAGGACAGAAGCTTAGCAATTTAGATTGGGGACCTGAACCTCTGAACTTTTATTTTTCTCTAATCCTTTGTCAGCCACTGTGCCCTCTTTATTTGCTTTTCCTGGTTAACTCATGATTAAATCCTTAAATCAGAGCCATGTGTATTGATAATATTTTCACTAATTAAGACAGAAAGTATAAGCAAATGGAAAGCTTTGGAATAAACATCTGCCCTCTTTGCCTACAAGAATGGTGGATTAGGGAAAGAGAAACAGAGCCTGTCACCATCCTTTTACATCAGATCTCCTGAGGAGAAAATTCCATATGCATTAGACATCTTCAGGCACATTCCTCTATGAAGTTCTTACAGGTAGAGCTGACCTCACTATCTAACCACTTCTATTCCACACTTCATTCCTTTCTCCCTCTTCCATTTGCGATTCTCTTTCTTAGTGCCCTAAGATATTCTCAATTGAAAACAAAACTGCTTGTCCAGTCATGACAGGAATTAGTTCATAGGAACAAATATTTAGAGATCTTTTTTTTTGGCCCAGGCATTATATTTAATAATTTGCTTTTCTTCTTGTTAATGGTACTTTTTAAAAACGTTCATTTAAAAATTAGTTTCAGTTCCCTCCCTCCTCCTACTCTCCATTCCTCTCTCCCTCCCACCCCGTATCCCTCCCTTTTCCCCAAGATGGTAAGCAATCTGATATAGATTTTAAATGTGAAATCATGTAAAATATTTTTCCATATTAATCATTTTGTGAAAGAGATCTCAAACAGAAAGAAAAAAGTGAAGGAGTCTGTTTCAGTCTGCATGCAGACTTCATCAGTTCTTTCTCTGGAGGCAGATGGTATTTTCCATCATGAGTCTCTGGGATTGTCTTGGATCACTTGCATTGCTGAAAATAACTAGGTCATTCATAATTGTTCATCAAAAAATATTGCTGTTGCTGTGTACAATGTTTCTCTGGTTCTGCCCACTTGACTTTGAATCAGTTCATGTAAGTCTTCCTGAAATCATTCTGCTCATCATTTCTTATAGCATAGTTGAAGGATTCTTAAAGATTATTGAGTTCAAAGCTTTCATTTGAGAGATGGGAAAACTGAGAAATAGAAAAGCTGTCACTTGCCCAGGGTTCCTCAGCTCATATGTATTTGAGATAGCATTTAAATTCAACACTTCCTGACTTCAAGTCCTGTGCCACATCTACCATATCCTAGTCCTTATCAAAGCTCCTGATAGTCCCATCAACATTTCAGCCTGGTCTTATCAAGCTCTAAGTGTAGAGGAATTCTGTCCGTCTCTCATACTCACACATTGCTTTTCTCCTAGAGAGAGCTTGTCAAGCCAAGACATTTTGTTATCTCCTGAAGAATTAATTTCCCAGAGTGCATTTCTTTTCATGTTGGAGAGATACCCAAGGTTAAACTATGATGAAAAGTGCCAAGAATAGAAGATTTCAGAAAAAGCAAGGAATGCCAGACAAAAGAAAGGGTTCAGATAAAAAAGAACTGTAAGATCCTAAGTTTTAGATAATATAATTTTATATTTATGACAAGCAATTTAAGTTCTGTGAGCCTCAGTTTCCTAATATATTGTTTGTACCACTCTATAGGATCATAGATGTTTTGTAAACTGGAGTGTGATTTACAAATGTGAGTTGTCATCATTATTATTTATTATTATTATTTAAAACCTTCATCCTACATCTTAAAATCAGTACTATGTATTAGTTCCAAGGCAGAAGAACAGAAAGGGCTAGGCAATGGGGGTTAAGTGACTTGGCTAGGGTCACACAACTAGGAAGCATCTGAGACTAGATTTGAATCTAGGACCTCTCATCTCTCAACCTGGCTCTCAATCCACTGAGCCACCCAACTGTCCCTGACATCATTTATGGAACAAATATTTATTGGGGTTTGATGTGACAATGGTGACTGGCAAAAAGAGAAGGGTGGGGGGCAGCTGCTGGGTAGCTCAGTGGATTGAGAGCCAGGCCTAGTGACGGGAGGTCCTAGGTTCAAATCTGGCCTCAGACACTTCCCAGCTGTGTGACCCTGGGCAAGTCACTTGACCCCCATTGCCTACCCTTACCACTCTTCCACCTATAAGTCAATACACAGAAGTTAAGGGTTTAAAATTAAAAAAAAAAAAAAAGAGAAGGGTGACCTGCTCAATTTTTTCTTTGCTTCTGTTTTCTCTATTAAGATGAATAACTTTAACACTGTGAATGAAAGGACAACCAGTACTTGCTTGGGATTATAAGCAACAACCTAAGGCCATTCATAAATTCAGGTCATTGGCTATGGTTATGGAAAGATGGGCACTCATCAAAAAGGAGGAGGGAAAATGATAGACATTCTGAGACTATATGATCAATTGGTTAAAAACTTACAGAAATACTTTTGGAGGGAGAGAATATCACTCTACTAAGAAATGACTAAAGGCTGTCATATATATGCCATCACATTGGTTGAATTAAACTGTATTCTAAATGTAGCCTATGAAACAGCAAAGTTACAAGAGTGAAATCAAATAGCCTTCCATGGGTGACAACTCTGGGAACTACACCATTGAGAAGACAACAACAAAAAAAACAAAACATGGAATATATCACCGAATCATGGTGATTTGTTTATACAAATAGAGGAGTTATTAAGTTAAGGATGGGTTACACTAAGGAGCTCATATTTAGTCATCAAAGTAAGATGGCAAGAACTATACAATATGTCACTGGAGGCTAAAAATAATTAGCATCTACCAAATATCTAGGAAGATACAACCTGGTACATATGTATGATATGCTCTGAGGGCACCTTTCTCAATTCCAGTTCTCCATGACAAATGGGATCTTCCCAGTGTGGCTACTACATCTTCTCAGAGCCTTTATAGGACAGTTTTTTCATTGTTTTTCAAAAGTTTATTTATTTAATTAATTAAGAATATTTTCCCATAGTTACATGATTCATGTTCTTTCCCTCCCCTCCTCCCACCTTCCTCCTATAGCCAATGAGCAATTCCACTGAGTTTTACATGTGTCTTTGATTAAGACCTATTTCCATATTATTGATATTTGCACTAAGGTGATTGTTTAGAGTTTACATCCCCAATCATATCCCCATTGAATCATGTGATCAAGCAATTATTTTTCTTCTGTGTTTCTGCTCCCATGGTTCTTTCTCTGGATCTAGATAGTGTTCTTTCTCATAAGTCCCTCAGAATTGTCCTGGATCATTGCATTGCTTCTAGTAGAGAAGTCCATTATATTTGAGTGAGCCATAGTGTATCTGTCTCTGTGTATGATGTTCTCCTGGTTCTGCTCCTTTTGCTCTGCATCAATTCCTGGAGGTTGTTCCAAATCACATGGAATTCCTCCAGTTCATTATTCCTTTTAGCACAATAGTATTCCATCACCAATAGATACCACAATTTGTTCAGTCATTCCCCAATTGAAGGGCATCCCCTCATTTTCCAATTTTTTGCCACCACCAAGAGAGTGGTTTATAGGGTATTTCTGAGAGGTTAGAGGGCATGTTTTATTTAGTTCTATGTAGCTCAAAAGCTTTAACTGCTGCGTTTCTTACCATGATTATTAGTTAACATCATTTAATTAGCTAGGCTTAAGTGGATTTCATAAAGAAGGTAATTACTAAGAGACAGGGTGATAATAGTTGAACAAAACATCCACCCAAATCTATGATACACTTTCTCACAAATATTAATGGGTTCCAAAGGAAAGAAGGCTCAAGATTACAGAAGATATGAAACAAAAGGAACATTTAACTCAAGGAAGTCCTTCAAGATGTTCTGCTTAGATCTGGTAGCCCAGTTTTCTACTAGGCTCTTTGTAGAGGTGTCAATCTGTGTTGAGTTTTTCCTTGTCCTTTGATGCATCTTTTGCTTTAAGTAATTCCAATGATGCTGATAGGAAAATGGTAAGTCCAATGGACTGACAATGTCCTCCTTTCACTAAATATGGGGGATAGGAGACTAAGGCTGAAGTTAAGGAACATTACTCCTTACCCTCAAACTATTCCTTCTCCAAGGAAGTTCTCAGCTTTTTTCTGCCACCTAGGGTTCACTTAACTTTAAATCTCTTGTGGGCCCGAATTGGCTTTTCTAGGTGATGCTCAGAGCATGATCAAATTTTCCTCAGTCAATCCAGATACTTGTCCTATTAAAAAAAATCACTTGCAATTATTCACTGCCTCCTCAGAGACATCTAAATTGATTAAGGTATTTTCACACTTAGCTGGAATACCTTTGATTAATTAAATCATGAAAGAAAGCAGAATGACAACTTGCCCCAGAATCAACTGTTTCTATCTGAACCCTAACAAAGAGGATGGAAAAAAGAGATGTTATTAGTAAAATCAGTATTATGTTATATGCATAAAATAATATGTATCATATTAATAACAATAACCAATAATAGTTCACATTGCTATGGTGCCTTTAGGTTTACAAAGCCTAACTTTACATATCAGATATGTATTTCCAGTTATGTAGATACTCTTACTATTATAATTTTCATTTCGGAGATGTAGAAAGTGAGACACAGAAATATTAAATGACTTGATTAGCATCATACTGGTTATATGGACCTAAGTGGTATTTGAACTCAGGTCTTACTGAATCAAAGTCCAAATACAAAGTAGTTAATCCTTAATCACCTGTGTCATTCTATCAGAGGCAATGTTACATTGCCTGCTACTTTTTTCTCTGAATACACCTATAAATCCTATATCAGTGACAGAGAACTAATTTGTGGCTGCCAATGAAGGGTGAAACAGCAAGAAGACTGGCTCAGGCCTTTGTTTTTTTGGGCATTAGGACAAAGCAAGGAACTGATTTGTTTTCTGAGCCCTCAAGGTGGTCCTTTGGGGACTGAGTTCCAGGAGGGTTAGGCTTGATATTGTATTTGGCTATTGCTATTGCCCCTGACTGAGATTCTCATGGGGAAAGGTTGTCAAATTTAGGGTGTATAGGCTGGGGAGTGGATTTCCCTTTGTCAGAATTTTCTCCAAAATGGGAGTTGCCAGTGATCTCCCTTCACCCCACCTTTGAAACAGGATGTTTGAAATCAATCCCATGTGTATGGTTTTTTTTTAATATGTCTTGGGTATTGGCTTCCTCTTTTCAAAGTGGACTCCAAGAAATTTTAAAAATGCCACTGATTTGGAGATTGAGAAAAGAGCATGGGTTCAACTTGAGGCTCTTCTACTTTCTAGCTGTGGAAGTCACTTAGTTTCTCAGAGCCTCAGTTTCCTCTACTGTAAAATGATGGGATAAGACATAATGGCCCCCAAGATCCCTCCCACCTCTAAGCTGATAATCCTATTTAATTCTGTCTGGTTCACTGTAATCTATTCTTTGACCTAATCAATTCTCAATCCTATAAAAATAATAAACATTGTTTGGCACTTCCCATCTTTTTCAATGCCCTATGTTAATTAAGTCACATGACATAACAGATACAATGATAGATATGGAAGTAGGTCTTAAAAGATGGCAAAGTTCTCTGAGACTTGGTTTCCTAATCTGTGAAATGAAGATAATAAATCTATAGTACCTACTTTGCAGAACTGAAAGACTGAAATGAGATAATGTATGTAATGTTTGTAAACTTTAAAGGTTTATTAAGTGACTTGCCTAGGGTAATACCACTAGCAATTGTCTGAATTTGAACTCAGGTCTTCCTGACTCCAAGTCCAGTGTTTTGTCCACTGTGGCTCTTAGCTGCCCTACAGCAACAATTGAATACATATATACATACTGGACCAAATATTGAAGAACCTTGCCAGTTAAATATCTGAGTACCCCTAAAGATTCATAGGTCATAACTGAGCAGAGAGGGAAAGGAGGAGAAAAAAATGGACTGGGTAGAATTTACATAGAAGAATTCTTCATTTCTGAGAATTCCTTGAGAAAGGAGTACCCTGCTGGCACACTGGACTTATATGTTTTAGATGCCTTTAATCATGTGGGACTAATTAAGTTGATAAATGATTGCTTCATTTCACCAAATTCCCTTTGGGATCCAGCTTAGTCCTAATTCCATTCTTCCTGGACAAAACATATTTTAGGTACAATCCAAGGCTTCAGCATTTTAAACTAAGCAGGGTCCGATCCACAGTTGTGTTAGCACTGAAGGGAAGGTAGGGCAGCTAGACTTGGTGGGTGAAAAGAGAGCCAGTAGTCCTGGGGAATGTGCCAGCTACCCTTGAGGGCTGGCTCTGTCTTTAGTCAAGCACAAAGAAAGAGAAAAGCAGGACTTCCTTTCCTGGATTTTGTAGAGCAGCTCCTCATATTCTTTAGGAAAAAGGGTGATAGCATGTAAAGCTTGGGAGAGGCAGTAGGTAGGACTTGGGTTATGAGGTGCCAGGGGCTTTTGTCTGCCCTTCTCTATATATACTGGCTGTCTCTGTTTTACAGAGACCTCCAAGGTGAGGTTTATCTCTCTGTGGTCCGATGGAAATGTTAGCACCGTCAGGGAGCAGTCCATAATAATGACAAGTGCCATCAGGTTTAGCCTGCACTGGGCATTGTAATTCTGCTTCTTCTCCAGTTAGGGCCTTAGACTTGTAGGGACCTTGAATGTGACAAGCAGATACTATTCCTGTACTTGCTGAGTTAAATTAAATTGAGATTCCTGTGTAGCACTAAGATTAAAAAGGAAGCTCTAACAAATCAGTCAGTCAGCCAGCATTTGTTAAGTTCCTACCATGTTCCAGCCACTGGACTGTGTTGACGATATTCCTCAGGTTGAAGTCCATCTCTCTCGAGCTGAAAAAGAGGTTTTGAATGTTGTTAGCTTTCTCTCATGTGGCAGGGTGCCTGATGCTGATTTCATTTCAGAAAGATTTACAAGGCAGGAGGTCCAGTGATCATACAAAAGCTGATTAAAGTCATGTAGGTTATGTGGCAAGAGGAAGTTATCTCTCAGAAGATCAAGGATGCCTCCATTCTTCATCTCAATAAAGAGGAAATAGGTTGACTTGTGATAATCATAGAGGGGTCTCTTTCAGTCATTCCTGGCAAGATTCTTGCCAGAGTCCTCCTTTATAGGCTGATCCTTCACCTGGAAGATAGTTGTCTATGTAAGAGCCAATGAGGTTTGCAGAAAGGCCAAAAAATGGTTAATTTGGTGTTTTCTGCCCAAGAACCCCGGGAGAAATGGCAGGGGGCAGGACAGAGATCTGTATTCATTGTTTGTCCATCTGACCAAGAACTTTGGTACTGCCAAAAGGGAGAGCTCATGGAAGATCATGGGAAAATTTGGCTGCCTTGATAAATTCATTAGTATTGTACACGAGATCCATGATGGCATGCTTGCATGGGTTCTAGATAATGGACAATATTCTTGGGTATTCCCAGTTGCTAATGGAGTGAAGCATAGCTGTGTGCTTGCTACAGTGATTTTAAGCATGTTTTCAGCAATGTTGTCAGATACCTTTAATGGGAATGAGAATAACATTAAGGTCAGGTACTTCAATGATGGTAAATTACTTAACTCAAAAAGGTTCAAGTCAAGACTAAAGTGGAGGGAGAGTTAATGTGTGACTTTCTGTCACAGATGATAGTATTCTCAATGCAGTCTCAGAAATTGAGATGTAACAGACTGTGGATGGCTTCTCTACTACTTGGGTTAATTTTAACCTGAGAATAAATACCAAGAAAATAGAAGTTCTTCACCAGCCAGCACCACACCATCCATATGTGGAACCATCAGTTGTAGCACATGGAGAAATCTTGATTGCCGTGGATAAGTTCTCTTACTTTGACAGTATGCTCTCCAGGGCTGTACCTAGAGATGATGAAGTTGTTGTAGGTAGCACCAGAGCTACCTCAGTGTTTGGGAGGCTCCTAAGGGAAGTTTGGGAGAGAAGAGGTATTAGACTGCCTACCAAACTGAAGGTCTGTAGAGCTATTATGTGGACCTCATAGTCATATGCCTGTGAAAACTGGACAGTGTACTAACACCATGCCAGAAAATGGAACTGCTTCTATTTGAGTCGTCTTAGGAAGATTCTGAAGATCACATGGCAACATAAAGTACCAGACACTGAGGTCATTTCTCAAACTGAACTGCCTAGCATCAACTCTGTTGCAGAGAGGGTAACTCCAGTGGGTTGGCCATGTTGTTCGAAGGCCAAAGATACATTTGTCTAAGAGATTATTTAATGGAGAACTCATGTAAGGCAAGCACTCATGCAGAGGTCAGAAGAACTGATTTAAGGACACTAAAAGTCTCTGAAGAACTTTGGCATCTATTGCAAGACATAGGAGACACTGGCACAGGACTGTCGAGCATGGTGTGTCCATATCAAAGAAGGAGCCAGGATCTATGAACAAAGCAGAGAAACATGAGATGAGAACAGTTAGAGAAATTTCCATCCCAAATATTCTCATAGGCAATTTGAGCCCAACCTGTGATTGAACCTTCTGAGCTTGTATTGGTTGGATAACTACAGTTAGATGTGCTCTACATTGACTCTGATATAGTAGAGTCATTTTTGTCCTCTTTGAGTGTGAAAGACAGTGACCACCACAAACTACTATTTACCAGGCACTATGCTAAGTTATTGGAATATAAATATCAAATATGGCAGTTGGGTGGCACAATGGATACAGTATTTGGCCTGGAGTTGGGAAAACTCATCTTCCCAAGTTCAAATCCAGTCTCAGACACTTCCTAGCTGTGTGATCCTGAGCAAGTCACCTAATTCTGTTTACCTCAGTTTCCTTTTCTGTAAAATGAGCTGGAGAAGGAAAGGTAAACTACTCCAGCATCTTTGCTAAGAAAACTCCAAATTGGGTCACAAAAAGTTGAATATTACTGAAATGAGTGAACAATGAAAAAAGCTTCACCAAAAAACCAAGACAAGTCTTTGAACTCAAGGAGTTTATATTCTAATAGCAGAAAGAAAAGCATAAAAGAGAAGCGGTGGCCAGAGAAGGGAAATCCTAACAATGATGAATAGTACTATGGAACAAATGATTGTCCCATCCTTTTCAGGAACTGAAGTGTTGCTTTTGTGACTGTTCCTAGAGCAAGAGATGGAAGGTGTGGACTAAAGTGTCACTGATGGGTGTGCAGCTGGAGCTCAGAGCTCCGGAGGAAACTAGAGTCTGTTAGGAGGCTTAAAGAGAAGAGTGGAAAGAAGCAGCAGCAATGTAGGGATGATGACTTTATATTAGAAGCATTCCTGGATATCCCCCCAAACCCAATCAGGCCCTATTGCAAGAATGCAAGTCAAAAATAACTATTGCAGTGACCTAATTTGGCATTGTTTGTAATATTCTTTCCTTGTAGCCTCCTCCACTTTGCTTCTGAAAATAATAATTATTATAATAATGATGTATATATAATAAACTATACAATATCTTGATAATAGGTGCCATTTACATAGCAGTATAAGGTTTGCAAAGTACTTACCTACATTATCTCATTTGATCCTCAAAACAACCCTGGGAAATGGGTGTTATTATATTCTCATTTTACCACTATTATTATTCTCATTTTACCAATAAGGAGACTGAGGCCAACAGAGGTGATATGTAGAGGGCCACAGAGCAGGAAGCATCTGAGTCTGGGTTTGAACCTAAGCCTTCCTGGTTCCAGGCTCAGTGAAAAGGAGGCATTTAGCTATTCTCCAGAGACTTTATTGGTATTTCAGTTACTCAGATTTTGGCTTGATTTTGCAATCTTTCCATTTACATTGTTATGGTCATGGTGTATATAATCCCGGCTGGTTCTGCTTACTTCCCTCTGGATCAGTTCATACAAGTCTTCCCAAGTGTGGCTGAAATGTTCATTTTGTGATTTCTTGTGGCGCTGTTGCATTCAATATACCATAGTTAATTCCGACATTCCATGGATTCTATGATATTAAGCAAGTATCTTGGGATACAGGATCCCTCTCTGGTCACTCCCTCCTGTTCAAAATGCTGTCTGCAAATAGTTTTCCTTTTAACCAGCCAGAGAACATTTTTGTTCCATGAGCTGTCAGAGGCTGGCTTTTCACCCAGGGACCACACGCTTTTCATGTGTTTGGCCCTGGGTGAATGCAATTTAGTTCAGATGTTTGCCTTCATGGAAAGTTAATGCTTGAACTGGATGATGGGGTCATGTTAGAATGACCAAAGTCAGGGTTCACTTACACGGCAACTAAGGGCAGGTAGTGGGAACTTCTTCATTTTACTACTGTGGAAAGAGTATTGGGTCTGGATGCAGAGGATTTGGGTCCGAATCCTGGCAAGGATATTTGTTATATACGTGATCACTGGCAAGTTACTTAATCTGTAGGAATCTCAGTGTCCCCCTCCGGAAAAGAAAGGTGATGGACTAGAAGACTTCTGAGAACTTTTCAACTGCCCAAAGGACTCTCTTGGGATCCTGCCCACCCTCGCACTCAATGATTCATAGGTTTATACTTTTCTTTGTGTTTTGTTCAGTTTTTTCAATCACATCTGACTCTTTGTGACCCCATTTGGGGTTTCTTGGCAAAGATACTGGAATGGTTTGCTTCCAGCTCATTTGACAGATAAGGAAACTGAGGCAAACAGGTTCCATAGAGCTAAGAAGTGTCTGATATCATATTTATACTCAGGAAGATGACTCTTCCTGACTCCAGATCTGGTGCTCTATCCACTGTGCTACTTGACTGCCCCTTAAAGAAAGGACTTTAAAAGCCATCAAGTTCACCACCTTTTTTTTATAGAGAAGAGTGATATTGAGAGAGATTAAGTGACTTACCCAGGGTTACCCAGCTAAGTGCTTGAAGTTGAATTTGAACTTGAATCTTTCTGGTTGAAACTCTTCCATCATGCCACATCTAACTCAAACAAAGTTGGTGGCCATAGACATGTTTCCAAAGCAAATCACTTGACAAAGTTGCTCTGAAGAGCAGAGGACTGAGGAGCAACAGCAATCCTAAGGTTTCATGAAGATATCAGCTTGTGTAAGGGCAAAGAGCACTGCATTTGGAGTTAGAGGATCTGGGTTTGCATCTTACCTCTGCTATTGCTCACAGTATGACATTGGTCAAGTCACAACCTGCCTCAGTTTCCATATTTGTAAAATGTGGATAAAATAATTATTGGACCTCCTCCACTGGGTTGATATACAATAACTTATGCAAAGAGCCTTGAAAACTTGAAGGCATTTTATGAAGTTCTTTAGAAATCCCCTCTGCCCTCTTCAAGGCTTAATTCAAGGGCACCCAAGAATGGCTGAATAAGTTGTGGCCTATGATTGTGCTGTAAGAAATAAGGAAAGAGGAGCTTTCAGTGTGATGTGGAGAGACTTGTAGGAAAGGATACAGAGGGCAGACAGCAGAACCATAAGAATGTTTTATATTATAATATCAATATTGTACAAATGAACAATTTTGAGGAATTCTACAAACTGAGGTGGGAAGAAATGAGTAGAAGCAGGGGGATGTTTTGCATGGTAATTACAACTCTGTGAAGACAAACATTTTCAAAAGCTGTAAGCACGATTCCCAATATAAGCATACTTCAGAGATACTGTGGCTTTGGTTCCAGATGACCATCAATAAAGAGAATATTGCAATGATGCTAGTCAGATGAACTTTTTGGTTCCGCAGTGCATATAATAGTTATGTTCACACTCTGCTGTAGTCTATTAAGTGTGCTATAGTACAATGTCTTACACCAACGTATGTACTTTAATTAAAAAATATTGTTAAAAATTCTAGTCATTATCTGAGCCTTCAGTGAGTTGTTTAGTATATATATAACATATATAATAAATTCATATATAAATACATATGTATATATGTATTTTCTTTTTGCTGGTGGTGTTTGCTTTGATGTTGATGGCTGTTGACTAATTTGGGTGGTGGTTGATGAAATCTGAAATAGCTGCGGCAAATTCTTAAAATAAGACAACAATGGAGTTTGCCACACCAACTCACTCTTCCTTTCATTTGAACCCCTAGAGGCCATTGTAGGGTTATTAAGTGACCTAAATTCAGTATTATTTTGCCTTAGGAAATAGTGAGGCCTGAGGAGAGGGAGGGAAATGGGAGAATGGTCAGAACACAAACATTATGTATCCGTTAAGTTCCTTACTTTATATGGGTGTAGTTCAGAGTGCCCTCCCCAGTACAATATTATCATAAAAAAATCACTGATCACAGATTACTATAAAAGATATGATGATAATAATAATTTGAATCTGTTTGAAATGAAATATTGCAAGATGTGACACAGAGAAATGATGTGAGCACAACTGATGGAAAATTGATGTCTTTAAACTTGTTCAATCTAGGATTGTCACAAACCTTCAATTTGTAAAAAAATTACAATATCTGTGAAGTTCCTCAAAGTGAAGCACAGTAAAATGATATATGCCTGTGCAATGAACATCCATGATTCCAAAGTACCACTGATGAAGCATATTGGCCATGAAAGAGAGGTGATAGATTTAGGGGAAAATGATATACATATAGCAGACCATCAATCCATTGATCCATTTATTCATCTATCTATCTATCTATCTATCTATCTATCTATCTATCTATCTATCTATGTGTCTGTGTGTCTGTGTGTCTATGTGTCTGTGTGTCTGTGTGTTGGTCTGTCTGATCACTAAATCTATCCATCTGTCTTTCTATCTTTCTATCTATCTATCTATCTATCTATCTATCTATCTATCTATCTATCTATCTATCTACCTACCTACCTACACATAGTCAATGAAGCACTCTATTTTCCTTTTCTTTGAAAATTATTTACAAGTGATCCCCACCCCCAATTCATTGGGATTGAGAGTGGCATGAAAAGAAAAGAGATTCTTATTAATTTGCTTTTTTTTTAAAGTAAGATTTAAAAACAGAGAAGTTGTGGGGCTCCTGGTGTAGAATGTTGTATACACCTTTCAGATGAGGTATTGTAAGTTTTGTTTAGTCGTTACACCTCATTTAAAGAGAGTTTTCAGGGAGTTAGTAATCTAGAATATTTGTTATATAAAGTCAAAATACACAAAAATACCTTTAAAAAAGAAATAAAATTATGAACTTAGCAAATATCAGCAAGCATGGACAATTTGATATACAAGGAAGAACTAAGAAGAAGGTTGTATGTGAAATAAATTTTAAGATTTTTTTTCTGAAAATGTACATTAAATTGACAAACATGGCCCTGTTTTTCTGTCTTTCTGCATTTCTTTTTCATTCTTTATGTGTATTTTTAATAGTCTATAAATACTTTTTCCTTTTTTTTTGGAAAAATTACTATCTTTTCCTTTCTGACTCCCCTATCCCAGTGAGAGTACTCCAGTTCCCAATGTGTTCCCTAATTATTATATTTCTTTATCCAAATGCATGTTAGTTTCATTAATTAGAAAAGAAACTCCTTAAGATAGGGATAATTTCATTTTTGTCTTTGAATGCCTGAACTTAGCACGGTGTTTGGCCTAGAGGAGACAATAATAAATGCTTATTGAATTGAATAATTATTAGCATGGCATATTGAAAAGAGAAGTGGTCCTGCTTAGGGATTCAGATTGGGTTAGCTCAGGAGCTGAGCTCAGGATTGAAACCTTAAAATAAAAAGGAAGTTTACTCAGTGATAATAGGAAAGAACATTCGGTAAAGATAGAGTATTGGTTCAAATCAGTGCAGCTCCCATCACCAGATGAGATAACAAGGCAAATAGAAGTTAAGTGACTTACCCAAGGTCACACAAATAGTAAGTGTTTGAGAATGGATTTAAACTCAGATCTTTTTGATTCCAGGTCCATGTTCTGTTTGTTACACCATTTAGTTCTCTGACATTTAAGATTGCAAACCTGGGAGACCAGGAGAATGATGATGCTTTTTATAGTAGTAGTTGGGAAGCTAGACAGAGGAGAGGGTTTGGGAGAAAAGATGGTGAGTTCTATTTTAAATATATTGAGTTTTTTAAAAGATATTTTATTTTCTCAACTACATGTAATAACAATCTCCAGCATGCATTTTCTGCAGTTATAAGTTCCAAATTGTTTTCCTTCCTCCCTCCCTTCCCTTCCCACTCTTGGAGATGGCAAGCAATTTGATCTGGGTTATACATGTATTATCATACAAAACCTATTCCACATTGTTCCATATTGTTGTAAGAGAATACTTATATCAAACCAGAACTCCAAAATAAAACCCCTAAGAAACTAAAGTGAAAAATAGTCTGCTTTGATCTGCATTCCAATGCCAATAGTTCTTTCTCTGGATGTAGAGAGCATCCTTTATCACAAGCCCTTTAGAATTGTCCTGGGTCATTATATTGCTGAGAATAATTAAGTCTTTCACGGTTAATTATAATATAATATTTCTGTTTCTGTGTGAATACAATGAGT
The DNA here is from genome assembly GCF_016433145.1 of Gracilinanus agilis. Lineage (NCBI taxonomy): Eukaryota > Metazoa > Chordata > Mammalia > Didelphimorphia > Didelphidae > Gracilinanus > Gracilinanus agilis. Next base: position 18,282,281 of record NC_058131.1, on the reverse strand, counting down.
TTGAAATGACTGGGGGAAATCCAGTAGGAAACATAGTAGGTAATTGGAGATGCAGGACTGGAACTCAGCAGAAGGAGATATCACCACCTTTAGCTCCTCATGGGGCATGTATGGGCTGTTCCAGGAGAATTAGTCTGCCAAAGCCTTTTCAGGACTACTCATCCTCCTTTGGTGTTTACCTTTAACCCAACTCTCCAAGTTGTGTGGGTCCAAGAAGCTGTGGCATGCACAGCAGACCCATCCTAATAAAACTGTTTCAGTAGATGGACTAAATCTGGTTGAGGGTAACTGATAGATCTCAAATCCATCAGTGAATTAGGATGGTGTCTACCCCAGGCAAAGAAGATTCCCTCTGGAAGACTGGGAGGATGAGAACAATTTGTTCCAGTGGCCATAAAGGTGGCTAAAGCTGACACTAGGGAGCATCGAAAGCTTGATCAGAAATGGAAGGTCCCAAGGTCATCCAATGCATCCTGAGGCATCAGCAGCAGTCTTGATTTTTGTCTTCCACTGGATTGATGACTCTGGAAGAGAGAATGAGGCTGAAGACTTTGTTTAGCTCTGTGTCAGGTAAATCCAACTTTTGTGCAAGTCAAGACATCTCTCCATGATGTCATTGGTCTCCCTTGAAAACAAATGACAATAACGACAGTCATAAACAAAATGACAACAATGACAACAACAATAATGATAATAATGATAATAATAATATTAATATTAATAATACTGTTACCAGCAGTGACACCAACAACAAAGGATTCTATGCTATCATATGACATTCCTAATGAAAAGACTTTAAAATAGACCTAATGAAAGAAATCAGGCCCCTTGAGGGAACAGGATGAAGTAGAACATTTCCCCATTAACCTAGATGAAATTGGAGTGGTCCTGGAAGTACTTTTTGGGAGGAAGGAGGAACTTACTTCTGAATACTTTTATTCAACTACCAAAAGCATTCATTTTATCTACCTGCATGATAATTTATTAACTATACTATATATAGGAGAGTAACTTGTCCTACTATGGCTTCTATATGAATGGTATCAAACAAGACAAGATGAATGAAATAATAAAAATAGATATTTTATGATACTTTAAGGTCTAAAACATTTTCTTATAGATGCCCATCCCAGTTGAGCTATTCAACCATCATGTAAATATTGTGCTATAGTTATTATTGGTCTAGAGAGGCTAAGTGGTTTATTTAGGGTCACACAACTAGTAAGAATTATCCTTTCTAATGTGCATTTTACAAAAGAAGAAACCGAGTCTAGCAGAGGTAAATTGACTTACCTAGAATCCCAAGCACACATTGGGCTTCATGTCCTCTGACCTCAGGGCCAGTGTTCTTCATAAAAAAAATGTCTGCTGATAATTTTGCCCCAAGAGAAATTATTTTCTCCTTCAATTTTTCCCAGTATGTTTAGGCTGGATCCCTCCTTTGTTACTAGTTTCCTCCCTATTCTGCTGGGCCCACATTGTAGCTCTCTTCTGACTGGGATATAAATTCCTTGAGGGTTCAAAACAAGAGGTTATTGTCTTAGTGTTGGAAAAGACTTCAAAAGTCATCTACTCCAACTCCTCATTTTACAGATGAGAAAACTGAGGATCAAGGAAATGGAATGATTTTATGGGATCATAGATTTAGAGCTAGAATGGACTTCCGAGGTTATAGGATTCAATTTGCTTATTTGACCAATGAGGAAGCCAGGTTCCTTGGAGGTGAATGACTTGCTGAAGATCGCTTAGATGAGATATGGCAAAGATAGGATTTCAATCCAGATTTTTTTGTCTAGGATGATCAGTGCTCCTTCTATTACCCTACGTCTTATTTTTTCTTCTTTTCCCCATGAAGTGGGTGCTTAAAAGATGCTTATTGGACTGAACTGGATCAAGACATCTCAGGTTTGCTCCTGAAATGTTAAAGGGCTATTTTGGCTTTGGTGAAAGTTATTTTGCCACCTTTTTTTGTTTGTTTTTGGGGGATAAATTCTCTCAAGGTCATGGGATTGCAAAAACCTATAAGTGTCAATGTTCACTTCTCAGTGTGAAAAATTGGGCAATGATCGCCATGGCAAACAGTTCCAGGCCCCTTCATGTTACCCCTGGTGTATTTCTCATTCTCAATGAAAATAGAGGGGAACCCTCTTCATATTTTCTCTATTTGCCTATGATAGTTGCAGATTGTTGGAAAAATAGCATGGTACAATGTTCAAACTCTGTGTCCCACCCAAACTGGACCATTGACTGTTCCAGAAACTTGATCCTCCTTGCCTCTGAATAGTCCTAGGAGTCCTTCGTCTCTCTTGAACAGCACTGTCTTCTAATCTCAGCTTTGGTCATTTCTTAGGGCCCCACTCATGTGTTATCTTTTCTGGGAAGTATTTCCTGATACTCTAGGTCTGTGCTGGTGAACCTATGGCACATGTACCAGAGCATGCCAGAGGGGGCTGTTCCTTTCCTCCTTTCATGCGCCTGAGGGCACTTTTTTCATAGCCTACCCTCTGCCCAGCAGCCCAAAGGGAGAGCTTTATCCCTTCTCTGTCTAGGGTAAGGTGGTAGTTGGGGGCCTCACATGAAGCATGAGGGTTGCTTTTTGGGCACTCGGTCTCTAAAAGGTTTGCCATCAATTCTCCAGGGGAAATTAGACCTAGAGCTAGAATGGACATAAAATGGTCATCTAGTCCAGTAGTTCCCAAACTTTTTTGGCCTATCATCCCCTTTCCAGAAAAAATATTATTTAGCGCCCCTGAAAATTAATTAAAAAAATTAATAGAAATGAATAGGAAAGATAAATGCACCTGTGGCCATTACGACTCCCGTAGATTGCTGCAGCACCCACCAGGGGGCGGTGGCGCCCACTTTGGGAATCACTGCTCTAGTCCAGCATCCTCATTTTACAGATAACTAAACTGAGTCCTAGAGAGGTTTTATTTATTTGCACTAAGTTACACATAGGATCATAAATTTAGAATAAAAAGAGACTGAATAGACTCTGAAGAGGCTGAGCCCTTCCCTAAGTCTCACCCCTCCTATTTTATAGATAAGAAAATGGCAGCAAACATTAGGATTTGAATCCAGACCCTCTGACTCCAATAGATATGGTACTCCTTCCACTGTGCCATATGCTGTTGCTTTCAATGAGTTAACAAACTCTTATTAAGCACTTACTGTATACTGAGAACTGAGTTATGTGCTTGGGATACATGTAGTCATTCTATACGTGGTTCCTAGTAAGTGCTTATTACCTGCTTATTGGATTGAGTTAGAAAGTGACTAACAGGCCAATTAGTTTGATGATGAGGAAAAACATGGGGTGTTTTGGATTTCCTGTCTAAAACATGGTCCAAATAATGAGCTGGCACAGGATTTTGAAGACGGGCACTCATCATGACAGTGTAGGCGCCAAATGGGATAGGCTCCGGACTGCAGTTTCCTTTGGGAAGCAAGGCTCTGCTTTTATAAAGCCTGATGCTAACTGCTGGGGATGCAGAAATATTCAGAGATGTGGGGAGACAGAGATCCCCCATACCATGAATGTGTGAACATGCCCATTTCCTTTAGTCTCAGGTTGTGAAATTCTTGTCCATTTCCCCCTATGGTGATTTTAGAAGATTGTTCAGGAAGCTGAAAGTCTTCCTCTGGGTCTTTGAATGTCTTGTAAGAGCAGCATTGAGCCTTAGCTCTTCCTATTCATCTGCGGACTTGGCCCCCTTTCTCTTGTAAGGTTGTTGGCTTTCTGGGAAGATATGGCAAAAGAAGTACAGATGGTTCCTCCAGACCTGAGGGTAAATCCTTCTCTTCTCTACAAGGACGGGCTCAGACTTAGTACAGTTTCTACACAGCATTTAGTTCATCTCCAAAGGACGGACAGAACTGCTCCAGAAAATAGAAGCTCATTTGCTAACTCTAATCTGTGACTAGACCAGGCCCCTCTGCTGGGGGTCTTCAGGACCATCTCTAGGACCTTTTGGACACTTTCACTTAACCTAGGATTATCCAACCTCCGGAATGTCACAAGGTTGCGATCTAATCCATTTTGACTCTCCATCCACTGAGCTACCCAGCTGGCCCCTGGGGCTTTCTTATGATTAGTAAATGGACTGAGAGAAAAGATTTTGGACGCGACACTGCTAAATCTTCCCCTGATCCCTTATCTTACGACCCTCAAAGACTAACTGTTGACTTAGGGGCTGGCCGTCTTCCTCCATTTGCCGGGATTTCCTTCTCTTTTGCCGAGGTCCAGGTGAAACGGTCACCTCTCTTTTCCCTGACTTGGTTCTAAATGTGGGCTGGCAGAGCTGCCTCGCTCACGGTTAGAAATCTGCCTTTTGTGTGGTGGAGAAGACTGTCTGGAGGACTGCCCCGGCCCCCGCCCCGAGTCAAGGACTGGAATTTTCACCCGTTCCTGTGGCACGAGGAGCCTGTGCAAAGGCGTGCGGCTCTAGTGGAGGATTTTTTTTTTTTTTAGTTGTTGTTGTTGTAAGTCATTGCAAAGAGGCAGATGTTCACTCAAGAAGAAAGTACATCTGAGTGGTTTCAGGGCTCCGAACAGCCGGCTTTGTTTTGTGTAAACTTATGAACCGGTGTGATGGGGCTAGAACAGATTCTTTTTTTCTTTTGGTAGCTTTGATTAATTCAGTATGGCTCATTAATAGGCAGGAAGAAAAAGCAGCAACGGCACCAGCTTTTCAGGAATGGTAACTATAACAGTAATAACGAATCAATACACATCCATCATATATGTAAGTCAACATGTTTGCATATAAGTTTAAACAGGAGGTGCCAGCTCACGTGGGACTCCGGAGAGGTGTCTTGTAGGAGAGGTTCTTGGAGGGAAATTTGGGATTCGAAGGAGGGGGTACATTTCAGGTGTGGGGGACAGTCAAAGAGGGAGATAAGCTTAGCTGGGGGGTCAGAGCAAAAGAGTTCAGTGAAGCTGGATCAAAGTGTAGGATGGGGAGTCCTAAATAATTAACCCAGAAGAGTAGGTGATGAGCAGATGCAGAAAGACTTTATTTATTTTTTATTTTTTTAAACCCTTACCTTTCATCTTAGAATCAATTGGTTCCAAGACAGAAAGGGCTAGAGAGGGATGCTAAATGACTTGCCCAGGGTCACACAGCCAGGAAGAGCTCTAAATGCCAAAAGGAGGAGTTCCTATTTGATCCTAGCTGGATTTAAACTCAGGTCTTCCTGTCTCTGGCTGGGCTCCTTTCTAGCGGCCGTATTTCTCTAAAGACATCTTTTATGCTGCCTCTTTTGTATAATTCTTTTTTTTTTTAAATGGGTTATGGCTGCTCATGTCCACTGGCCACCTTTCCATTGTCCTTTGGATATCCCTAAATTTTAATTTTTGAGGAACTGTGGTTCTGGAGTCATAAAGCTACGAGCTCAAATTCTGCCTCTGACATTCCCTAGTTGTGCAGCCCTGGTCAATTTGTTGCTGTCGTTTCAAGTCATAGAATACTAGATTTCATTATAGATAATGTAAGTTTTGTTGTCATCATTTTACGGATTTGGAAATGGAGGCCTAGCAAGAAAGTGATTCAGTGAGGATCAAACTGCTGAGACTGGAACCCAAATCCAGCTTTTCTAATCTCATGGCTCTTGCTGCTTGCTATGATGGCTCATGTATTTGCCATATAAATAGGTTTTCCTATGACCCAGTATTGAGCACTACAAGATGAGTCACTTAAATTCAGGAATATTCTTGGAAACTGAGGCGCATATGGGAAGACTTTATAGAATGTTAATATTGGTAGGAACACACAGGCTTGAACCTGTATCAGAAGCTAGAATTTATCTCTTTGACTCTGTTTCCCAGAAGAAATATTATGGACTCCACTGGAGAAATTCCAGAGACAGGGGTATTCACTACTGACTGAAGCAGCCAATTATACTTTCAAACAACTTTTATTGCTAGAATATTCATGCCTATACTGTGATGAAGGCTGCTTTGTTTTCCACCCATCCACCCATCACAGAACTAGGACATCAAGAAAATGTGAAATTCTCTTCTATGTGACAGCCTTTCAGATACTTGAAATTAGTTCTCCTGCTCCTCAGGTATCATCTCTTATTCACATTAACAACTCCCACTTTATTCACTTCACCTTCATTTAAGGATGAGGGTTTCCTTCTGTTCCAGTTCATCACAGATGGCCCTGAAACCTCAGCTGAATCAATGAATAAAAATAAATTAAATTAAAACAAATGAATAAAAATAGATAAATGAAAATAAAATAAAATAAAATAAATAAAATTTAAAAAGTCTTTAGCTTCAAAGGATAAAAGAGGTGTGGGCATTGGGCAAAGGCAGATGATGCCATACTGTGAGATGCTGGCATAATGCCTGGCACATACCTGGTGCTTAACAAGTGCCTGTTGATGGACACCAAAATGAGAAATATATTGGTAGTAGGTTGCCCTTCTTAGGCTACATACAAAAAGAGCTCATTAGTTTAGAGTCTTTCAAGTGGAGATAGACTCTAACTTCAGGAGCCTCCACTTCCAGGAAAAGGAGAAAGGGATTGCTTTTATGGAGAGGAAGGGCCATCATCTCTCTCTTTTCCTATCCCATTGACCATGCTACTAGAGATATTGGACAGTAGGTGACAAGACACAAATAGAGAGAGAGAGAGAGAGAGAGAGAGAGAGAGAGAGGGAAAGAGAGAGAGAGACATGCTAAAGTCAAATAGAAAATCTCTTGAGAAGAAGACAACTGGATATCCATAGACCAAATGGCTAAGCTTTTGACTTGGTGAACTTTAAGACGTTGGAAAGCCAGGAGGTCCCTTTGGTTTCAGTAGAAGCACTCCCAGAGCATTCAGTGGCTGACAGAGATGTCTAACGAGAAACACACAAGGACAAAAAAAAGAAAATAAATAGCTTCTGAAATTCTCTAAGAGCACTGCTTCTTGAAACCAAGAACAACTAAAGGGAACTTTATGAAAATAACATAAAGAATGACAAGGACTTCCATAAATTTGGAGCTGGGAGTTATCCCTATCTCTATCTCTATCTCTGTCTCTACCTCTATCTATCTATCTATCTATCTATCTATCTATCTATCTATCTATCTAACTAACTAAATATCATTTTACTGTAAGTATGAGCCCCAAATCTTCCCAAAGACCTTGGGTATGAGAGAGGGGAACTGATAGCTCTTTTTTTTTTGGTGGGAGGAGTACTATCTTATAACTCTTCTTGCTGAATCTATTTAGTAAATAATCTTTCTAAAAGCTAATGACATCTGCATGATAACCAAAGGGAATCAAACTTGTAGGGGCTCATGATTGATGATATTAGAAATCTCGTTGACCCTCAGGTTATTCCTAGGACCCAAAGGGCAGTACTCAGTAAATGTCTGGATTCCTGGACCACCAGTTTAAGTGGAATTTGGGAAAGTAGCCTGGCAGAGATGGGAAAGTGGTATAATCATATAACGTGGCTCTGGATCTATACAATCCAGATTCATGCTAGCCTGTCAGTACCCCTCTGTGGATCACCCTGAACTGATTATAATGTTCCAGCTGTGGCCTGACCAGGGTAGAGGACAACGGGACTATCACCTTTCTCATTCTGGACAGAATGATTCTGTTAATGCAGCCCAAATATCAAATGAGGTTTTTTTTGGCTGTCTTATCTCACTGTTGACTCACATTAAGCTTTCAGGTCATGAAATCCCCGCGGCTTTTTCACTTGAGAGGGAAGGGTCAGTCCTGGGTCACATCTACACTGGTAGTTAAAGGGAAAGAATGGAACAGAATCTGCATTGGGAAGTATTGGGAGATATGATCAATAAATCAATCACCAAACATTTATTGATACTTGTTATTTTTTAGGCATGAGTCATAGAGATACAGAGACAAAAGCAAAATCAAACCAACCCCCCAGAAGACTTTACTCTGGAGGAGCTTGAATTTTATAGGACATCAATGATGGGAACATTACATTTGGTGTAAGAAGCCTAGGATTTGAATCTCAACTCTGTGCTTCCTGTTCCTTCTCCTCTTTCGAGCTTAGCTTCCCCAGAATCTTTTAAGTGAATGGCTAGCTTAGATCATCTCTGAGACGCCTTTCCATGCCTAGCACACAGTAGGTGCTTCATAAATGGTTGCTGACTTTTATTGAGAGATCCTAAAAGAGCCATGTCCCCATAGTTTTATGATTTATTATTTCTGACAGTTGCCTGTGAGAATCTCAGTTCTGGAGATCTTTGTTGTCTTCTTAAGTTTAGATCTATTTACTGTTACTTTCATTGATGTTATTATTGCTGGTTTCTTATGAAATATTTGCTGGTAATGATGTTGAAGGAGAATTGGGCATTGTGGTCACTTAGCAGTAGATGGGATTGGCCAGAAATCTGGGGAGCAGAGATGTCAGCAGGGGTGACCACGAGGCAAACTAAGATCCATGGAATCATACATGAGAGCAAAGAATGAACAGCAAGCTGCCCGGAGGAGTCAGTAGGACTGATGATGTAGATGAAGGGGAGACTGTGTTCATTTCAGCATAGATCATAATAATTTCATATTGTTTCTCATCTTTTTTTTCTTCCTAGACTAAATGTACCTGCTGCATTATAATATAATTTGAGGTCTAGAAGCGCTATTTCTCCCTCCATCTCTACTTATTTTCATTGTTTACCCTTGATATTCCAGATCTTGTATTTTTCTAAATAAATATTATCATTTTTGAAAGTTCTTTAAAGTGTCTCATTGATAATTTATTCTGTATAGCCTTGAAACTTGAATTGACTTAGGTGGAATTATCCTATTTATTATGTGTGATCTAGCCATAAACATTGAATATTCCTCAGCTATTTAAGTTGTTCTTTAAAGAGCACTTTATAATTGAGTCTATACAATTTTGTGTGCTTTGGAAGGTTGGTTGACAGATTTTTAATGTATTTCATAGCTATTCTGAATATTATTTTCCTTTCTTTTATTGCTTCTTAGATTTTTGTAATTATTATGTCAAATTACAGTATCTGCTGATTCTTTAAGAGTTTTTTCTAAGTAAATTTTCATATCCAGAGACAACAGGAATAATTTTTATATCAAATTATCTATCTTTATTCACTTAATATCTTTCTCTTGTCTATTTCTATTGCCAGCTATCCTAGAACAATGTAAAAAAAATGAGGAGAGGACTTTAAAAAAAATCTTTGATTTCTTCTTGTATTTATGAGGAAAGTTTCTAGTGTATCTCCATAGTATATGATGGATGGCTTTGGTTTTCAATATATTTTAAAAATAATATTAAAATTGTCCTTCTATGCTTATTCTTAACAAAAATGAGTATTGTACTTCGTCAAAGGCTTTCCCCACATCTGTGGAGACAATCACAGTTTGGGGTGTTTTTGTTTTTGATATGCTTAATTATGTTGACTGTTTTGTTTGTTGTTCAACCATCCCTTTATCCCTAGTGGAAATCCAATTCAGTCATAATGGATAACATTGAATGAATTGACATAGTAATCTGTTTGACAGTATTTGACAGCATTTTTGAATTGATATTCATTAATGATATTGGTCTGTAGTTCTCTTCTTTTCCTTCTTTGGTTTAGGAATTGTTGTTGTTCACTTTGGTCATGTCTGACTCTACATAAACCCATTTAGGATTTTTTTTTTTGGCAAAGATACGAGAGGAGCTTGCCATTTCCTTCTCCAGCTATGCATTAGGACTATATTTATTATGGAAAAGGAAATTGGTAGGATGCCTTCTCAATTTTTGAAAAATATTTGCTTAGTGTTAGTATTAACTCTTTTTAAAAAGTTCAATAGAATTAAGCTGGTTCTTTTACAACCAATTCCTTTTCTTTTTAGGAGATTGAGTAATTTATGCTCTCTATTTGGCCTTCTGTTTGTTTGGTATTCTATGTTTTTGAATGTATTCCTTTATTTTTGTGTGTGCATGTGGGTTAACACACAAAACAGTTTTGTTAATCAGAACTATACAGTAGGATTCAGATAATTCTTTTTATTTCTTCTGATTTTATTGTGATTTCATCTTGTTCATCTCTTTTTAATTTTATCACCTGCCACATTTTTAATCAAATTGATTCCCTTCCTCTCTTCTCTCCTCCCCAAGATGGCAGACAATATGATATAGGTTCCACTTGTGTTGTTAATAACACATTTCTATGTTTGTCATGTTGTGAAACAAGACATAAATTGCTTAGACTAGAGAAAAATTAATGGAGAAAATAAGGTGAAGAATAGTAAGCTTAAATCTGCATTCATACTCTGTGTGTTCCTTCTATGGCAGTGGATGGCCTTTTTCATTATGAATCTTTTGGCATTGTCCTGGATTCCTGCATTGCCAATAATAGTTATCATTCGTGGTTGACCATTATACATTATTTTTGTTTCTGTATACAGTGTTTTCCTGGTTCTGCTCATTTCACTTTGCATCAGTTCATACAAGTCTTTCCAGGCTTTTTATTCTCTCTCTCTCTCTCTCTCTCTCTCTCTCTCTCTCTCTCTCTCTCTCTCTCTCTCTCTCTTTCTGTGTGTGTGTGTGTGTGTGTTCATCTTGTTTGTCATTTCTCATGGCACAATAGTATTCCATCAGAATCATATACCACAACTTGTTTAATTATTCCCCAATTAATGGGCATCTCTTTAGTTTCCAATTTTTTGCCATGACAAAAAAGCCATGATACATATTTTTTTTAAAACAAACAAATCCTTCTTCCCTATCTTTGATCTCTTTGGGATACAGACCTAGTAGTGGTATTGCTGGATCAAAGGGAATGCACAGTTTTATAGCCCTTTGGGAATGGTTCCAAAATGCTCTCCAGAATGGATCTCTAGAACTCTCAAGCACCCCACTCTGGGCCCCTCTGATCACGTTGGGCCTTTTTTCATGGGAACCTTCTATTCTTGCTACCTTTAGCTACAGAGGCTATAGAGACTTTCTAGCTACAAGTGGATTCTGGGATGGTACTTTCCTATAGTTTTCCAGTGGATTTATTGATCACTATTTAGCCTGGTATTTCCTGAAATAAGTATGTGTGAGCAGTGCAATCTTCAGAAGATTCAGTTATATTTTTTCCTTTCAAAAATTAGCAACAAAAATTGACTTTCTCTAATATTATGTTCTGTATCTTTTTCATATTATCATTCAAGTATCACTAATAGAGCTTCAGTAATCACAGCTGCCAGTTTCTTCAGGACTTGAGGATGCTTTTCATCTGGGCTGGGTGACTTGGAATTTAAGAAGAACAAATAAGTTCTCTCATACTGTGTTCTTACCTTCTTTGAATATTAATTCTTATTTAGTCTTTTGTAATCTTGATCATCCTTAGTGCTAAGATTATTCTTGTCTGAGAAAACGGAAGAAACATAATCAACTAGTTCTTTCTTTTCTCTTATGTCATTTATGAAGATCTCATCCATCTCAAGCAAATATCTTTTCCATTTTTTGATTTTCTTTTTCTCTTTTATATAGGTACTACATCTCATTTTATGGCTCTTCCCTTCTGTTGCTAGCCTCAGCTCATTTTGACCTTTAGTTATTTGGATGCTGGTTTTTTTTGTCTTTTTTTTGTCTATAAACTAACTTTCCATCTTCTAATGAAAGATGTACACACACGCACACACGCACATACACACACACATCCCAAGATATTTGGTGAATTCTTTTTGTATCAATATCAGTATTTTGTGTTATTGGAAATTTTGGGGTCCTACATTTCCCATGAGCCCACTGGCTTCCTGTCGTTACACAATGATGTTGTAGACAGAGGGATAAAACTGAGGGACTGGCATTTCATTTCCTCTTTTCTCTCTATCCGCCATGGTGGCAGCAGGGAATGGCGGGCTTTTAAACTAAACTAGCATGGTACATGGCTATATTTTCTAGTGGCTACTAATAAATCTTTTTAAAACCCCATAATATTTCAAAGTTATCATTTTATATTCATTTTATTTTTTACAATTTTTAAGAAAGCCCCATATTTCATCTTCAATGGGGTTATTTCTCTTGTGTCTTTAGAATGTCATTCTTGAGAATCTTCCATTCTATGTTTAAAATGAAATCAATTTATAACACTCCTTTTAATAGAGCCAACCAGGATTGGATGTACAAATAGGCACCTGAGAATCAGTAGACAATGAGAAACAAGGTAGATAATTACACCTAATTAAATGATTGGGTTTATGGCTTGGTTTCTACTTTTATTGGTAGCCAATTTAAGGAGCCTTGCTCAACTCTATGAAAAAGCAATTCCTCTTATAAATAAATTAAGGCTTACTCTGGAGCCCCAGCAACCAATACCTAGATTAATGGTATGACAAGAGAATTATATCCCCCTATCTCCAAGGGGGAAAAAAAGAACTTAGGCTCTCATTTCAAGCAAACATGGAGAGCTGGTGGAATTTGCATTTCTCTGCCTAATGTATTCTGCTTATTTTCTCTCTCTACTGGAACCAACTAGCATGCACGATATATGTACAAAATGCTAGCTGGTTTCTATTTTGGAATAACCCAAGTCAAAGGTCTAGAAAAATACAGTTCTTCTCTCCAAATCATCAGCAAGAATGATGTTGTCTTTGCAACACTGGAAAAAATACTTCCAGGTGGAATATAATGAGTTTTTGAGAATGGGATTTGGATTTCTGATTTATTTGTTAAGGACAAACAAATAATAGGCACTTGACCAGGGATGGAGCCCACCTTATAAAGAATGAAAAAAATATTTATCCAGAATCTTGTGAGTTTGATTAAGATGTCATTGAATTGAAAAAAGAGAGAAAGAAAACTATGTATATAGGTCTGGCAAGTCTCATTCTATAGATACTAGCAGGTATAATATAAGATGAAGAATTAAAAAAGGAAGACTAAGACTTTGTGGGAGGCAATATTCGAGAGTAAACCTAGTGACAAATATCTTTGAATAATTCTATAAAGTATTGGTAAAATAAATAGGGCAAAGAAGAGATATGATCTAAGAAGGTAAAGTTGACCTTCTAGAGATCTCATGGAGATTTGAGGGGATAGGATTCATGACTGAAATATCTTCTGGACAGGCATATTCTATTGCAAAAGAACAGAATGGACAAAATGGATAGTTGAAATATACTAATTTGACAACATATTAGGTAACATTATTGTCCTTCAAATACTAAATATTTACTTACATTTCCAAGGAAACAATTATGGTTCTGGAGCAATGACTTGCTTAGTTAAAGGAAATTGATTTAATTCAATTAAATTATCTAAATTTTAAGTACTGTCCTATCCTTTGGAAAGACCATGGAAATAACTATTTTTTAACTATAAAATTGGGAATAGAAGAAAAACACTAAATCCTAAAAATAGAGAGAGATGGAACTATGTGGTAGTGATCTGGGCTTGGAACCAGGTTGTGACATCCCAGGGGGCATGTTGCTCCCCCCTTCCAAAGAGGTTCTCAGGCTGATGGAGGGAAAGAGAAGGAACCTTCAGATCTTTGAGAGGTCAATTCAGGATAAACAGCAGGTTGGGCTGAGATCCACTGGAGTGATGCTGGCTTCTCCTAGGTGAGAAACTGTATAGAGGTCCATCATCCCATCAAGGGGCATTTATTAAGTTTTTAGTATGTTTTGCTAAATGTTGGATGTATAACAATGGAGCAATGAACTTGGTAGTCAGCCTAGGGAGAAGGGATCATGTTGGAAAATAGCATCCTGGCAATAATTCAATCTCCTTTATAGAGGGGGCATTTTAGAGTCCTTGGCCTCTGGGAACAGGGCTCCTTGAGGGCATGCGCTGCTTCACTTTTTTCTTCCTGCCCTCAGCACCTAGAACAGCACCTGGTCTATACCCTAACAGGTAATTTAATTAAAGTCTGCCACTTTAGAGGAGTGAGTATTTTTCTAGATGAAGGAGTTTTCATTAGGAGGATAATTTTCAAAGACTTGGGTTCCCAGGGATGAGGATCATATTCTTCCTGGAGAGATGGATAGGGAAGATCTGGGGCAAACCAAGAAGAGAAGAGACCTGGTAAGTGATCTACAGGGACTACAATTTTACCTCCTGACACCCAAATGGAGTTGCCCTAGGCAACACAATTTCTAGACTTAACTTTGGTAATGGAAAAAAAAATCTAGTTTCTTATCAAAAAGTTATTTTCTTGAATAAGTTATAATTGCAGATTGTGGTTAGGGGACTGAACACTAGACTGAGAATTAGGATCCATGGATTCTGTATGATTTAGGGGATAACATTGTGCTTCTCTCAGGGGCAGGTTCTACTATAAAACTGAAAAGTTTTATTCAATGATCTCTAAAATCCTTTATGTGTATTTTATACTAACTTAGCTATCTACATATTGTCCTCCCAATAAGTATCAATTCCTTGAGGGAAGGGATTGATTTATTTTTATCTTTATTGTGAATGATACGGTACAATTGGAGACACCTGTTAGTTGGTTTATTCCCAGATGAACTGGTATAGTTACAGACTTTGAGTATTAGGTAATAGAGACAATAAAATATTAAGGTATTAAATCAAAATCAAAGGTGTGCCTGCACTTTGTGTATTTTTAAAGTTAAGTCTACAAACCCACTCCGTTATTCCTCGACCACTATTCTAAGGAGTGTTAAGCACTCAGAGTATAAATGCCAACAAAAAAGATAGTTTTTGACCTCAAGGAGATTACAATTGAAATTGGAAAGATGGCCTAAGAATGGGAGCTGAAAAGCCTGGGACTGTGGTGGGTGCCAGGATACCCCAATATACCCCAAATTCCTAGAGACTCCACAGGTCAAAGATTACATGAGGAATGTGCCTTGCTGGGCAGGAAGCTGAACAAATATAGGATCCTCTACTTCTAAACTTTGGATGTATTTACACTAGCCTTAAGATAAGGGTCTGAGCATGAGGGGATACCTCTTGTTTACATCCCAAACACATTAGGTTTCTCAAGATAACTTACCCACCTTTATGATCCCTACATCTCAGATATCACTTATGATCCCAAACATCCCTAATTTTCTCAAGATAGGCAACATGATCAGGATGTCATAAAGGATGCATACTTGTACTATGCCCCCAGACCCACCTTTATGATCAGGATGTCATAAACAATGTATGCTTATGTTTAAGCCCCCAGACCCAAAGGCACTTATTCTGTTACCTATTCTCCCTTGATTGCCACCCCCTTATTTGTTTCCATTGTCCATCCACCTCCCCATTTTTCCTTTCCAAGTCAATTAGACCACATCCCTTTAGGATATAAAAATCCTGAACTTTCTTCTGTTTGAGGAGGCAGTTGGTCTTGCACGCTGCCTCCCAACCATTCAACCAAAATAAATCTCTCTGTCTTTAAAGGGTTTCCACCAGAGTTTGTCATTCTTGAAAGGGTACTCTCCTGGGACCAAGTGTTCAATTCCAGCCCCCAGCCACAAGATGAAGATTAGATTGGAGGAGAACCTACAGGAAAGGAGGGTATGGATGAATGCTGCCAAGTTAGACCCAGAAGCAGAAGAAGAACCGAGATTGGCTGATTCAGAACTCTCCCCCAAATGGATACTTTTATACTTTACTGATGAAAGAAGTGTGTTTAGGATTTATTTCTTTTTAAACCCTCACCTTCCGTCTTGGAGTCAATACTGTATATTGGCTCCAAGGCAGAAGAGTGGTAAGGGTAGGCAATGGGGGTCAAGTGACTTGCCCAGGGTCACACAGCTGGGAAGTGTCTAAGGCCAGATTTAAACCTAGGACCTCCCATCTCTAGGTCTGGCTCTCAATCCACTGAGCTACCCAGCTGCCCCCATGGTGTCTACTTTTTTATTTCCATAGTGATACAACAGGCATTAATAAATGCTGCGCCTGGGTTTAGGATCTAGAAAGGACACAGTCATCTTCCAGCATGGAAAGATCATGGAAGAAAAAGAAATATGGTAAATCGGGGGCAGAGTCTGGGAAGCAATGGAATAAATATGGCTGACTTTTCTTTAAAATGGAAAATGTGAAGTTTAATGATCAAAATTGATGGAATTATATGGCAGCTAATTATTGGCTAGCCACGTCCCACCCACAACACTGGTGTCTTTGAAAATAGTGAGACATTTTATATGGAAGTTTAATTAGGGACTGTGAGCTCTGGCAGGGGAGAAGAGAACCAAGAGGTAGCCAGTTCTTGGGGGAGAGTTTTCTCTCTCCTTGTTCGGTAACTAGTACTTAACTAGTAGTAGAAAGGCTTACACTCCATCAGTTATTGATCTAAGCCAGAGGAGAGCAAAGGTAGGATGGAGATAGCTTTGAAAAGTGGGGCATCTAAGCTAAGAAAAGAGTTAGCTTTAGCGATTAGGAATTTGGCCATAAAGAGGAACAAATCCAGGAAGCCCATAGAATGACCTGTGCCAGGACACACTGAAACATGATGATGTCTCCATGAGAGTGTAAAGGACATTGGGATACTGAAGACCCAAAGATCTGAGTTTCCTTCCCTGTGTGCGTACTGCCCTATGATTGCAGACTGTCTATACTACTAGCATCTACCCATTTTTCCCATTGATATGATTATATATACTTGGAAGAGAGGATAAATGAGGATTGTATGGGGAATATTTTGTTACTACTTTTCTTATAAATCCATCATGATAAATGTCTTTTCTTTTGAGCCAATCATATCTACTTGCTTATAAATAAAGACAAATACACTGATAGAGACTCGTGAGCTAAATATTAGGAATTCAGAATGGCCAAGTACATGGATCTCATGGCAATGACTCTCCTAGGGCAGTGATGGGCAAACTTTTGAAAGAGGGGGCCAAAGGAAAGGAAATGCTCATCTGTCAGTCTGTTTCTAAGGCAACTCTATCGAAGTTTCATTGTATTATATCTTACTCATTGTATTCGCCAGATTAGGAATAATGTTGCAAGGCCAGATAGAACATTTCAGGGGGCCACATCTGGCTGGCGGGTTGTAGTTTGCCCATCACTGTCCTAGGGGATACAGTCTTTGATTTTGAGTCTGGGGGCTGGAGGGGTAGACAATTCAGACAGGATGCTACATCCTCAGTGCCTAGAAAAGATGCTTACTAAAAGCATGCCTAAATCCAGCTGAATTGAATTTTTAGCTCAAAAACCTATAAACTTATCTCATGACTCTTGCAAAAAGCCTCTCTGACCCTCCCAGGGGGAGTGTTTAGTTGCTTTTTTTTTTCCAGCTCAGAACTTCAAATCCAGAAAGTTTTTCTTGGATGTTGCAAGTCTTTGCTCCTCATAAAGGTAAGAATGATCTGTCTGCTTATGGTCCCTGGGAGTCACTGAAGATTTGGGGGAACCGGAGAGTGGCTTTCCAGTGTTGGGCTTATTAGTCATCTCATCAAAGTTGCATGTGCTATAGAGGAAAAGACAAAGCCATCTTTGGCAAATTTAAAAACCAATCTGAGTGATGAAGGGAAAACTTGGAGTCTTTTGCTACGCAATGAACCATACATCTGGGTCTTTATTAAATAAGTGGCAAAGCCGTTCAGCAGTTCATAAAATGACACAACATAATTTCTCTTTAATACAGAATTTCCTGTGACTCAGAAACAAACCACCTCGTACTTAATTAGATTTTCTCCCATAATATCAGAGAGTCAAATTGAATCGTCAAGCTTCCAGTAGAATCCAAAAGCTTGCCAAGCAGAAAGGACCTTGGATTGGCTGATCTTGGGTGATGTTCCTCCTTCAGCTTTATTTTACAAATGAGAAGACCCAAGAGATGAAAAGTGAAAGGACTTATCCAAACTCACCTGAAAGATAAAGGAAAGAGGAAAGGCTCAGGTGCAGGCTGCCCTGTTCTCAGTCTAACGTTGCTCTTTCTTAAAATAAAACTATATTGATATCAGTTTCTATCCATATCTATGTAACAAACTTGCCCGTGAGAGACAAATATGGCCATTTCCCTATTCAAAGGAGTATTGAGAAAGAAGATTGGAGAGGAAACTTATACAGTTTGTGGTTTTTATCGGGCCCACATCAAATTTAACATAATGATACTAATTCTTCCATTTCTTTCTACTACACATCATTTCCAACTATGGTAACTTTGGGGACCATTTAACTGGATCCAAGGCTGCCCACCTTCCCAGTTTTTTAGCTCTTGGGGTCGTAGTCCCAGAACACAGCATGATGCTTAGAACAGAGTGATTTCCCATTAAGTGACTATTGAATTAATTATTGATTTTTGTTTCTTTTTTTTTTTTCTTAAACCCTTACCTTCTGTCTTGGAGTCAATACTGGGTATTGGCTCCAAGGCAGAAGGGTGGTAAGGGCTAGGCAATATCTCCAAACAGGACTGTCTGCAACTGGAATGGATTTTGGCTAGAGGTGATGGGTTCCTCCTCATTGGAGATCTACAAGCAGTCACTGAATAGCCACTTGAGTATATTGTGGAGAAGATTCTTGTTTAGGTACGGGAAGGCTAATATGTTCACTAAAGTTTTTTCCCACTCTGAAATCCTGTGATTTTGTGTTCCTTGTTTTATATTAATGGAGGCCTTGAATTAGGAAGATAGATGGTTACTTGTGGGATATGCCATAGAAGGGATTCATATTCAATTTGGGATTCAAATAGACTACTTCTGACACATGAGCACTCGATGTGAAGTCCAAAGCTCTGGGTTTGAATCCTCTTTCTGCTGTTACTTCCCACATGTCCTTAACCATCGAAGTCTTTGAGCTTCTACTTTTTCTTCTGTAAAACGATTTGGAATTGATAATTTAATGAAGGAAATGAAGATGTCTTAGAGAGAGGACCCTGGCTAGATTTTGATGTCTTCAAGAAAATCCAGTTGAAGAGAGATGAGATTAGGTCAATCTTGCCTAGAGGCTGGAACTGGTAGTCATAGATGGAATTTGCAAGTGAGTTGTAAGAAAAGCTATTTTAAAAATAGGAGTTATCCCAAAATAGAATTAGCTATCTCAAGAAGTGTTGACCTTCCTATGTCTTTCAAGGTGTTTCAGCAGAGAGACTGAGCAGTGACTAGTCAGGGATATTATAGTGGGGATTATTTTTTTTTTAAGATTTAAATATTTTATTTTTTTAGAAAAATTTTCCATGGTTATATGATTCATGTTTTTACTTTCCCCTTCACCCCCCTTTAGCCCCCTTTCCCCATAGCCAAAGTGCATTTCCACTGGTTTTAACATGTGTCAACAATCAAGACTTATTTACATATTATTGATAGTTACATTGGTGTGATCATCTCGAGTCTACATCCCCAACCATGCCCGCATCACCCCATGTGTTCAAGCGATTGTTTTTCTTCTGTGTTTCCACTCCTGCAGTTCTTCCTCTGAATGTGGGTAGGGTTCTTTTCCATAAATGTGGGGATTATTTTTCAAGCATATGTTTTCATAGAACTTTCTTTCTAGAATCATAGAAAAATACAAAAATCTCTTCACAGACTTTGAAGTTGAAGAGACTTTAGAGGTTATCAGGGCCATCATATTCATTTTACAGATGGATAAACAAAAGAAGTTAAGGAACTTGCTCGATGTGATTCCATCTCAAGACTCCGACTCCCCATCTCCTTATCTTTTACCACTCTTCTCTCAAAATGTTCTGTGATCACCAAATTCTTTTCAGTTTCGAATATGCCCACCTCTGAGATGTTTTTATTATGATCAAAGTACAACTATTTGATTCATCAAGTCCAAATACAAATTTGATCCTCCTTCCTGAAAAACCTGCCCATATCACCCTGAATGATATAAACTCTATGTAATCTTTTTTTGGGGGAGGGGGACTGAGATGGGTCTCTAAAAACTGGTGGGGGGAGAGGAGGAAGAAAGCATTCACTTTGAAGCTACTTGGAATATAAATATAAAGACAAACCCTTTGGGACAAAAGAATTCTGGAAAGGAATGGCAGCATTGGAAAGTGACTCGTGACCCAGTCAAATGGAATTTTCAGGGCCACTAACTTTTATGACTGCCTCGTGTTGACAATACCAATCATCTTTATTCTTTGATTTACAGTATCATTTTCCTCCCAAAGCCAGGTTCAAATAGATTCCAAAAGACTATTGATGTATATTCTCTTTTTTCCCCCAGGAGGCTCTCCTGGAATAAGCTCTGGCTGTCATTTTCCTTAATACCAACCTCTCCATCAATCCTCTCTTGATGGGGAACTGAATTTTATTTTCCTGCAAAACACTGAAGAGTTCTAATGCAATAATAACAAACTCTCTTAAGACAAGTACTTTCCTCTGATTTCGCTAGTATCCTTAATAGAAGTATAAGAGAGGAAAGTCCCTTTATCAGCATAGGTTGGCACCTTCTCTCTAAGGTAGTTATGGCAAGTGCCCTAGAAAATCGAGTGATTAGACGACTTCTCCAGGGTCTTGTATGTGTCAGAAATAGCCATTAATGTAGGTCTTCTTGGGTTCAAGTTTGGTTTTCTCTTCACCATACCAGGCTGCCTTTCTTTTAATTAAAAGGGCATGAAAGATAATCAACAAAATAAAACAAACAAAAATAATACCTGGCTTTCTTTAGAAGGAGCCAGAAATTTTATTGTGTACTTAGAAGCCTATCTGTGATGAATACCTTTCTACCCCCTTCCCTGAGAAGCTAGTTCCCACTAAACTGTGCTCACTCCTACTTTCATGGTGCTGAAAGAAGCAATAAAAAATCAGAAGAATACGTTACCTAGGACCAGTGCAAATTTTTGTTAACCTGCAAATCTCAAACAAGTCCTTACTGATGCAAGGCAATCCACTAACACCCCTAGAATTAGCTCACTCCCATTATTCTACTAACCAAAGTGACTTTTCTAATCTTTTCATTCTTCTTGGAATTTTTCATAGCTAGCCCCTCCCACCTTCCTCAGATGGGGATGTTGTCCGTTATTTCACTGAAAAAAATGGATTCCCAGTCCTTAGCACAATGCCTGGCACATAGTAAGTGTCTAATATCTGCTAGTTAACTTGACTTGCCTTTCCCTTGGATTGTAACATTCTGGGGTGACATGATGCTACTCTGTTTATTTAGATCAGTGATTCCCAGACTTTTTTGGCCTAACGCCCCCTTTCCAGAAAAATATATGACTTAGCCCCTTGGAAATTAATTTTTAAAAAAATTTTAATAGCAATTAATAGGAAAGATAAATGCACCTGTGGCCATCACCACTCCCCTGGATCACTGCAGCACCCACCAGGGGGCGGTGGTGCCCACTTTGGGAATCACTGGTCTTGATGCTTCTCAGTCAGGGATGGGTCAGATTAGAAAGCCTTTGAGATTCTGGGATTCTAGATATGAAATCTGATTTTCTGTGGTTCAAAGGCTGCTACGCAAATGATAGTTATTCTTTTTGTTCCAGAAGAATAGTGAACTCTGTGGGAAATCGATTTCTGGCTCAGATAATATGGGATTCAGTGATATCATGAATGCGGATATTCCCTTCCCTGATCCCCTCCCGTCCAAGTCTTCTCATCCTGGGTCTTTATTTGCCTACCTTTCCCATAGCTCACCCTGTACTGCAGGACTTCCTTTCTATGTCTTTATATTCTGCGGAGGCCAGGGAAGACCAGGACCACTCTTGCTTTTACTTTGTGGCCAGTCCATTTCTTTTTCCAGGCATACAAGCATGCCGTGGACATCTTTTCTTCTGCTGCTATTTCTTGCCTCTAAGTCATTTGCGGTTGTCAGTGGAGATGAAGGAGAACCATCCTAGAATGACCTTCCCGATAGAAATGATAGCAGGTTATTTTTAGACTATTTCTATTCAACAAGCCTTTTTGAAGCAGTGACTATCCTCGGCCTTGTGCTATGTGCCATCTTGCTATATTAATTGTTCAGACTCAGCCTGCTTTGTCTTCTGGAAAGGAAAGTTATTTTTAATTTATTGGCATAGAAACCTGATGATTTATGATATCCTCACTGCTCCTAGTCATACTGCTAGAAAACCCACTGATGTGTTTGGAAAGAAAGGTTAGGCTAGTTCAACCGAGGGGCCTTTGCCCTCCAGAAGATATTAATTGGCTTCTTTTGCATTTGATCTGAACTCTCCCAAAGGCATATCTACTTGCCCTTGGTCCTAAGCTTTGGGTACCCTCCACTTTATAGGAGGAACAGAGAGGCTTGGCAATGATTGAGGGAGGCAGACATTGAGGTATGGGGAAGTGACTTTAATGATGGCCTTGAGTGCTATCCTTGTCTCTTCCTCCATCTCTATGGGTACCTTGTGTGTGGTTTCAAAGGAGTTACTGAGAAGTTGGAACCAAAACCCTGAGCCTGACATTCAAGGCCCTCGCCTCCTTTTTAGCCTTACATGAGACTATTCCTGACACACTCCTATCTGACTAGGCAACCTAGTGCCTGGTATAGTGTTGTTCAGTCATGTCTGACTCCTCATGACCCCATTTAGTGTTTTCTTGGCAAAGATACTGGAGTGGTTTCCCATTTCTTTCTCTGGCTCATTATACAGATGAAGAAACTGAGGCAAGATGGGTGAAATCACTTGCCCAAGGTCATACACATCTAGTATTTAAGTCTTCTTGACTCTGGTCCCAGCACTGCTCCATTGAGTTATCCTTTGGTATAGGGTAGGTGCTTAATATTTGTTGGTTGATTGATTGATTGATACACTCTTCACTCTATTGACACAGAACTGCTCACTCAGGACTAACTTTCTCTCTCCTGCCCCTATATCTTTGCTCACAACTTTTCCTAATATCCCTCTGAAGATCTTTCTAATGAAGTCCTTTTCACTTTTCCAAACCATGTTAAAATTCTCCATCCCTGGGAAACTCCCTAACATCAGAATAACAGAATTTACAGTAATCCCTGTCCAAGATGATTCTCTCCTCCTTTTATTTCAGTTGCCAAGTCATCATTTCCCTATTTCTCTTCCTTCTACTCACACCACCACCATCTTTGTTTAGGTCCACATCATCTTGCCTATGGAAAAGGCTTCTATGATCCATTCCCCACATAGCTGCCAAATATAGGTTCCTAAAGCATGTCTAACATTGTCATTTCACCTCTCCAGAAGCCCCAAATGCCTTTCTTTGGCATTCAAAGCCCTTCATGACCCAACACTAACCTATCTTTTTTTTTTAACCCTTACCTCCGTAGAATCAATATTGTGTATTGGTTTCAAAGCAGAAGAACAGTAAAGGCTAAGCGTTTGGGGTTACGTGACTTGCCCAGAGTCACACAGGTAGGAAGTATCTAAGGACAGATTTGAACCCAGGTCCTCCCAACCAGAGACTTGGCACTTTATCCACTGTGCCAGCTAGCTGCCTTACTCCCATAATACATTCTTATCAAATACTTATTGAAATGATTCAATTAGCTTCCTTGTTTCTCATTTCTATTCCTCAGGTTCTTGGTATGATGGGCAATGATGAATGCTGATTTTGTAGTTGTTTATTTGTGATCGCATCTTCTTCCCCCTCCTAGGTTTTCTGGTTCATGAAGGTCTGGGCTGTGCTTGAATTTCTTATCACCTTGCTGAGTACACGGCACAACAAACACAATACATGGTTGTTGAGTGACTAAATAAACTGATTCAAGTATGGATTCCTACTTTAAGAAGGAATCTTCTAGGAGGAAATACCCAAGAGTTGCCCAGGATTGGCAGGCTTGGGTGGCTTTTGGTCTACATCACTGATGGGAGCTCTTCCAGCTTCAGTGGATAGAGTCTGAAATGAGGAAAACTCGAGTTCACATCTAGCCTCAGACAGTTAATTGCCCCATAATCCTAGGCAAGTAATTTAACCTCTTCTAGCGTCATTTGGTTATCTTAATATTCCTTATATTAGAACCAATGTGGCCTCGTGATTAGAATTCTGGACTCGGAGTCAGGAAGACAGAGTTCTGTCTCCTACCTCTGACATTTAGGAGCTGTGACACCACTGGTCACTTCGCCCTTATTTTGTCTTGGGCTATGGGCTTTGTTTACTGTTATGAATAGGTTGCAATCTGCTTTAGTAGATGAGATCTCCACACTGGGAGTTTTTAGATGTCCTCATAGGTCTGTCATGTCCTTGCATGCCATTCTAAATAGCCTTTCCTGCCTGGGTTTTGCTCTCCCTTTAAAACTGAAATTAATTCAGGTCCTCCTTTGCCCTGAGACATTGAGCTGAGATGACAAGGTTTTCCCAATCTGGAGTTCAAATCAGGGGAGTTACACAAGATTTTCCAGGTTGACCCAAGTGAGTTTCTGAATAGGAATTTAGTTAGAAATGCCAAGGCCAAGTCAGGGTTTCTTTCTTTCTTTTTTTTTTCCTGAAAATATTTTCCATTTTCTCTAACCCTGATACAAATTCCACAATGGATTCCTTGGTTTCCCTAGAAGGAGAACTAGTAGGGAGGGTTCTTGGTGTCTTTTGCTCCCACAGGTCCAGCTGAGACATAGCCTGATGGTGTTTCTGGTGCCTCTTATTTGTCCTCGGGGTACCTTCCCCCTCCCCATTGGCCATCTTGCTGCCTGCCCTCCCCCAACCTAGTGCTCTAATCTTTTTTGGCAGGGAGAATAAGCAACTCATTCATGCTAAGGTATTTATGACTTAATGCTTTCTCTTCCTGGGGCGCATACTGCAGCAACGATGCAAATCTAACATCAGAAGGACTCAGGCAATCATAGAGCTAGAGTGGAACAGCACCTCAGAAGCTAACTAGTCCGATCCCTTCATTTTATAATTAAGGCCCAGAGGTTAGATGACTTATCGAAGGCCACACATGGCCTAAGAATCAATAGCAAATCTTAAGCCCAGGCTCCCTCTGCAGAGATTGGTAATGGAGCAATTTCAGGCATTGGTAAAAGACAGATCGTTCCCCTCCATCTAACCAGTTGTAGAGTCTTGTCAATTTGGCTTTCACAACAACTTTCACATCTCCTTATATAGACTAAGATTTAATCCAGGTTCTCCTTAAATTCCATCTTTCTAATCTTCCAAACAGCAGCCAAACTGATATTCTTAAACATGAGAATCACCATGTCACTCCTGTGTTTAAGACATTTTAGTGGCTCCCTATTACGTCTGTCATAAAAACGCAAGTTCCTTAGTTTGGCTTTTTAATCCATTTGGAACTTGTCTCTGGCCTAAGATCACACATTGTTGTTAAGTCATTTTTCAGTCCTGTTTGACTCTCTGTGATCCCATTTGGGGTTTTCATGGCAGAGATACTGGAGTGGTTTGGCATTTTCTTCTCCAGCACATTTTAAGTTGAGGAAACTGAGACAAATAGGGTTAAGTGATTTGCCCAAGGACACACAGCCAGTATGTGTTTGAAGTTAGATTTGAACTTAGGAAGGTGAGTCTTCCTGACACCAGGCCTGGCTCTATCCACTGTGTCACCTTGTTGCCGCATGATCACACTACTCTCTTTGAAAGCACCTTCTACATATTTGCTTGAATTAATACTCTGGTAGAATAGTCTCTGTCTTCCAGTGGTGTTGTGGATCCTTGTTCAGAATTGGGTGATCTAGCAAAGATCAGATCTTGGGGTTAATACAATTTCATCCAGGAAAAAGTTCCAGGTAACCCCCTAGAGCCCAGATTTGGCTTGGTTGGTCTTTCATGAAGGAAGCACAAGGGTCTTTATTTATTTTGAAATGCTATAGCCAAGGGTTCTGCCTTTGATGTCTTTCCAGAAAGGGCTGAGAGTCCAGTTCATGTCTTCTGGGTGGCTTGATCTCACTGTCCCTTGGCTTATCTTCTCAGTGTCTCTCCTGGGTACTCACACATGCTGCATGTTTGATCTCTCTCCTGATTGCCAGGGGTGTGGCTGTGCAATTTTCTTGTAGCCTTTTGTGCTGCCTTTTAATTACCCTAGTGGTTTATCTCTCAGGCAAAAATTGGGGCTGAGAATAACAAGGATCATTCACATTTCTTTGGGATTTTATGCTTTATAGAAAACTTCTTTCACAGTAACATATAGTCATATAGCTAGGAAATGTCAAAGCCAGGTTTTGAACCCAGGTCTTCTGGTTCTAAGACCAAAGTTTAATGGTAATGTATTTCAAGCACCTTGGGAACAGTTAAGACACTTAGTTGAAGATCTCAACTTTGTCCAAATAAATTTGGGCAGGAACAACTAAGAAGTTTTCAGAACTGGAAAGTACAGTGGAGGACATTTCTTCCTACCCCTAGTACAGCACCTAGGTGATACAGTGAATAGAGTGCTAGACTTAGAATCAGGAAGACTCATCTTCCTTAGTTCAAATCTGACCTCAGATACTTAGTAGCTGTGTGACCCCAAGCAAGTCATGTATATAATAAGTTGGAAAAACAAATGGCAAACCATTCCCATGTGTTTTACAATGTAGGGATTAAAAATTATTGGTTTGACTAGAATATATGGAAATTATAAATAATAATTGTGGTCACCAATTTAAAGTAATATTGCTCAAAATTGAAATGACTTTTAATAGCTCTTATTTACAAAAGGGTGGAAGGAGTGAAAGTAGAGAAATACAGAAAGGTAGAGAAGATATTTCAGCCTGTCTCACTAAATATTTCTCTGATTTGTTGGCCTTCAGCTGGAATTAAACTCTCTCCAGAAGTCAGGAAAGGGAAGCCAGCTATTCACTCACCCAAGTTCCCTCCAAGAGGCAGGTCAAGACAATGACTTGGGCTGAAGTCTGGCAGAGGATAGATAATTTACCTGTCTGGAATTCTGTGTGGGTGGTTGTTATTGTTGTTGCTGAGATTTTTTGGTCATATGCAACTGTTCCTGACCCCTTTTGGGGTTTTCTTGATGTGAAAAGGGAATTCTTTGTTTTCTTTGTCTATTCTAAGTTTATACTTGTGAAACGAATCCTTTATTCACTTTGTCTATTTTGAGTTAACACTTGGTTAACAATAACTTAAGTACTTCTACTTAGTACCTCACCAGATTGTGAAGAGAGGATTAACCCTCCTTAGTCCACTTTTGAATTGAATCAACAGAAGCTTGACCATCCTAGTTAGCACTAGGTGGAGGAGCTCTCAAGCCACTTAGAGAGCTCCACCCTTTCAACTCAATCAGCCAGGAAATAAGAGTTCATACTCTCAGAAACTCAATCAGTCAGGAATTTGTGAATCCTTTTGAAAAAAATTTACACCTCCAGAGGGTGAGAAGGGGATCCCTGTTGAGGACAACTTAAGTCGACTCATCTCTGAAATCAACCTTCTTCTGAAGCTGACCTCAAGCCAACTCTCCCCAGAAGACCATCCCAGAAGACTATCTCCAGGAAACAGTCCAGAAGGCTATTTCCACAAGCTTTCCTCCAGTTGAAGGATTCATGGCTTTTATGATGACTTCTTTTCCCTTTCCCTATTCAATGAGGTCAATCACAGCTTCCAAACTGTCTAGCACTACCCAGGGGGCAGTGTCTGTGGGATCCCCAAAAGGGGTCAGGAAGAGTTGAATATGACCAAAACAATTCAACAACCACAATAAAAACCACCCATACAGGATTCCTGACAGGTGATTATCTATCCTGTGCCAGAAACCTTAATGAGGTCAGTTTCATTGTCACCTCAGACAGTCCTTTCAACTCCTGGACAGCTCTCATTATTAGGAAGTCTGCCACCCATCCAAATCCAATCCTTGTTCACTTGGGTCATCCTTCCTTTTCCTAGATATCCAACTTCCTTCTAGTTAATATCAGCCTAAACTGTGGTGATCTGTTTGCCCTCTAGTTTATTCCTATGTGGTGAATTCACAGAGACATGGGTTTTCTGGGATGTTCAAATATCACACTTGACATTTATCCATCCAACCATTCATCCATCCTCCTATCCATCCATCCATCCATCCATCCATCCATCTAAAAAAGTATTTATTAAGCATCATATTCTTTGAAAGATTCTGGAGACAAAGCCAAAAACCAAAGTTGTCAGCTCTCAAGAAACTTACCCTCTATTGTAAGTAAGCAGGACCTGTGATTTCATTAGTGTAGGGAATTGACAGTGAGGAAATTTCCTCTTTCAATTTAGATTTGTACCTTCTTTGTAAGTGATAAACTTAGAGCAGTGATTCCCAAAGTGGGTGCCACCGCCCCCTGGAGGGTGCTGCAGTGATCCAGGGGGGCGGTGATGGCCACAGGTGCATTTATCTTTCCTATTAATTGCTATTAAAATTAAAAAAAATTAATTTCCAGGGGGCTAAGGAATATTTTTTTCTGGAAAGGGGGCGGTAGGCCAAAAAAGTTTGGGAACCACTGACTTAGAGAGTTGCTTGGGAGCACTGAGAGGAGAAGAGATTTGTCCAGTCACATAGCCAGGGTGAGACAAATATAAGACTTGAACCCTTTGTATTTACTGTGTAACCATAACTGCCATTAGGCAAATATATATACAAAGTAGTTTCCAACTTGGGAGAAAGGCACTAATTTATTGGATCACAGTTTATAGCTAGAAAGGTCCTCAAAGGTCCTTTTCATTTCAAAGATGAAGAAGCTGAGATCCAAGAGCTAGGGTGATTAGAGGAGGTCTTTTGTATGGGGCAATCCTTGAGCTGATAACGCTGATATTTGGAAGCTGGGATTCACAGTCTGTCAGTTGGTCCACAAGCATAGTGCCCATTAAGTGTCGGGCACTGAGTTAAGTGCTGGGAATACAAAAAATGTCAAAAATAGTTTCCGCCACCAGCAGTGCATTAATATTTCAATTTGGCCACATCCCCTCCAACATTCATTACTCTCCCCTTCTTTCATTTTAGCCAATCTGCTAGGTGTGAGGTGATACCTCAGAGTTGTTTTGATTGGCATTTCTCTAATTATTAGAGATTTAGAACACTTTCTCATGTGCTTATTGATAGTTTTGATTTCTTTATCTGAAAATTGTCTATTCATTTCTCTTACCCATTTATCAATTGGAGAATGGCTTGATTTTTTTATACAATTGATTTAACTCCTTTATATTTGAGTAATTAGACCCCTGTCAGAGTTTTTTGTTATAAAGATTTTTTCCCAATTTGTTGTTTCACTTCTGGTCTTGGCTACATTGTTTTGGTTTGTACAAAAGCTTTTTAGTTTTATATAACCAAAATAATTTATTTTACATTTTGTAATTTTCTCTGAACTGATGATACAACCATTCTGGATGGCAATTTGGAAGTATGCTCAAAGGGCTATAAAAGAATGCCTGTCCTTTGATACAGCCATACCACTGTTGGGTTTGTACCCCAAAGAGATCATAGATAAACAGACTTGCACAAAAATATTTATAGCTGCGCTTTTTGTGGTGGCAAAAAACTGGAAAAGGAGGGGATGCCCTTCTATTGGGGAATGGCTGAACAAATTGTGGTATCAGCTGGTGATGGAATACTATTGTGCTCAAAGGAATAATAAACTGGAGGAATTCCATGTGAACTGGAAAGACCTCCAAGAATTTATGCAGAGTGAAAGGAGCAGAACCAGAAGAACATTGTACACAGAGACTGATATACTGTGGTAAAATTGAATGTAATGGACTTCTGTACCAGCAGCAATACAATGACCCAGGACAGCTCTGAGGGACTTATGGAAAAGATGCTACCCACATTCAGAGGAAGAACAGCAGGAGAGGAAACACAGAAGAAAAGCAACTACTTGAACACATGGGTTGATGCGGACATGATTGGGGATGTAGACTCGAAACTACCACACCAATGCAACTATCAACAATTTGGAAATAGGTCTTGATCAATGAAATATGTTAAAACCAGTAGAATTGCATATTGGCCATGGGAGGAGGGGAGGTCGGGGGGAGAAGGGGAAAGTAAGAACATAAATCATGTAACCATGTTAACTTTTCTAAAAAATAAATATTAATAAATGTTAAAAAAAATAGTTTCTGCCCTCAAGGAGCTGCCAGGCTAATGAGGGAGACAATGATCAAACCACTAGATACATATAAGATATATACAGGGTGGGTGAAAGATTATTTCAGAGTCTGTTGATCAATGAACATTTATTAAATACAATGTGCCAGATACCGTGTTAAGATTTGGAATACAAAGGAAGGCAAAAAAAGTAAGAAAGGGAAAAGAAAAACACCGCAAATAAGTCTCTGCCATCAAGGATTTCACTGGCCAATGTGGGAGACAACATTCAAACATGTACCAGTGGGATATAAACAGGATAATCAATAGGAGAAAGTCATCAGCATTAAGAAAGATAGGGAAAGGCCTCTCTCAGAAGAGAATAGAAGGAAACCAGAAAAGTCAGAAGGAGGAGAATTCCAGACATGTGGGATGATTATCAGCGAAAATGCTCAGAATCTGGAGTCTGGAGATGGAGTGTGGTGAAGGAGGAAAAGCAAGGAGGCCAGGCTCACTGATGGACAAGGAACAGGCAAGGTGAGAAGGGAGAGTTTTCTAGGTGTGAAGGATGGTGTGGGCCAAGTCACATGGGATGGAGGTGCGATGTTTTAAAGGGGGAACAGCAAGTGCTTAGTTTGGCTGTGTGTAAGAGTGAGGGAAGGGAAGGCTGGAGCCAAGAGAAGGAAGCAGTCCCTGCAGACTGATTGGGGCAGGCAGGCAGGTAGTGAAACTTTATTACGTGACTGCTTTGTGCAGAGCCCTCGTGATACAGAAGTTCAAGCTAATTTAATAGAAAAGAAAGAAATTTTTGCAGTTTTTCACCCTCCTCTGCCTACTTTGAGTGTACATAGACCTATTTAACCATATATGTATACATCTCCAATATAGAAACACATATATATCGATGTATAACACATTTGTGGCCATTATATACATACATATGTAATACATGCACGAATATATGGACATTAAGTACCCATGCATGTTTCTATATTAGAGATGAATACATATATGGATAAATATGTATCTATATAAAATGAAGATATGCACACATATATCCATGTGTAATATTTAATATATAATATTTGGTTATACGTATCTATATAAAAATGAAGATATGCACACATATATCCATATGTAATATTTAGTATATATAATATTTGCTTATATGTATCTATATAAAAATGAAGATATGCACACATATATCCATATGTAATATTTAGTATATATAATATTTGGTTATATGTATCTATATAAAAATGAAGATATGCACACATATATCCATATGTAATATTTAGTATATATAATATTTGGTTATATGTATCTATATAAAAATGAAGATATGCACACATATATCCATATGTAATATTTAGTATATATAATATTTGGTTATATGTATCTATATAAAAATGAAGATATGCACACATATATCCATATGTAATATTTAGTATATATAATATTTGGTTATATGTATCTATATAAAAATGAAGATATGCACACATATATCCATATGTAATATTTAGTATATATAATATTTGGTTATATGTATCTATATAAAAATGAAGATATGCACACATATATCCATATGTAATATTTAATATATATAATATTTGGTTATATGTATCTATATAAAAATGAAGATATGCACACATATGTCCATATGTAATATTTAGTTTATATCCCCATATGAATATATAGCCTATAAATATATTCACCTATATGTATTAACACACATATTCATATAGACACCCATATATTATATGTGTTAAATATAAACATAAGCATACGTGTATAATCCGTTATAGACACACATATATCTGTATGTTCCATATAGACACATCTATATCCATATGTTTATGAATCCAACACATATACACATATATCCATACAGGTATTGTGGAAACGAATGTGCTAATTATCTTAATTTGCTGCAGTTGCCCAACTATGTGGGTGATGAAGCTGTGCGAGACTGACTGCTTTAAGAGGGGTGCAGACTGGTTTGAAAAGTTAGCAGTCCTGGAGAATGCCTTGGAGTGATCTGAGCAGGGCCAGTGGCCGGGGAAACCATCTCAGAGCAGCTCTCTTAGTCCCTAGGATGGGATAATTGTGCCACCTCAGTGCCATGAGAATAGTTTGGATCCCACCAAAACATTCTGTCCAGCAGACTCTCTCTGTCTTTCGAACTGTTTACTGTAGTCACTGAACCTTGATGGGCACTTGCTGATGCAGACTCTGTGCTTTGTGGTGGGAACTTCATTAAGAAATGCTATTGTGCCCCAAAATATGTACCAGAGTCCTTGTTCTTGTTGGTATCTCCCTTGTATGTGGCCATCCTTCACCCTCCCCACCTGCCCATTGATAGATCTTTCCACCCATTCTATGGCCAGATTCCGCTCTAGAACTGCCCCTTCTAATTCCTTCTCCCTCCTCCCTTTTTTTAGAATAATATATGCAGCTACTTACAGTCTCAAGATTTGAATTTTTAGGCATTAGGCTAAGTTGTTCCACATATTCATGTAGGTTCTTGCTTTAAAAAGATTGTCTTCATTTTTTAAAGGCATTCTATCCCTTGGATGTTTTTCCCAAGAGATTTTGGTCTTGTAAGGTTCATGCTTGCTCTGATGTTCCTTAGGTAATCCTTCTCTTGGGGCCAGAAGGACTTGGGCCCTGTGGGGGTCTGTGTTTGGCCCAGGACCCTTCAGGTGTGCTTCCCGCGTGGGGAAGAGGGGTCTAAGTTCTATAGAGGCCGTATCTCAGTTTTAGCATATATCCAAGTATATGCATACATATATCCGTATAAATATGTTACTGTTTAATCATTTTTCAGTTGTATCTGATTCTTCATGATCTTATTTGGGGTCAACACTCCTCTGAGCCAGAGCGTTCTTCTTGTTAGTCCTTCCTCTACGATAAAATGTTAGCTCCTTCATTTAGTATTTAAAGCATTTAAAACTCCTTCATTTAGTATTTAACTTATTTACCACCACCCTCCACTTAGTGTTTAAAGTATTTTAAATGCCTCCATTTAGTATTTAAGGTATTTAAAACTCTTCCATGTAGTATTTAAAACATTTTAAACTCCTCCATTTAGTGTTTAAAATATTCAAAATTGCTCCATTTAGTAAAATATTTTAAACTCCTCTATTTAGTATTTAAAATATTTTAAACTCCTCCATTTAATGTTTAAGATATTCAAAATTCCTCCATTTAGTAAAATATTTAAAACTCCTCTATTTAGTATTTAAAATATTTTAAACTCCTCCATTTAATGTTTAAAATATTCAAAATTTCTCCATTTTATAAAATATTTAAAACTCCTCTATTTAGTATTTAAAATATTTTAAACTCCTCCATTTAATGTTTAAGATATTCAAAATTCCTCCATTTAGTAAAATATTTAAGACTCCTCTATTTAGTATTTAAAATATTTTAAACTCCTCCATTTAATGTTTAAAATATTCAAAATTTCTCCATTTTGTAAAATATTTAAAACTCCTCTATTTAGTATTTAAAATATTTTAAACTCCTCCATTTAGCATTTAAAATACTTAAAACTCCCCCATTTAGTATTAAAATTTTGAAAATGCTTCTATTTAGTATTAAGCATTTAAAACTCAACCTAGTATTTAAAATCTGGCTCCAGATGACCCTTCCAGGCTTAGTTCACATTGATTAATATCATGAAGTCCATTTTCCAGGTAAACTGGACCATCTATTGTTTCTTGAACCACGTATTCCATTTTCTCTCTTTTCATGGGCTGCCCTCTTGGAATGGCCTCTCTGTATTAGCACTCTACCTGGTTTCAAGTTTCGGTTCAAATGGTTCCTCTGACTGGAAGCACCTTCCCCTTTCTGATAGCAGTCCTTCCTTCAAATAATAAACGTCTCCTTAGCTGTGTGCATGTTGGGTGTCCTCAGTAGAGTAGAAGCTTTTGGGGACAGGGATTGTTTTTTGTTTTGTTTTTGTATCCCCAGAACTTAGGATGGGGCCTGCAAAAGAGGAGACACTCAAGAACTGCTCATTGGGTTGGACTGATTAAATGATAGATGAATGATTTTGAAAGTTCCTTGTGCAGATGTAGACCAAGAAAAATGTTCAATAGGTCATCTCAGGGGGCAGTTAGTTGGTTTCCATTTTCTATAAGCCTTTAGAGTTTTCATGGACAGTTATTGGGTACGTCATAGTGGTGATTCTTGTTCAGATCTGGGTTGGACCAGATGACCCCTGATGTCCCTTTTAGGTTCGAGATTCTGGTATCCTGTCATGTCACCTGAGCCATTTTATTCATTGCCAACCAAGGATGATGAATTGAAAAACACAGGACTTTTCTTTCCTCGGATACCCCCAAGTCTTTAAATAATAATTGACACATTCATGGGGCTTTACGGTTTGCATGTGGCATCCCATACATTTGCCCATTCATTCCTCCCAGTATAATCTCCATTCACTTCCATTCCCTAGAATCCCAAGCGTTCTTCAAAGTTTAGCTCACACGCTTCTTCTTATGGGGCCTGGGCATGACACCAAGCTGCCTCTCAGGAATTGCTTCCATCCTCCACTTAATTCTGCCTGAGCAAATATGCTCCATGCCCAGTGTGGATTAAATCTCTGTGGCCACATCCGTCTCCTTCAACAGGCCAAGTTTTTCCAACACATATTCATTCTACTGTCCTTACTGGCTAGTCTAAAGAACTAACGGTTTTTTCTTTCCTTTTTTTTTTTTTAAAGCTGTGTGCAAATCTACTTTTCCCATTCTATTTCTAGTTGAAAAAACATTACCTCCTTCAATGAAAAAGCCCGATAATCATGCTCTTCTAGAAGTCTCTGAATATATTGACCGTATAGACACACCACCACATAAGGATTAGGCACCCAGAACCTTCCCCGTCCCACCTTCCACGATCAAGAGAATCCCATTGTTTGGCCACCCTTGAAGTTAAGATTGGAAGAGGCTCATTTGGGTGGAGGATGTGGTCTTTCTAGTGTTCTAGAGAGGAGAACTGTGTGCCAGGAAACCCTGCCAACTGAAAGCAAAATGAACATGCAGAATTACGGAAGTTTCATTTCCTCCTAAATAATTCTCTGCAAGCTGTGTAAACTTCTTTTCACTGAACAAATATTCAGAATTAAAAAAAAAAAACAGAGATGCTCTCGTCCTTTAGTAAGGAAATGTTCACATCATTTAGGGGGCCAAGCCAAGGGCAGGAGGGCTGGAGTTTTTTAAATGGAGTTTGTATAAGTCATCAAAGACTTCTGGCGCTTGGATGACTAGGCAAACAACTCTCAAAGTGAAGTTTGTCCTGGAGAGTTCCACCTGACCCACGGACGTGACTCTTCAGTCCATTAAATAATAATATCTATTCACCTCAATTCAATCGGTGCTCCAGAGTTAGGTCCTGGGGGTACATTAAAACAAGAAAAGAAAAGAAAAAAGAAACTGGACTTGCCCTCAAGAGATTTACCTTCTACTGATGAGGTACAACACACACACACACACACACACACACACACACACACACGGGGATACTGAGGGAGTACAAAATACTACTAATGTGACAGGGGCCTGGGAAGACTGGGCCTCCTTTAAACCGAAGAATTTCAGAGGCACAAGAGTGCTAATAACTGGGGAGTGGAGATCAGGAAAGGCTGTGTGTATGCAGGAGGTCATTCCTGAATTGTGCTTAGCAGGTAGCTAGGGATCCTTCGAGGTGTGAGTGAGTGCAGGTCAGACATGGGGCACCATATTGCTTAATACCTCTGAAGTGGGAAATGGAATTCTGGGTTGACTCTATGTGAAGAGGAACCATACAAGACTGGAAAGGAAGATGAGAGCTGGACCATGGAGGGCTTTGAGTACTCATTTGAGGAGTTTCCATTTTATCACAGAGGTCATGTTTTCTTATTTCTCTTAGGTTTATCTGTAAGGCTGCCATTTCCCTGAGTAGACTGTGGTCCTTCTGGGCAGGGATCCTACCTCATCTATATTTTGTATCTTGCCTGGTACTGAGCATGTACTATTGACTTGCACATAGTTTCAGTGGCACAGTGGAAATAGTTCTGGATTTGGGGTCAAGGGTCCTAGGTTTTGATCCTATTCCTATTCATTGCCACTTATGTGCCCTTAGGTAAGGTCTTCTCTCTCTCTAGTCCTCAGTTTACTCCTCCATGAAATATAAAGTGAAAGTATCAGACTAGACGATGCCTGGCATCCCTGTGCTTTGGTTTCTGGTGTGGACATTTGTGTGGACATGCTGTATGTGGCCCATGGACCTGCTGGTCCTCATGATCCCACCTTTTCCCATTGGTCTTTGGCCTGCTAGTGCTTCATTGAAGTAGACACAAATACTGGAAAGGAATAAACAAGGAAGACCTTGACACTTGTTGGTGGAACTGTGGGTATGTATGTGCTTAAGTACACGGGTGGGTACTTGTGTGTATGTGGGTGTACATGTCCATACATGTGTATGTGGGGAGGGACACAGGCTATATATAGCAAGATAGTGTTGTGCTACCATATTTATTAGAATTTTTTTAGAATATTATTTTTAGAATATTTATTAGAAAATATTTATTAGAAAATTTATTAGAAAAATATTTATTAGAAAAAACTTTTTTTTGCTACTCTTATTCTTATTATGCAAATGAGAAAACTCAGACAAATAGAGCATATGAGACTTGCATGGGGTCACATTGGATAGGGGCTGGATTCGAACTCAGGTCATCCTGGTGTCAGGGCTCCATCCATCCACTGTATCACTTAGCTTCCTGGAAAAAAAATGCAGATAAGAGAATTCTATTTATTAGGAATGTATATAAGAGAACTCTATTTATTAGAAATCACGATTTCTAGCTTTGTCAGAAAGAGAGACTCGACCTCTTTTCCATAAGTCTGTGTATTTTGTATAAAATGCAACATTGATCCTTTTGTTATGGAAATATCCTCACCATCTGGGCCCCCCCAGTCTCCTGTTCATGCCACTTCTTGAATACTCTACACTCAAGTTAAGAAGCCCAGTTGGCCTTCTTTTACCTCCACAGTGCCTGGAAGGCTCCTTTCTCAACCTCTGCTGCTTCGACTCCCTAAAAGCTCAATTCCAACACCAGCTGATGCCACCTTTCTGGATCCACCAGGAGGAGGAACATTCTCTGCCTCGTTCTGGATCNGAGTCTTGAAGAGAAGAAAAGATAAGTATCCATTACCATATAAGGAACATATGGAACCTGGATGTAGATTGAAACATATAATTATTCACTTTATCTCCTGCATGAATTCTTTTTCACACGACAAATGGGGAAATATGTATTATATGATAATTCGTGTACAACCTATACCATATGGCCTACCTTTTGGGGGGATGGGAAGGGATGTAAAGGAGGGGAAAACAAAGTTTATTAGTTTCTTGTTGAATAAGAGGGTTTTGAAAAGAAAAAGGGCTAATGATAATTGTATTAAAAAAGAAAAAGAAAAGAACATTAATGAATCATTTAAAAATAAAAATAAGATAACAAAAAGATAACAAAAAAAGTATGGGACCCAGACAAGCAATGCAACAGCATTGGAACTACCATGTTAAATATGATATCAATATGCATATATGTGTGTGTATATATACATATATATGCTTATATATATAATGGAGATTCACAATTCTATATCTAGTCTCCTTTTTCTGTTCTATGTGGAAATATTCATGTTTGTTAATGTTTATAAAGTTCATAGTAATAATGAGAAAATTAAAAAAATTGAAAAGTCCCTAATACATTGAGTAACTATTGTATTATGAAAGAAAATGAGCCAAAATCCCCTAGTGAAAAAGAAAAGCCTGAGAATTCCCAGAGATCATAGAACAGCAATGAGAAATTTCAGAATAATAGAAAAGGGAAATACAACTTAGAAAAAAATTTTTAGAATGGAAACTAGGTTGAGAATCAAAGCTTCTAAAACAGAAATAATAAAGACAAATAACAGAGTGCCCAATTTAGGTGGCAAGATGGAGACTATCTTCAAAACAACAGAGGATATAAAAACAGAAAATGGCAAGTTTTCAACGAAAAAAGAAATAGATGAAAATTTGGGAGTAGAGAAACAAAAGACAATTGTTTTGAAAGCATACAAAATAGTCTATATATATGTAGAGATTTTTTTGTTTTCAATTGGAGTGGGGTTGATCAAAAGACTAAAGGAACAAAGATTAATCATCAAATTACCATTATTTGGATGAAGAAACATCTTAAATATCTCAATAATATAGCATTAGAGTAAAGAAACTCTCTCCTTACTTTTACTATTTGACATTGTTTTAGAAATGCTATCTAAAGAAAAACGACATTAAGGGCAAAAAGATTGTTAAAGAGGAAGTAAAAATTATTCCTACTTTCATATGACATCATGGCTTAACTTAAAAAAAAACCCAGAATTAGTCAGGAAACCTTGGCGATTTGACTGTAAGGTAGCTCTCTTTTAATTTTTTTTCTTTTACAAAATTAATTCAGGAAAACTTTTAAAACAAATTCTAGATAATGATTGGTTCTTCCCAACTTTGGGTAATATGATTGCTTTACCCTATCTGAGCACTCTACACAATTCAAGCTATGGGGATGGAAAAGATTTTCTTGCAACCATCACAGAAAATGCACAGGATACGAAAGACTCAAAAGAACAGATGCAGAGGTATGAAGTTTTCAAGTAGGTCAATGAGTTGTTCCAGGAAGACGAAACCTTGTTGGATCTGTTCAGATAGTCTCCATCCTCGTTGACCTTCACTATATAATTGAGTTATGACAATAGAAACTTTCGCAAGTCATCGATCTCTTTTCCCATCTTGTCATTACTTAAGTCTTTTACTGCAGAGTAAACTCTTCCTTCTCTAAGAAGCATAATGATGAGTAAACATTCTCCCTATGGGATGCCTGAACACTTGACTTTTGAAATCTCAAATTTAGGAAATCTTAATCTCTTGGGAATTTTTAAATTTGGGTTTATCCACTGGTAATCCCCTACACTCTCCTTGGTCCCAAACCAGAAAAAGCTCATTCTCAGAGTCTCTCTTCTCATTTTGTATAAAAGCATGTGCAATTCTGCTGTATAGTTCATCATTTTTGTAATCTTTAACCTTCTATCTTAGAATCAGTATTGTGTTGTGCTTCCAAGGCAGAGGAATGGTGAGGGCTGGGAAATGGGGATTGAGTGACTTGCCAGGGTTAAACAAGTAGGAAGTGTCTTAAACCAGATTTGAACCCAGGACCTCCTGTCTCTGGGCCTGGATCTCTAACCACTGAGGCACCTAGCTGCCCCCTCTATCATGTAAGTATACAGGAGATTTTAGTCTCTGATCCATGCTTAATATGTGGCAGGAGGCTTAAATTCTCTCAGGACACTTAAACCAGCAAATGCCCACCTCATTCGTGTACTCCTGCCTATAACTGATACTACTCTCAGAGGTAG
Organism: Gracilinanus agilis; assembly: GCF_016433145.1. Classification (NCBI taxonomy): domain Eukaryota; kingdom Metazoa; phylum Chordata; class Mammalia; order Didelphimorphia; family Didelphidae; genus Gracilinanus; species Gracilinanus agilis. The sequence continues at coordinate 18,243,105 of NC_058131.1, read as the reverse complement.
AAATTATTTCCCTTTTCCCTTTCTTGTATTTCAATCTGCAAATGCTAAGGAAAGAAAGCGAGACAATGCTAAATTCGTGTCACCGTTTGCTTTTATTTTGCTTTTTATATGTCATAGAGATTGTTGTACTTTGTCCTCAGAGAGGGTCAGAAGGACATCATGATGTAATGCTCCATGTCCAGTGAGTCCAACTGGGGCTGACCAGATGATGTGAGCTTGCAAAGTTCTACTCTAGTCAAGCCCAGGTGGTTGACATGAACGTTTTGAATGGAAATGTCTCCAAGTTGGCACACCTCACATTCCTTTTGAGATATTACTGTTCTGCTTTATTTATAGATCCCAGCACCATTTTGGTTGTGGGCATGCCAGGCTGGATGGTGTTGTTCCAGTGTCTCCCATGTCTCACGATCGTTACTGAGGTTCTTTCGAGAGATCTTGAGAGTGTTCTTATAGTGCTGCTTCTGACCTCTTGTGAGCACTTTCCTTGTGCAAATTCTTCATAAAATAGCCTTTTAAGGAAACATACATTCTGCATTTGGGCTATGGGCCTAGCCCATTGGAATTGTGCTCTCTGCAATAGAGTTTGAATGATCAAATTCAGCCCAAGAAAGGACCTCAGTAGGATCTTCAGAATCTTCTTAAGACAATTCTTTTTTTTAACCCTTAATTTCTGTGTATTTGCTCCTAAGTGGAAGAGTGGTAAGGGTGGGCAATGGGGGTCAAGTGACTTGCCCAGGGTCACACAGCTGGGAAGTGTCTGAGGCCAGATTTAAACCTAGGACCTCCCATCTCTAAACCTGGCTCTCATTCCACTGAGCTACCCAGCAGACCCCTTCTTAGGGCAATTCTAATGGAACCAACTCAATTTTGGGACATGGCACTGGGGCGCTGTGCAGGTTTCACAAGCATGTAACATTGCAGCACTACTCTGTAGACCTTCAGTTTAGTAAGCAGTTTAATGCTTTCCCTTCTCTCTCACATTCTCTTCTGGAGCCTCCCAAACCCGAGCTACCTCTGTCAATGCGTGCTTCAACCTCATCGCTGCTGTGTACAAAGCCTGCAGGTACACAACCAAGCGAGGAGTGGAGCAGAAATCCTAGCTCTGTTGGACAGCTCCTCTGAGTCTCAGGCACCTGTTATCTTGATGGTAGCACCAATTACAAGCCAGTTACTAATTACATGACTGAAGGCACGACTGATCCATCCCCAAAACACTTTATTGCAAGAGTTAAAATCCTGGGGAGGGGAGGGGAGATGTCAGGGATCGGAGACTTATGCAGAAAGTGTTATGATGTCAATATTAAGACCACTAGTAAAACTGATGTGAAAGTAGAAAGTTTCAAGTGTATATCAACCATTGCAATATGGTGAAAAGAATAATTTCAATAAGAGAGTGTTTGAGGAAAGTGAATTCTAATAATAACTATAATAATAATTTAGAAATACTACTCTAGCATTAGCTACTTTGGCATTAATAATTTAGAAATAATTAGCATTTCTATAATGCATTGTGGCTTGCAAAGAGTTTTACAAATGGTATCTCATTTTATCTTCACCACAGGGAGCTAGGTGCTATCATCATCATCACTATTATTGTTTTACAGATGAGGAAACTAAGGCAGACAGCAATTAAGTGATGACCAAGATCACACAAGTTATAAATGTCTGAGTGTGGATTTGAACTCAAGTCTTCCTGACACCAGATGCAGGGTTCTATCCACTGTACCACCTTATTATCTCAACATCATCAGGTAGGGTGACTTGGATCAGAGATTTTGAACATCAGTCAGTGAAGGGTCTGTTCCAGCAATGAAGTAATTAGAAGCTGAGGGTATGAAGTACAGAGGTGGCTATGGACAGAATGCCCTCCCCCAACAAATATTATAATTTGCTTAAAAAATTAAGGTTATTGAGAGCTCTTTAAAGGATATGCAGGAATGAGAAGGTGAGGATTTACATATAGAATGTCTGATCAAAGACTCCTATTTTACTTGAACCCTCTTTGGTTACTTAAAGGCTTGTAGACTGAGTCTCCAGGCTCTAGGACAGTGACAGTGAACCATTTAGAGACTGTGTTGTGCTCTGCCTCCTGCCCCCCAGAGACTGTGTGCCATGCCATCCCCACCCAGACCAAGTGCCACAGTGGCCCCCTTCCTTACCCCACACAAGGAAGGGAGAAAGCACTCCCATTGGGTTGCTAGATAGATGGGCAAGTGAGTGAAAAAAATGTCATCAGGCACAGTGGAAAAGGGGAGGCATACAGCTCCCCCCGAGTCCCTCTGCCTTACTAGTACAAACTCTGGTGGGGGTTGACAGCATGCATGCCCACAGAGAGCCCTCTGCATGCCCTCTTCGGCACCTGTGCCATAGGTTCACCATCACTGCTCTAGGAGAATACTCCTAAGCTCCTACAACCACAGCTCACTGAATACCCTTTCCTCTATATACCAACATGTCAAGGATCTATAATTTGTTAGTATGAGGACCCTCTCCACCAGCATAGATGGCAACATGTCCATGCCATTGTGGTTCAGAGAGGGAGAGTAGCTTGTTTGGTAACATAGCTAGTGAGCTCTGGAGAATGGATTTGAATCTGGTCTTGACTCAAAGTCCAGCACTCTCTCCTCTACGCTGTGATGTCTCTCTAACTTCTGTATCTACAGGTAGTGAATTTATTGACAAGCAGTCAGTAAATAATATCTTAAGGTCAACTTGTAACTTGTCTATGTATTTACCAGGTAGATGAACAGAGAGCTAATGAAATTTTTTTTCCTGCGGCTTTAAGGTATACAAATAACCTTTCTCTTAGTCTGGGTTGTAGTTAAGGTGGTACAACTAAGGCTTTGCCCCAAGGGGATGACATTTGAAGGTGCTAATAGCAACACTGAAGCATGGAAAATTCAATGCACTACAAAGAACACTGTGAATGGAAGATCTGGGTTTAAATACCACTTCTGATACTTGCTATGTTACCACCTTATCTGTAAAATGCAGAAATTAGGCCAAAGGGCCATCTCTAGACTTAGGATCTAGCTCAGAGCTTATTACCTAGTTAGCAAGAATAATTAGTTAGCAGCCACAGGACTTGGATTTCCTCCCCTTGGTAACAGCCCCCCAGCTGAATTTTCAATTTAGATCTGTTCTTCCCAGGTCAGCGGATTCCCCAACTGTTCTTGTGCTTTTTGAGAAGACCTTATTGAAGTGCCCTTCCATGGTAGCTAACTCACATCCCCAATGGAATTTGTCTTAAAATGTTTTGAGAACTCTTTTCACATCAATTGCTATGGACACAAGAATTTTTCTAGTTATAGCTATTGTGAGGTAGGTTTCCCTTGTGTTATTATCCCATGTGAACCTTCTAGTGCTTTACTTTCTATGACTATAAGATACAGAAATAGTTCAATAGCAGAGGGAGTTTCCTCATCTGGGAATTCCCTATATCTAGGACATCAAAAATCTAAATTCTATAGCTTTGTCTATGGGCGAAGAAATTAGATCTCGGAGAGATTAAATGACTTGCTTATGGTCACACAGCTCATCAAATGTTGTTAGTGGAACAATCAAATGTTGTCTAGGGAACAATCCTTCTGACTCTAAAGCTTTATTTTTTTTAAATTAAATTAAATTTTTAAATTATATATATATATATTATAAAATAATTTATTTCATTTTTATTTTTTTTTCTAGCCTATTTTGGCTAGACTGTTATTTAGAACCACCTCCTCCCTTGCCCTTAGATTTTATGAGGGACAAAGATAAACAATTTCTTGTATTCCAAACTTAAAGGCAGAAATAGCCTTAGTGTTTTCCCCAGTTGATATAACTAGTTTTTTCCTGGTTTTTAGACTATGTGTTCTTCTTTTCCTAATGTGGTATAGTAGTTAGAGTGATGAAATTGAAGTCAAGTTTTGTGTCTAAATGTCCCTTTTCTTATTTCCTAGACAAGTGATATTGGGCAAATGTGTGAGTCCTGGAGAGATAGAAGTTCAGGGCCCAAGTCCCAGTTATAAAACATGATGAACTATGCAATTATGAATGAGTCTGATCCTCAGTTTTTCCCTCCATAAAATAGGGAAAACAAAATTGATAGACTCCTCTTACTGAGTTCAAATCTAGCCTCAGACACTTGCTAGCTGTTTAACCCTGAGCAAGCCTCTTTACCCCATCTATCTCAGTTTCCTCAGCTGTAAAAATATTCTGGAGAAGGAAATGGAAAACCACTCTAATTTCTTTGCCAACAAAACAAAACAAAACCCCAAATGAGATCAACAAGAGTGGAATGTGACTAAAAAAAGACTGAACAACAACAACCTAACATTATTATTCTGAAGTTCGATAATATAATCTTCACAAAGACCTCTGAAAACTATTACATATAAATTATATTATGTTATATAAATATCAACTATTATTGCTAGTAGCACTAATATAATGACAAGATAATAATTATTATTGTAATAGTCAATTGAACATTAAATAGGGAAAAGAATAGCAGAGTAGTGATCTCCAGGATATTTTCTATCTGAACTGCATTAAAAAATAAGAAAAGGAGATGATACTATTAGTAACCAAGACAGTTTCCTATAGAATTTTTCTGTAATTTCTGTGATTTCCCTGTGAACCATCTGTTTCCTTCTGATTCATAATATCACCCCCCCCCCATAAACTGTTCTTTTCTGGGGCAGATCCTGTAGGGAGGGACAACTAGCTGCCTTATAGGAATAATCTTTGATCTAAATGTCATAAGAAACTACATGTTTTACACATACAGATTGGTTTCAATAAAGCTCAAGGACCATCACATTGACTACTGCTGGCAAACCACAGTTGACAGTGATTGATTAATGGTGTGAAATGGAGCTTCTGTAAAATCATGGTTACTAGCAAGAAAAAGGAGGGGAAAAAGATGTTTTCAACTATTCATTGATGCATTTAATTGGGTTTTAAATGCACAGACATGTTCAGTACAGGATGAACTCAAGCTCTATGTCCCTTGTCTCCTGAACAGCATGGACCAGTTCATGGGAAGAGGCCAGAGTAAGAGTTTGAAAGGAAAAGGTAGGAGAAGGGAGAATGTAGTGTCTTGGAATCATCTCTGATTCCTAAATAAGAAGGAATTGATTTGGGTTCCAGTTTGGATCCTAAGTCAGTTCGTCCCATTTATCATCCTGGTCCTTCTTCTATTCTTCATCCATTCAGTCTCATTAAGTGATCCCATCAAAAACTACAGATTCAATGATCATCTCTGCATCAATGATACCCATATATATTTATTTAGCCCTAACTCCAGTCCAAATACTTATTTGCCCATTGGTTATTTTGAACTGTTTTTTCTCTAGATATCTTAGGCTCAATGTGTCTCAAACTGATCTCACCATCTATTCCAGTGGTTCCCAAACATTTTTGGCCTCCCGCCCCCTTTCCAGAAAAAATATGACTTAGCCCCCTGGAAATTAATTTTTTAAAATTTTAATAGCAATTAATAGGAAAGATAAATGCACCTGTGGCCATCACCGCCTCCCTGGATCGCTGCAGTCCCCACCAGGGGGCGATGGTGCCCACTTTGGGAATCACTGATCTATTCCCTCCTCAATGCCTCCTCTTTTCCTAACTTTGCTATTTCAGCTGAAGGTACCTCCATCCTTCTAGTCACCTAGGCTCCCAATCTAGGTATCATCCTATACTCATTTTTTTTATCCCCCTTGTCCAATCAAATGACAAGTTCTATCATGTTATAACCCTTCACAGATATGCTCCCTTCTCTACTCTGATCCTGCCACCACTCTGGTGCAGATTCTCATAACCTTACCCTTGGTTTCTCCACAACAAGTCTTTCCCTACTCCAATCCTTTCTCCATTGATCTGTGAAATTAATTTCGTAGTACAGTGTAGATCTGGCCTTGTCAATTCCCTATTCAAAAAACCTTAGTATAGCCCCATGTCCCCAGAATCAAATATAAAATCTCCCGTTTCCCTTTTAAAATACTTCAAAGACTCGACTTCTCCTACCTTTCCAGCCTTCTTATGTTTGATACCTGCACACTTACTCTGAGATCCAATGACATTGGCTTCTTCATTGTTCTTCACATAATACACCCTTCCTCTCTACTCTGTGCATTTTTACTGTCTGTCCCCCGTGCCTGGAGATCTCTCTCTCTCTCCAGCTCCACCTCCTGGCTTTCCTAGTTTCCTTCAAGTCTCAGCTAAAAGGCAACCATTTATGAGAAGTTTTTCATTATCTACACGAATGCTCATGCCTTCCCTGTGAGATTATCATTAATTTACTATATATTCAGACAAATGCATATTATATCTATCTATCTATCTATCTATCTATCTATCTATATCTATATCTATATATCTATATATATATCTTACTTATAAGCACTTTAAAGTTTTCAAAGTTCAAGCATTAATTTTTTTGGTACTTGCAATGATCTTACAAGATAGATGCTATTAATAGATAATTAATAGACAGAAAAGGAAACTGAGACTGGGGAGGTTTAAGTGACTTGTCCAGGGTCAAACAGCTAGTGAGTATATGAGGCAGATTTCATTCCCGAATCTTCCTTACTCCAGGTTCAGAGCTTCAATGGCTACTGCACACAATATAGCTTCTTAGAGTCATAGATGAGAGTTGAGTGCCAGGTGGTCACCAAAGGTAAATTAGCAGCCTGGGAAAAGTTCAGCTAGACCTCCTCCCAGAGTCCTCCTTGCTAGTCCTCCTCAAATACCTATATACCCTGAGAGAGTACAGTACCACTAATAATGTACAATGCACTTCATTATTACTGCATTGAATGTTGGTAATGTCTTACAGTATTTTAAATTGGCCAATTAAGCTTTATTATTATATATATGTATGTATGTATAAGAAAAGCACATCACAGATGGGAGTCAGCATACTTTTACTTATATTTGAGGTTTCAGCCTTCAGAGGAATATCTTGGAACGTATTTCCTGTGGATGTGGGGCCCTGCTGTGCCTATTTCACAGAGCTGTAGTGAAGGAAAAAAGAGATGTAATATGTGAAGTGCTGTAGAAATCTGAGCTTTTGGAGCAGGGAGGACTGGGCTCAGGGCAGCTGGGGAGATCCAAATGGAGTAAGTGAGGAATCACAAAGCTTCGGGTATTTTCACAGCTGGATCACCCAGATGTGTTCTCTTTTCTGTCACTTTTGAACACTGACAGTCAGCTGGGCCTGTGACCCTGGGAGGAATGTCTTGGTCTGCAGTTGGTGATATTTAGATAATCACAGATTTAGAGAGAAAAAAATACCTTAGAAGTTATCAGGTTCAGACCCCTGATTTTAGAGATGAGAAAAAGGAGGCAAAGAGAGCTTATGCAGAGGGGCAGGTGGTGAGTTTGTTACCCATTTGCCCTAGCAATAAATGGCCGTACACATCCCTTTTCTCTTTCTTCTTAGTTACTGGTTGCCAACTGGATGGCAGAGACCAGGAGGTTGTAGGAGAGCCTAGAAAAAAACCCTATTGCTTTTCTTATTTGTCCAGCCAGTCCTATTTTCAGGGCCCCCAGTGTTTGCCCTTGGCTTTAGGATGAGACCCACACCAGCCACTTCCCTGGACTGGCTTGTTTCCTATACTAGCAGCCCATTCCTACTCAGATCTTCCAGCAGAAACAAAGCTGCTGTCTCCCTCAGTGTGTCTGCCCAAGGACAGATGCCCAGCCACACTCCCTCCTGAATGGTCTATTACTTAGCCATAGGGGTGCAGTTAGGCTTAAATAAACACTGGATCAAAGACCAGCTGCTCAGGTTCCAGATTTGGCAGAGGCCAATTCAACCATTACATGTTTGTAGAAAGTCTTTTGGAAGAGAAAATTCTGTTACTTAGAGCATCCCTGTTCTCTCTGGGTCATAGATGACAGAGTTCTTGTCACAGCCTCTAGGGTATTTTAAGTTGACCAATCTTCTGACAGCTGCTGCTTCAGTCCATCTCCTCTCTACTGTTTGAAAAAGGGCCACCATCATTATGTTTGACTATTTTGCTTAGTGCCATAAAATAAGAGCTGTTTGGTGTCACTTCCAATTTCATAATGCTTCCTTCTTTTGAACACATCCAGGTCATCTCACCGACTGTTCTTCTTCTAAATGAAGTCAGAATATTGCACTCTGGACCTGGGTCTCTGCATCCTGGATCTCTAGAATCCATACCTCCAACCCTTGGGGAAGTTAATTCACTCACATTGGAAATTCCAACTTAGGTCCCTGCTTTCTTGATTTGCTATTAAGTGAGAGCAAACTAGCCAATGATATATACTGGGGGCTACCACCCCAGAGCTCAGATTTTGTCTATCCAGCCATCCAGTTGTGCATTGAGTGCATCTTGTTGTTTGTCAGTTATTACATCCATCTCCTTTTCCTTCTTCCCCAACCTTTTTCTCCTTTTTTTTCTTTTTTTTTTTAAACCCTTGTACTTCGGTGTATTGTCTCATAGGTGGAAGATTGGTAAGGGTGGGCAATGGGGGTCAAGTGACTTGCCCAGGGTCACACAGCTGGGAAGTGGCTGAGGCCGGGTTTGAACCTAGGACCTCCTGTCTCTAGGCCTGACTCTCACTCCACTGAGCTACCCAGCTGCCCCTTTTTTCTTTTTTTTTTTTTTTTTGCTCTGGGAATAGTAACCAAATCAAAAATACCATTTCTTTTAAAAGCTCCTTTCTTGTTCATCAGTCTTCTATGTTTTGCCTTCCTCTATTGGAAAGTGAGCTCTTTATATTTTTTTAATTTTAATTTTTTAGAAAAGTTACCGTGGTTACATGGTTCATGTTCTTGCTTTCCCCTTCACCCCCAAACCTCCTCCCCCACCACGCCCCATAGCCAACGAGTATTTCCCCTGGTTTTAACATGTGTCATATATCTTGAAATTTCTTCCTATACAATTTGTCCCTGTTCCCTCTAATTATAGTTCTTCTATCTACCCTGTTGGTAATAACAATATTTAAGAGTTACCAATATCTTCTTTTCTTATAGGGATATTGAGCTTATTGGGTCCCTTAAAGAAAATGTTTGGTTTTTTTTTGTTTGTTTGTTTTGTTTTTCCCCTTTCCCCTACTCTCTTAATTACCTCATGGTGTTTCTCTTGAGTTCGGTGTTTGAGCAGCAAACTCTCTGCTTAAGTCTGGTTTTTTCTTTATGAATGCTTGAAAGTCTTTGATTTTGTTGAATGACCATACTTTCCCCTGCAAGAATATAGTCAATTTTGCTGGATAGTTAATTCTTGGTTGTAGACCTAGCTCTCTTGCTTTCTGGAATATTGTATTCCATGCTTTCCTGTCCTTCAATGTAGATGTAGCCAGATCCTGTGTTATCCTAACTGTGGTTCCCTGGTATCTGAATGACTTCTTCTCAGCAGCTTGTAATATTTTTTCCTTGGTCTGGTAGTTTTTGAATTTGGCTATAATATTTCTGGAAGTTGTTAGTTGTGGATTAAATGTAGGGGGTGATTGTGGATTCTTTCTATTTCCACTTTTCCCCCTTGTTCAAGAATGTCAGGACAGTTCTCTTGTATAATTTTCTGTAGGATGATGTCCAAACTTTTCCTTTTGTCGTGATGTTCTGGAAGTCCAATAATCCTTAAGTTGTCTCTTCAAGATCTGTTTTCCAGATCTGTGGTTGTGTCAATGAAGTGTCTCATATTTTCCTCAAATTTTTCATTTTTAAAAAATAGTTTTATATATTCTTGCTGCCTTGTGAAGTCATTTACTTCTAGTTGTTGAATTCTAATTTTTAAAGACTGAATTTCATCCCTGGCTTTTTGCTCATCCTTCTTCTGGTCTGCTTTTCTTTGTAGATCATCTTTTGCCTTCTTTGCTTCACTTTTCAGCTGGTCAATTTGGGCTTTTAAGACATTATTTTCTTATTTTAGATCATGTATTTCCTTTTCCCAATTGCCTTCAGCCTCTGTTGATTGTTTTCTGAGTTCTTGAGTTATTTGGATTTTGAGTTCTTGAGTTAATTGAATTTTGAGTTCTTGTGTTAATTGAATTTTAAGTTCTTCCAAAGCCTGTGTCCATTTCACTGAATTTTCTTTTTTTTTTTTTGCTTGGTGTTCCTTTATCTTCTTCTTATCCATTTGCTCTTTGTTCAATTTCTGGATAAAAGCTGTCGATTGTGGTTTCTTTTTTCTTTTTCTGTTGTTTACTCATGTTTTTTCCTTCTTTCTCCCCCGTAATTGGCTGTAATCTTGATCCTCTGATCATATTTTTGAGTTTGGGCTATTCAGCCCTTGGAGGGCTTCTTCTCTGTTTTGTTGATTAATTAGGTTAATGGGGCCTGAGGCCAGATTTTCCCCAGCTGCTGGTGAAAGCTAAAGAAGTGAATTCAACTACTTTCCTTGTGTGTGTGGGAGGGTTGTTGGAGCTTCCCTGCCCTCTGAAGACTTCTTGCCTGTTGTATTGATAGGATTAAGCCTGGGTGTGGTTGATCTTGAGTACCCTGAGGTCAAAGCCTCAAGAGAAAGGGGGGGAGCCCAAGATGGAGGGTATGTTCACCCTCTCAGGGTTTCTACCCCAGCAGCTTCCCTGCCATCTGTGATCAAAGCCTTGAGTTTGGCACAGCTATGCCAGCAATGCACTCTCTTGGACTAGCGGCCCACCCAGGGATTCCTGTATCCATTTGAGACTCAGCACATTAGGTGGAGGAGGGGATCTGGGATCTTTCTCCTTTCTTTCCCCTCCCACATGAGAGTTCCAAGAATTCAGGCTTTTTTTTTTCTTTTTTTCTCCTGTATCTTTTTAGTTGGGTTCAGCTGGAGGATCCCCCAGCTCTGTTGTGTTGTCAGATTTGGTTTTCTGTTCCCTCAGAGCCCTTTGTCCTTGATGGGTGGGGAAGTGCTTCATGAAGATGTGGAGCCTTGCTGCTTCTACGCCCCATCTTCCCAGAATTCCTCCAACCCAGAAGGTCAGCTCTTTGAGGGCAAAGGTTATATCTCTTTGGGCATTCGATCTCTGAAATGTAGTAAGTAATAAATAATTTTCAGCCATACATTCATTCCTCTGCAAAAAATGACATTTAGTATGGAGAGGGGAGAAGGAATCCTCAGAATTTTATTTTCAGATGTGTGTGTCATCACACTCTTCTAGTATTTGGTCTCATTTGACTTCTCAACTCAGAACAGTTCTTTGATTCTATCAAATAGATAAAGACAGAACAGTCTTCATAGAGGTTCATGGACTCTCAGGAAACTGGAACAAGACCCCATCTCCACTGAACCACTGTGTGAGTGACTGCCAATAAACTTACAGCTCAATGACCCCGGAGAAGGGAGCAAGGCTGATGATCCAAATGATGCATGTCAAAACATCACCCTGTGATGTCATTGGTTCCTGTCAAAAACAAAGCAGCTAGGTAGCACAGTGGCCAGAGTGCCTGGAATCAGGAGGACCTGGACTCATAAGTGACCCCAGATATTTCCTAGCCCTGTCATCCTGATCAAGTCACCCAACTCCAGTTGCCTTGTCTTTGTTTTCCTTCTGACTTAGTAGTGTATCAATTCTGAGACAGAAATTAGGGGTTTAAAGAAAAACCAAAGAGCAAAGAACAAACAACAATAGCTTCTTTCAGCAGGATTGAACAGAACTCTTTTTGGTGAGTCTCAGAAAATGATTTCAACCACTAGATGATGCTGTGAGCCACTATCTTCATCCTATTCAACCGGAAAGCTGGGGAGCTGAGTGATTCTCCTGCTTAGCAGGTTTGTTCACACCAATAAATAGAACTGCTGCCAAAATGTTGAGATCTCTAAGGTTCTCAGAGAACGGGCAGACTTCCCTATCCCTGTTTCCTTCCTTCTCTGGGGGTTGTAAGATAAACTGAAGGATTGATGGTACAGTCCAGTTAACAATATTTTCTCTAAGTCCCTGAACTGAGAAGTGGCAGGACAGGCTTCACAAAAGGGAGGGGTTAAAGAGAGGGAGTACAATCTTCCTTTGCCCCAACACAGGGAGCAGTTAAAATCAGTTACTGATATCTTCCAGTCAAGCAATGGAGACTAGATCTGGCTAGGTAAATTCAGGATTCAAGCTGGTAACGGAAGAGACTAAAACCCTTATGATAATATCTTTCTCTGTATGCATCATTCCCCCCCAGGATAGAAATAGTTGAGGCTTGATTTCTTCAGGAGCAGCCCACTGGTGCTGAGGACAGGATCAACTTCAGAGCCCCTAGAAAGAGGAACTTGGCTTATGGAAGGTATGAGTATCACCCCAAACAATCTGTAACCAAGCTCATTTTCTAAATAGTAAGGGTTTAATGGTTTCAGGGAATAGGAAGAAGGGATATGGTTTAGGAGTGAAAGGAAAGGGGGCGCAGCTGGGTAGCTCAGTGGATTGAGAGCCAGCCCTAGAGACAGGAGGTACTAGGTTCAAATCCGGCCTCAGACACTTCCCAGCTGGGTGACCCTGGGCAAGTCACTTGACCCCCATTGCCCACCCTTACTACTCTTCCACCAAGGAGCCAATACAAAGAAGTTAAGGGTTTAAAAAAAAAAGAAAGGAAAGGGAAAGCTATCTAAATCAGCTATATCTAAGTAAGCAGCACCTCCTCCCCTGAGGGGGAAATGTATACTGAATGACTTGACTCCAAACTAACTCCCTAAAATAGCCTTCTCTTAAGTCCTATGCAACTAGAAGGTATATTTTGTTGAAGATCTATTAGAGGTCAACCATGGAGATAACTCAGCTCTGGCAGTCAGAGAAACAGTCCCTCTTGCCTCTGAACCCACAGGGTATGTTCCAAGAGAGCCCCTGCCAGAGTCTCCAACTGCCCCCTTTCTTGGAATCCTCAGGGGCAGTATGGAATTCTGTGATCCAGCTTCATCCCCAATCAGGGTCATGGATGTTACAGGGTGGCTGCCTCAGCTGATCTCTCTTGGGAATATGGTTGGTGGATTTAGCCAATGAACATTAAGTCTTTTCCCCCTTACATTAGCTATGTTGTGAAAAGAAAGAAGTGAGAAAAATGAATGAAAGAAAATATGCTTCAATCTGCATTAGAACTCATCAATTTTGTCCTTGGAAGTGAATAGCCATTTTCATCATGAGTCCTTTGGAAGTGCTGTGTATCGTTGAATATTCAATTAGTTAATGCTTTCACACTTGATTGTCATGATGATATTGCTCTTACTGTGTATAGCATTCTTCTAAGTCTGCTCATTTCACCTTGCATGTTCATACAAGTCTTCCCAATTTTTTTTCTAAAACCATCCACCTTGTCATTTCTTGTAGCATAATTCCACCACAACCACATAGCCACAATTTGTTCAGCCATTCTCCAGTTGATGGACATCCCTTCAGTTTACAATTATTCACTCCCACAAAAGAACTGCTACAAATATTTTTGCATTTAGAAGACCTTTTCCTTTTTCTTTGGTCTTTTTCAGGTTCAGGCTTAGTATCAGTATTGCTGGGTCAAAGAGAAAGTATAGTTTTTGTTTTTTTTTTTTAATTTATTTTTTAGAAAAATTTTTTCAATGGATACATGATTCATGTTCTTGCTCTCTCTTCCCCCATTCCCCAACCCCCATAGCTGACACACATTTCCATTGATTTCTTCCTATGTCATCGATCAAGACCTATTTCCATATTATTGATAATTGTTGTAGGGTGGTCTGGCTTCTTTTTTCTTCTTTTATTCTATAGCCTTGGAAAAGAAGGAGAAGGTAGGGATAAGAGCAATGCATCGTGCTAGCCCCCACTTCTCTCAGCATTCCTTCTCACAGTCCTGTGAAGTTGGTTGCACGAAGATGAATTTCCCCAGTTTTATAGATGAAAAGAAGCAAATGATATCTTGAGTAAAATATAGGATCTTTTCCAAGAGAAAACCACATTTTCCAGTAGCTTTGTGCAAAGAATTAGGCTAAGGAAAAGGCCATTTGTCTCCTAGATTATTGCATGTTTCAGGCCACGAGCTGCCATATTTGTATTGTCACAGTTCTCAGCCTTAGGCTCCCTGGAAAACAGTGGAAGAAGCATCAAACCCAACCTCTGATCGCAAAGGGACTGTAATCTAATTGGGGCAAAGAGATTGATACACATGAAATTGGTGAGCACAAGGTAGAATATAATTGAGTGCCTGAGGACAACTTTCCAAAATTCTGTATGACAGAGAATGTCATCCACCTCCAGAGAAAGAATTGTTAGAGTCTGAATGCAGGAGAAAGCATACTATTTTTCACTTTGGTTTGTTTGTGTTTTTATTGGGAGGTTTTGGTTTTATTTGCATATTCTCTTACAACAATGACTGAGATGGAAGTATGTCTTGCGTGATAATACATGTATAACGCAGATCAAATTGCTTACCATCTCCAGGAGGGGGAAGGGAAGGGAGGGAGGGAGACAGTTTGGATTTATAATTTTGGAAAACACATGTTGAAAATTATTATCTATGATTGGGAAAAATAAGATATCAAAAAATCCAAGTTGTAGAGCAGAGATGGAGAGATGAAGAAGAGTAAAAATTATCAAAATTATCAGGCTTTCATTCTGACCCTGCAATTTTCATATCATGTGTTCTTAGTCTTTAAACAAATCTCCATATGTGTGGAAGCCTCAACTTCCTCCTATAATGAGTGTTTTAATATTTGAACTCTCTACCTCACAGATGTGGGAGCTTAGCCAGTATTGTTGCTCCAAGTAAAACTTTTTTTTTTATTGTTTGTATTCTCTTAATAGTAATAGTAAATTCACAACATGAATTATTTTCATTTCTATAGCATTGTCCAGTTGGGAAGTGGGTCCTACATTGATTTCTATACTTCCTTTATTTTTCACTTACTTTTTAGCTGAGGACTTTTGGACGATTTTTGACCATGTCCCAGCTCCCTTGTATGCCCTTATTTCTGTTCTCCTGGTCCTATCTATCTTTCCCACTTTATTTCACAAAGGCCCAAAGACAGGAGATGGTACATCATGAGCACAGCAAGGAGGCCAGTTTAAATATAGTAATAAGTGAATGGAAGGAAGGAGAAAAATCGATGAATTGCTTACTATGTGCTAAAGAGTGTGGGATGAATTGGGATGAACATAAACAATAAGAAACTTCCTCCCCTCAAGAAACTTACACTTTCTGGGAATGTTAGTGTTTAGTTTATTCCTCTGATCAGTTAGGATTGGAAAGCAAAGGGGAAGGAGGAGTAGGAAGGGAAGGGAACCTTGGAGGCTACACGGACCAGCAAAGATAAAGGCAAGAAGTAACATCATGGCTCTGTGTCCAAACAAGATAAATATCCAGCTGACCTATGTTTTCATTGATGTAGGCATCCTCTGTAGTGATGCAGATTGAAATCATCCACGCTGTCTCATCCCATGTTGCTCTCATCCGTGCCTTCCCACAATTTGGCCAGAGGAGATCCACCCAATTTCTAGAAACCATAGAATACTGGTGAAGCACTTGAGTTGTCTTCCAATTGTCCCCGTTTTTCTGCAATGTGATGAGCCCACCTCTAAAGTTTCCTGTTTTATTCTGTTTTTCATAATTCCTTGGTCATTTTGTAATCTGTTTTCATATGTTCCCTTCTGAGTAATACTTATTGTTAATTTTTTAGGAACCACATTGAGGCAATACTAGAATCATACAACATCCATGAAATATCCATATTAAAATGATAGTTTGCACAGACAAAATTAATGCACATAGGATACGAAGGGAAATGGTCAATTGAGGAAAATGTTTGTATAAAATTTTAATTATAAATTTTTGGTATCCAAAATATATAAACAATTAATGGAATACATTAAAATGATAAGGCTTTGTTTCAGGGAGAAATCTGGAGTCATTGAAGGAATTTAATAATTTCCTAAAGGCTTCCTCTACTCCCTTACTTTTAATCAATTTTGAAACCAATTTATTGTCCATTTTTTTTTGTCTATCCAAGATATATAATCCTAAATTGTTCATCTAATTATACAACATAATATGTCAGTTTTTATCCACTCACTTTTCATGGATGGTCAGGTGAAACTCTTTCTAGTGGCTACAGATTTCTTTCAGTATTCTTCAAACAATGGGATGTGCGAGTCCGAAGGAGATCATCAATTAGAGGAAATTCCTCTTTAGCTGAAACTCCAAGTCGGATTTCCTCCATAAGAGTAGCGAATACCTTTCCTGAGTGTCTCCTTGCCTTTTGACTCAAGTGATATGAATTTTGGGAGAGCTGCTGAACATAGTTATCTCTGTTGTTAGAATGTTAAAGAAATCACAAATATATGTACATAGATATAGTATTATGTTCTATATAATTTTGGCATATATATTGGAAACACTATTGAAGAAAAGTCTTTAGGTGATGTTTTGTTTGAGTAAAGCCAAAGCTTTTTGTTGTCAACAGTATGTACAAAAATACTTATAGTAGCTCTTTATGTGGTAGGAAAATAAAAAACAAAAACTTGAAACTAAGAAGATCTCCAAGAGTTGAGAAATATTTGAACAAGTTGTGGCATATGAATGTGATGGAATAATATATTGTTGTCAAATATATTATATTTTATGGGGAAATACATTATTTCAAAAATAAATGCACATATTTATATGATCCAAATATATATATATATATAATAAATTTTTCATTATTTATTTATTTATTTTTTTAAACCCTTAACTTCTGTGTATTGGCTCCTAGGTGGAAGAGTGGTAAAGGTGGGCAAATGACTTGCCCAGGATCACACAGCTGGGAAGTGTCCAATTATATATACATATATAAATATAAATATAAATATAAATATATAAACTCTTACCTTCCATCTTGGAGTATTGGCTCCAAGACAGAAGTTAAGAGTTTAAATAGGTGATGTTTTGTTTGTCAATACTGTCAATACTGTGTATTGGCTCCAAGGCAGAAGAGTGGAAGAGTGGAGGGGTAGGCAAGGGGGGTCAAGTGACTTGCCCAGGGTCACACAGCTGGGAAGTGTCTGAGTTCAAATTTGAACCTAGGACCTCCTGTCTCTAGGCCTGGTTCTCAATATATGATCCAATTATAGAGTAAAGCAGAATTAGAAGAAAAATTTATAGCATAACATCAATTTTGTAAGAATGAACACTTAGGAAAACTTTTATAAACTGATGAACAGAGAATAATTGGTTAGAAAACACTGTAAAAGTGAATAATTTTGAAAGCTACATGAACTATGATCAATACAATGACTATTTATGATTTCAGAATACTGACCATGACCCATGTTCTCCAAGACAGAGTGGTGATGAATTTAGGGTGAGACATTTTTATTTGGTAGCCAGTCATTGAGGAAATTGGTTTTGTCTGAGTATACATGTTTGTTATAAGAAATTGATTTTTAGTAAGGTGGAGAGTGGAAAGGAGAAAGAGAAAACATATTTCTCTTTTTTAAAGTAGAAAGGTAAGGAATGTGATAGATGTGAAATGCTGCATGTACTTTGCAGATATATTTACTAACCTTAGGTTACTTGAATGGTTTACTTTGTAATAAGAAAATCTCTCATAAAGTAGAAATAGTCTGCAAATGTTTGTAATATAAAAACGAAACTTGTTATTAAAAAAGCACAGAGAACACTTGAATTCACTATGTTTTCAGCCAATTATATTATTAATAGTTGTGTTCTTCTGAGTTATCACTTGTAAGAGCCTTCACGTTCCTATCTAATACTGTGCTCTCTCTTTGTATGTGTGTATATATATATATATATATTTTTATATATATATATATATCTGATATCTACACATATAGACATAATGCTTATAAAATTTACATGAAGGGAAAGACAGGCATTTCCATAAGTAGTTTTTGATATTGCTGATCAGAAGATATTTTCTTCATCATTTGATCATCACTCTTTACTTGTAACAACAATAGCTACAACCATCTCATCAACATCACCACCAAAAATTAGTAATAATAATGATGAATAATCATAATAATATTAACAGATAACATTGAGAATGGGTACCTGAGGGGCAGCCCAATTATGCTGCTGACAGCACATATTCGGTCTCTTTATAATTTGTTCTATTTCAGCTTCTTTCTCACCTTTTTTTCTTCCCCAATGTCATTTCTACATTCTATATAAGGAAGTCTGGGACCGTGATACTAGATTCTTAAATGCACTGCCCAAATTGAAATGAGATCAAAAGAAAAAAAATTGTTATAAAATTCCTTGTAGATCTTTTTCATCCTTTATTTGCTTGCTGTTCTCCTTCATCTTTCAATATCCTCAGGATGATTTTGCTTAGTTGGGTCTTCCGCCAAGCTTTCTTTAAATTGGTTTTACCCTCCATTGCTTTTCTTTGTTTTATGAGGTGATACTGCTCATGATCTTCCAATCTTCTTTTCCATAATATTTTGCAAAAGAGTTTATATTCTAAACTGATGTTGTCCTTGGCTGCCATAGCCCTGCTTGGCAAGCAAGTCAAATATTTGCTGACCAAGGTGTTTTTAGGCTCTTTTGGTCTCTTTGTTATGGTAGTTGGGTTAAATAGGTTAAATGTCTGTGTGAAATTATTGCAATCACTACTGATATAATGAATTCTGTCTTCCATCTATATCCTATTTTCTGCTATTAATATCTTGTTTTAAAAGGTCAAGTTGGAATTATTTTATTTGAATGTCTATCTTTTCAGTTTTCTGTCTTCCAGATTTCCATTAAGTTTAATCTTTTCTCTAACATGTTGGTGGTCTTTTTGCAGACAACTGAAACCCAGGTAACTGCATCACTAATGGTTCTTAAAATACGATCAGTTTCATTTTAATTTTGTTTGTTGATGCTATTTTGTGCTTGATATGTCAAAAAAGTATTAATGATTTACAGTGTGGTGCAAAAGTCTCAAATGCAGTTTTAAGCTTTAATAACTTTAAGTTCACCAAATTTTGGGTCATCCTCTGTCATTTTGGGACATCCTTTGTAGATATAAAGCTATTGTGTAGTCTACGAGTTTTAGATCTCCATCAGTCCTTACTTCTGATTTACATTTTCCAATATGTAGGGCATCATGGACAATAAGTTGTCTTTGGAGTTACTAAGACCTGGGCTCAGGTCTTAAGTTCTGAGTGCTTTAGGCAAATTTCTAAAATCTTCATGGATAGAATATTTTATCATCTTAGAATTCCCTGTATCTATGAAACTACAAGTCCCTCTTCCTATTATTTTTGCCTAAAGTATTTTTCATCATTCTTTTTTATTTCCTTTTTAAAAATTTACAATGCTAGAATCAAAACACTGTTTTCACTTTAGAAACTCTTACTCTATTCTTTGTAAAATTCATATCTCTTTAGCAATTACAATTGATATTGTTATATAAGCTATAATTATTTTAATTGTGGCTTTACTATGAGTATTTATCATGAAAATTGAGATAACTAAATGTCCCATGAAATGATGTTTTTCATTGCATTTGAATGTATGAAGAAGACATAATTTCTTCTTCTCTAAGGAGAATCCATGAATCATTTTTGCTAGTTCTTTAAAACTCCTTCATATCTCCTAGTTGTATTTATAGCAAGGGTGTCAACGTCCATACCAGTAATAATGAACCTTTTCGAGATGGAGTGCTGGGCCCCACCCTCACACCAAGTCCTGGGCATCCCCCGCCCCCTTTTCCCCACACAGGGGAGTGAGAAAGCACTCCCATTGGGCTGCTGGGTTGAGGGACAGATGAGGTGAGGAATGTCCTCAGCAGCTATAAAGAGGGGGAAGGGAGTGGCTTGAATGTTCTACTCCCCTCCGGCTCTGACTCCCCATATGCTCCCATTGGGCTGCTGGGCAGAGGGGCAGGTGATGTAAAAAAAATGTCATCAGGCATGATGGAGAGGGAGAAGGGAGCAGCTTCACTGGAGTTTCTCAGCCTTTCTAGTAATGAACTCTGGGTGAGGGTGGTGGCTACATGCCAACAGAGAGTGCTCTGCATGCCATCTTTGGCACCCGTCCCATAGATTTGCCACCACTGGCCTATACTATTTATCTTCTCTAGCTGTAGGTCCATTCATTAGAAAAGGATATTATATTTAGAGTGTTATTAGTAAAGTTAAAATTTATAGCAGCCAAAATGTTTTTTCTAAACCCTTACCTTCCATCTTAGAAACAAAAATTATATATTGATTCTAATTAGGGCAAAAGAATGGTAAAGGATAGTCAATGGAAGTGAAGTGACTTGTCCAGAATTACAGAGCTAGGAAGTGTCTGAGCCCAGATTTGAAACTAAGATCTCCCATCTCCAGAGTTGGCTTTTTATCTCCTGAGCCACCTAGATGCTTCCCCCACCCAGTAACTCATCCTTTAAATGTTTTCTCTCCATTATGTGAATTATATTACATTACACCAGAGATCACATTTTGAATTTGACCCTACAGACACCACATAATTAGATCTTCATCACTCTGTGATCCATTAGATTGTA
>NC_058131.1:18213587-18222443 GCF_016433145.1 Gracilinanus agilis | reverse complement strand
ATATACTTATATATATATATATGATATCTACACATATAGACATAATGCTTATAAAATTTACATGAAGGGAAAGACAGGCATTTCCATAAGTAGTTTTTGATATTGCTGATCAGAAGATATTTTCTTCATCATTTGATCATCACTCTTTACTTGTAACAACAATAGCTACAACCATCTCATCAACATCACCACCAAAAATTAGTAATAATAATGATGAATAATCATAATAATATTAACAGATAACATTGAGAATGGATACCTGAGGGGCAGCCCAATTATGCTGCTGACAGCACATATTCGGTCTCTTTATAATTTGTTCTATTTCAGCTTCTTTCTCACCTTTTTTTCTTCCCCAATGTCATTTCTACATTCTATATAAGGAAGTCTGGGACCGTGATACTAGATTCTTAAATGCACTGCCCAAATTGAAATGAGATCAAAAGAAAAAAAAATTGTTATAAAATTCCTTGTAGATCTTTTTCATCCTTTATTTGCTTGCTGTTCTCCTTCATCTTTCAATATCCTCAGGATGATTTTGCTTAGTTGGGTCTTCCGCCAAGCTTTCTTTAAATTGGTTTTACCCTCCATTGCTTTTCTTTGTTTTATGAGGTGATACTGCTCATGATCTTCCAATCTTCTTTTCCATAATATTTTGCAAAAGAGTTTATATTCTAAACTGATGTTGTCCTTGGCTGCCATAGCCCTGCTTGGCAAGCAAGTCAAATATTTGCTGACCAAGGTGTTTTTAGGCTCTTTTGGTCTCTTTGTTATGGTAGTTGGGTTAAATAGGTTAAATGTCTGTGTGAAATTATTGCAATCACTACTGATATAATGAATTCTGTCTTCCATCTATATCCTAATTTCTGCTATTAATATCTTGTTTTAAAAGGTCAAGTTGGAATTATTTTATTTGAATGTCTATCTTTTCAGTTTTCTGTCTCCCAGATTTCCATTAAGTTTAATCTTTTCTCTAACATGTTGGTGGTCTTTTTGCAGACAACTGAAACCCAGGTAACTGCATCACTAATGGTTCTTAAAATACGATCAGTTTCATTTTAATTTTGTTTGTTGATGCTATTTTGTGCTTGATATGTCAAAAAAGTATTAATGATTTACAGTGTGGTGCAAAAGTCTCAAATGCAGTTTTAAGCTTTAATAACTTTAAGTTCACCAAATTTTGGGTCATCCTCTGTCATTTTGGGACATCCTTTGTAGATATAAAGCTATTGTGTAGTCTACGAGTTTTAGATCTCCATCAGTCCTTACTTCTGATTTACATTTTCCAATATGTAGGGCATCATGGACAATAAGTTGTCTTTGGAGTTACTAAGACCTGGGCTCAGGTCTTAAGTTCTGAGTGCTTTAGGCAAATTTCTAAAATCTTCATGGATAGAATATTTTATCATCTTAGAATTCCCTGTATCTATGAAACTACAAGTCCCTCTTCCTATTATTTTTGCCTAAAGTATTTTTCATCATTCTTTTTTATTTCCTTTTTAAAAATTTACAATGCTAGAATCAAAACACTGTTTTCACTTTAGAAACTCTTACTCTATTCTTTGTAAAATTCATATCTCTTTAGCAATTACAATTGATATTGTTATATAAGCTATAATTATTTTAATTGTGGCTTTACTATGAGTATTTATCATGAAAATTGAGATAACTAAATGTCCCATGAAATGATGTTTTTCATTGCATTTGAATGTATGAAGAAGACATAATTTCTTCTTCTCTAAGGAGAATCCATGAATCATTTTTGCTAGTTCTTTAAAACTCCTTCATATCTCCTAGTTGTATTTATAGCAAGGGTGTCAACGTCCATACCAGTAATAATGAACCTTTTCGAGATGGAGTGCTGGGCCCCACCCTCACACCAAGTCCTGGGCATCCCCCGCCCCCTTTTCCCCACACAGGGGAGTGAGAAAGCACTCCCATTGGGCTGCTGGGTTGAGGGACAGATGAGGTGAGGAATGTCCTCAGCAGCTATAAAGAGGGGGAAGGGAGTGGCTTGAATGTTCTACTCCCCTCCGGCTCTGACTCCCCATATGCTCCCATTGGGCTGCTGGGCAGAGGGGCAGGTGATGTAAAAAAAAATGTCATCAGGCATGATGGAGAGGGAGAAGGGAGCAGCTTCACTGGAGTTTCTCAGCCTTTCTAGTAATGAACTCTGGGTGAGGGTGGTGGCTACATGCCAACAGAGAGTGCTCTGCATGCCATCTTTGGCACCCGTCCCATAGATTTGCCACCACTGGCCTATACTATTTATCTTCTCTAGCTGTAGGTCCATTCATTAGAAAAGGATATTATATTTAGAGTGTTATTAGTAAAGTTAAAATTTATAGCAGCCAAAATGTTTTTTCTAAACCCTTACCTTCCATCTTAGAAACAAAAATGATATATTGATTCTAATTAGGGCAAAAGAATGGTAAAGGATAGTCAATGGAAGTGAAGTGACTTGTCCAGAATTACAGAGCTAGGAAGTGTCTGAGCCCAGATTTGAAACTAAGATCTCCCATCTCCAGAGTTGGCTTTTTATCTCCTGAGCCACCTAGATGCTTCCCCCACCCAGTAACTCATCCTTTAAATGTTTTCTCTCCATTATGTGAATTATATTACATTACACCAGAGATCACATTTTGAATTTGACCCTACAGACACCACATAATTAGATCTTCATCACTCTGTGATCCATTAGATTGTAAACTCCATGGGATTAGGGACTGTCTTCTGACTTTGTATCTCCAGAGCTTCATGCAGTGCTCAACACATAATAGATACTTAATAAATGTTCATTAAATTGAGTTGAAATATAGGGCAAAATTTATTAACACCATTTTGTAGATGAGAAAATGGACATGTAGAGGTTTAAATGACTATTTCAAGATCATTCAGCTAATAAATAAATCACACATAAGATTCAAATTCAGATTGTCAGACTCAAAATCAACTCTTTGCTTAGGACACTGACTTATTTTTTTTCCAGAAAATTTGTGTAGAAGTGAGACAAAAAGAGTAAGAAATTTGAAAAAGCAAAATTTATATGGGACCAAAGAATCTCTTTGATACAAAGATACAAATCCTTGACAGTTATTTCTATCCATCAAGTCACCCTTTCCTCTCTTGAAGGCAAAGTAAAAAGGAAGAAATATATGAATAGTGAACATGCCTTTCCTTAGGAAATATTCCCTGAATTGATTCTAACATATCTATATCCACACAAGGCCAACTCATCCATTAAACAAGACAATTCAATTCTAGATCCTATTATTTCAGGTTTTAAAAAATAATCTGATTCCAGCTTTAATCTTACAACACTCTCTTTTGTCTATTTTGCCAAATTGGTCTGTGTGCCCAAAAAAACAGTTCCTGAACTTTCCTACTCCAAACCTTTGCTTGACATTTTTCCTATGGCTGGAATAGTCCTTCTGCCTTTTTCCATCTACCTACCCCTTAAGGCTAAGGTTAGATGTGACTTCTTTGGCATCTTTTCCTCACCCTATCCCTCTAAATTGAAATTATCTTCCCTTCATCTAATTTCATAGCACTTTGTACTTGGCTTATGCTCTTATCATATTCTAACATTGATTGTATTTATTTGTGTATATGTCTTAATTCCTGACCACATGATAAACTCCTTGACAGCAGGAAGCATATAACTTAATTTTTCCTCAGAACCATATGTATTTATTAAGTATCTAGACACTATGCCTTGAAACCTGAAGAGTCAAAGAAAAAAATTGTGCCTGTACTCGAGGAGCTCAGTCCATTGGAAAACAACAAGAAAATAACTAGGTACAAACAATTTAGAGGCACAATAACCTTGGAGGAGGGCCCAGATATTAAAAGGGATTGAGAAAAGCTTCTTGCAGAAAGTGAGATTTTAGCTGAAACTTGAAAGAAGTTGGGGAAACCAGATTGTAGAAATGAGGAGGGATTTAATTCCAGATATGGACTGGTTACCCTAAAAAATTCTAGAGTTGGGAAATGTATGAGGAACAACATGAAGGACAGCGTCATTGGATTGTAGAGGTGTAAGATTTAGGAAGTCTGGAATTCAAGAAAAGGCCACATCATGAATGGCTTTAAAAGCCAAACAGAGGATTTTCTGTTCTATCCTGGAGGTACTAGGGAGCCATTCAATTTTTTTGGTAGAGAGAGTGACATACTCAGAGAGAGAGAGAGAG
This sequence comes from Gracilinanus agilis, assembly GCF_016433145.1. Classification (NCBI taxonomy): domain Eukaryota; kingdom Metazoa; phylum Chordata; class Mammalia; order Didelphimorphia; family Didelphidae; genus Gracilinanus; species Gracilinanus agilis. The sequence continues at coordinate 18,218,256 of NC_058131.1, read as the reverse complement.
AGAGAGAGAGAGAGAGAGAAAGACAGTGAGGGAGACAGAGAGGGAGACCGATAGCACTCTTTTCTTTTTTCTTTCTTTTTTTCCTTTTTCTTTTGAATATTTCCCATAGTTCCATGTTTCATGTTCTTTCCCTCTCCCCCAAGCCCCCCTAACCCCCCTTAGCCGATGCACAATTCCACTGGGTTTTACATGTATCATTGATCAAGACCCAATTCCATATTATTGATAGTTGGACTAGAGTTATCGTTTAGTGTCTTCATCCCCAATAATATCCCCATCAGCCCATGTGTTCAAGCAGTTGTTTTTCCTCTGTATTTCTCCTCCCACAGTTCTTCCTCTGAATGTGGCTGGTTTTCTTTCTCATAAGTCCCTCAGCCTTGCTCTGGATTCTTGCATTGCTGCTAGTAAAGAAGTCCATTATGTTTGATTATACCACAGTGCTGATAGCATTCTTTTCACTTTCTGATTTACCAGTTTATCCTATGCCTTTGATCATTGATTCTTCCTAGTTCAGTTTGTTTAAACCTGTTTGAATGTAACTCCCCTAAAAATGCTTCTCGTTTCTTATATTACCTCTCCTTTCTCTAAGTCTGTCTCATGTGGGTTATTTTTGAACTTTCAGGCATGATTGAAGTCTACTTTCTGACCTAAAGATTATGATCATTCAAAATTACTCTCAGGGTTGGGAGGAGAATGTTTAGTCTTCTGAATAAAAACTATTAGATGTTCTCAAGCCCCTGCTATATTTGATTAAAAGCATAGATGTTTTGCTCATCAAATTTGTAAATAATCCAAAGCTGAGGGGGATAGCTATCATAGAGAATGGCAGTCAGAAGCCAGTGATATCTTGACAGCTAGTATTGGGTTGGATTAAATAAAATGAAACTCCACAAGAATGATTGTCAAATCTTGCAGTTGGGTATAAAAAAAATCTATTTCATATGCATAATATGGGAGAGGTAGAGATACATAGTATTTCTTCTGAAAAAAAAAAATGATCCTGAATGTTTTAATTATCCATAAACTCAATATAAGTCAGCAGTTAGGAGACATCCAAAAAAGGCAAAAGTAACTCCATCTTTAGCTGCGTGAAGAGGAGCATGGCTTCCAGGAGTAGAGGAGTGAACCATTTTATCTTGTCATAGTCATTCTTTACCTACAGAATAATGTTTAGTTCTCAGTACCTTAATAAGTTAAAGGGTGCTGGTAAGAAGGCAACTAGGCTGGGTAATAGTTTGAATCTGGAATATGTAAAAGGAAATTCTTGGTTCTCTTTGTTTATTCTGAGTTCACACTTGTGAAAAGGGAATCCTTTATTTTCTTTGCCTAGTTGGAGCTAACACTTTGGTTAACAATAACTTGAGTACCCCTACTTAGTACCTCTTGTGAGGACAGGATTAACTCTCCTTTGTCTACCATTTGATTGAATCAACACAAGCTTGTACTAGGTGGAGGAGCTGCAAACAACTTAGAGAATTCCCACCCTGCTGGGTACTGGGTGAGAAGCCAGTAAGATATTTGGAGAGCTCTACCCTTTTTCCTAACTGAAACAGCCAGAAACTTTTACATTCCTGTAAGAGTTCACACACTCAGAAGTGTGTGAATTCTAGGAGGAGAGTTAACACCCTTAGAGGTGAGAAGTCAATCCTGCAGACAATGCCCCTGGAAATGGAAGCTTTTCGATAGAGGCAAGAAACTGAGCCACGTTTGCAATCTCTACTTCCTGTCATTAGCTGGCGCTACCCTAGTATGCAGTGCCTAGAAGTAAAAGCCTCACAGGGAATGTGGGAGAAAAGTTCTGCCCCTTCCTCCACACAAGGATAAAAAATGGCCTGTGATAACTCAGTCCTCTCCTCCCACAGCTAGGAGCATGGAAGCCCTCCTAGGTTAGTCAGGCTGGGGGTGAGGTAGATAGTGTGGATTGGGCTGCACCATGCTGTGTTCAGTTGCTGAAAAGTGACTAGCTCAAGCTTGAGATCCAGGCTGGGGTGGTGGTGGGGGAAAGGGATTTTTACTTTACCCTCAGCAGAACAAAGGTGCTTCTAAATGGCTCTTGAACCCTCGGGCAATTGGGTGTGGACTGCAGTAGATCTGGGACAGAAGAAATGGCAAGGACCCCCAGGCTAAGTCACACCAAAGTGGCTGGTGAAAAATAGCAGGAGCAAGCACCAGAAGCAGCAGGAGAGAGAAGGCAGCTTGCAAAGTTTATCTACTCTCTATGCTTTTCTCAAAGGCTTAAATTTTTTTTGAGAATTCTATCCCAAAGTGGTAGCCATAAATGTAAGCTTAAAAATTAATATACAATATCTCCAAGTATTATATTTGATAAGATTCATTAATAATAACTTGAAGTAAAGGAAAATAAAAAGCTAGAGTAAAGAAGTAGCTAACTCAGCTGTGGATGCAAGAGAAGAGAGAAAGAAGGGCAGCATGACACAGAACTTATTTACAAAATGTGAGGGCAAAAGAAAATGGAATTTTGGGATGAGAAAAAGAATTCCGGGAGATGGAATCTTTAGGGTACCACATTCTAATTACACCAAGCTAAGCAACTCTCTACCTCTTTCCTACATTTACCTCTCTTTACTATCACTACTTGGGTGTAATTAAGCTATTCAATCTACTAACAGCCTCATAATTAAATTCTAACAATTAGAGCATATAAGAATGTATACATTGTGGGGCCAGGAAAGCCAGGCTTGTGGATTTGCAAGTAAGGCACTTTATTGAAAATTACATCCTCATTTATAGGGGGGAAATACAGGCTGGAGCTTCTACCCAAACTTTTCCTACACATGGCAACAGTGTTTTAGAGAAAGACCTTAAGCAATACAATGCAATACCATACATCAGTGATTTTCTAGGGTACATCTCATGCAAGGACTGGAGGACCAGAGGGTGTCCATAGGTTACATGATACAACACAAGAGCTTGCCTGGGTTTCTAGGGCAGATGCAGAAGGAGAGAAAGGAAGGTGAATGTGGCTGGGGTCTTTCTATGGGCCTAAGCCTTGCTGAGGGTCTTGGGACTGGAGGGTCTCAGCCTGCCATGCAACTGTCAGAAGCGCTTTCATGTTGATGAAGGCTTAGACTCATTGTCTTTGGCTCCAGAAGACATAATTAGGAATAATTGAAGAAAATTGCAAAAAGGTAAATTTAGACTTGATATTAGAGGGAAAAAAAGAATGTTCTACCAGTTAAATCATTGATTCCTGAAGTGGGCACCACCGCCCCCTGGTGGGTGCTGCAGCGATCCAGGGAGGTGGTGATGGCCACAGGTGCATTTATCTTTCCTATTAATTGCTATTAAAATTAAAAAAAAATAATTTCCAGGGGCACTAAGTAATATTTTTTCTGGAAAGGGAGTGGTAGGCCAAAAAAGTTTGGGAGCCACTGAGTTAAAGCCATCCAAAAGTAGAATGAGTTGCCTGGTGAGGTGGTGGTTTCCTTTTCATTTGAGGTCTCCCAAGCAGAAGGCAGACAACTGCTAGTCAGCTATGTTCCAGCGAGGATTCCTTTGTCATGGGAGTTGGTCTAGATCAGTGGTTCTCATTCAGTGGTTCACAAACCCCAAAGAATTTTAGACAATGAATCAGGGAGGTCATGCAAAAAATTCTTTAATGGTGCTCTAAGCAGCAAATAATTGCTCAATTATGTCACAAATAAGTCTTTCCTCTGTGACAGCCAGCCTGTGCATGTTAGAAATATTATAGGTTTATTTCTGTAGTGATTTGACACCAACATGTCAAGGACAGAATGATTTTGGTGTTCGTGCAGCAATTACATCAAATTCCAACTGCTTCTCACTGTGTTCTTGCAGTTTCTCAACCTGTCATCAAATTATTTCCAAACCACCACAAAGGTTTGACATTTGAGTGCAAACCAATTCCCAACAGATGTTCAGACACATGCACATACCCTCATTTGCCTTCTGTATTTTGCACCAGAGTAGCTCCCTTGGTTCCCCCTCTGCTACCCTGTGATCATACTTCATCGGCTATGCTATCATGAGATCGATATGCTACAGACACGGGTTCTTGGGATGCAAATAAATGTCAGGCTATTTGAAAATCAAGATCACTGGGAATGAACATTACAAGCCATCTTGAAACCATCACAGATGATCACAAACATTCTGGACAAACAAACCTTATATTGTCTATCATTGCAGTATTTAGACTGTTTTCTAATTTAAACTCACCCTCTGCTTATGTTATTTTATTCTATTAGATTTATTTTCAAATGAACTGACTGGAAACACGAGCTAGTTGTTCAGTGAGGTTTTTTAGAGAGTTTAGTTGATAAATCCATGGTAGAAGTGAAGACAGTCCCATCTGAAGAGATTTTTTTTCCTTACATTTACATTATATTCCTTTAATAGTAAGCATGTGATATTTTGATGAGTTACTTCTTTTAATTCTTATGGATTGTCCCAAAATATTTATAATAATTTTTTGAGTTTTATAATTATGTTGACTTTTCATACTTTCAGGAAGAATAAAAATTTCTACTTTATAATTATATATTTATAAAGTGAATTTTAAGTTGGAACTTTTTCAGAGACAAAAGTTATTGCTGTATTTGTTTTAATAATGATATATAAATCTAAAGGAATCTTATTAGTAGTAGGTTAAATAACACTGAAATTCATTATATATATATATATATAT
>NC_058131.1:18110369-18210613 GCF_016433145.1 Gracilinanus agilis | reverse complement strand
TCTTCTTCTTCTTCTTCTTCTTCTTCTTCTTCTTCTTCTTCTTCTTCTTCTTCTTCTTCTTCTTCTTCTTCTTCCTTCTCCAAAGCTCTGAGTGATTTCATCTCTACTGTGGAGAATTTTCTAGCCAGGTAATCTATAGGTATATCATGATAATGTGGTAAAAGTGGAATCAGAAGAGAGCTGTGTTCAAGTTCTGCTGTGAATACTTACTAGCATTGTGAAATTTCTTGGATCCACACTTTGCATTTGCATATAGTTGAGATAGTTATACCCTATATAAATTGTACTCTGTGTACTATAAGGTTATTGGGACTCTATTCCATTTAGAAAATATTTACTCCATATCTACTAAGTTCCAGAAACTGTCCTCGGTCTTGGAAGGTGAGAACGGGGAACAAAACCTCCACAGTTCATGCCTTCAGTTTAAATTCTACTGAAAGGGAAAAGTACTAATGTATGTAAATTATGCTTGAACTTTAAATGTCTATGTAATTGCCAAGTTTCATTACAGCACAAAGTGGTCACATTCCTTGTATAAAATATGATTGGGGCTTCAGTTAAAGTAATAACAGCAATCATGAAAATGATAAACCCTTATGTTGATGTAATGGCTTTCAGTTTTCAAAGCATTTTTGCATACACATATCTTTTATTCTCATGACAAGTTTGTATAGTAGATAAGACAAATAATGCTTCTCTCCTCTATTTTTATAATATGGAAACTGAAGTCCATAGAGTGTGTGACTTGCCCGAAGCTGCACAGCTAGGTAGTGATAAAACTGGGACAGGAAATGTGCTGACTTCTGGTGTCCTGTGTTTTCTATTCAGTACTCTCCCAACACACACACCCCTCTTGCCTCTAAAAAGGATAGATTCTCAAAGGATCCCAGGTCCTGATATCAAGAAAAAAGGTCCGACAATGTTTTCTCAGCTGGTCTGGAGTGGGTGGAGGAGAAAGAGATTGGGTACACTCCTATTAAAGGAGAAAAACAATAAAAAAAAATCTCCCAAGCATTGCCTCATAGTCCTTATAAGTAATAATTGTGAAATTTAAAGCCAATGGATGTCACTGAATCACCCAATGTAAGAGCCAAAGTTGACCATATAAATCATCCACTTATTGAATTTAATTGTTTACATTTGGCAGATCAAGATACTGAGACCGAGAGGGATGAAGGGTATAGCTCAGTCACATAGCTAGTTAATGGTGGAGATTCAGACCCTTGACTTTTGGTCCACTTTCCACTAACTCTTACACTAGGGCATGTGGTTTCAATGGCTTGATTCCATTTTTGTCTGTGGCCAAAAGGAACAGTGACCCACTGAAGGGAATGTAGCATGTAATCTGAGGACTTGGTTTTACACTACTTAGATCTATCCCTTTGTGAACTGTGTGTCCTTGGGCAAGTAACTTAGCCTTAGTTTTCTCAATTGTTTTCTCCTCAGAAGGTAAGCTCCTTGAGGGCAAGGACTCCTTCATTTTAATGTTCTTAATCCCAGGGCCTAGCACTGTGCCTGGTACATAGTAGGTGTTTAAAATTTTCTTATTCTAAATAAGAGGGTCAAATTAGAAGGCATCCCAAGGTCTCTTTCTGTTCTAGATCTATAACTCCCTGATACTTGAAGGTTTAGTTATATATCACAGTGGAGTCTAGGTAATGATTATTGTTTTTCTTATCTGAATTTTAATGATCCATTGGTAAACATATAGGTGGAACAGCAGATAGATGACTAGACTTGTCACTTAGCTCTGTTTGCCTCAGTTTCTTCATCTATAAAATAATCTTGAAAAGAAAATGACAAATTATTCCAGTATCTTTGCCAAGAAAACCCCAGAAGGGGTCATGAAGAGTTGGACATGATTGAAAATGACTGAAGAATGAAAAGCATCTATTAAGTACCTACTGCATGTTCCAGGAAGCAAAGAATTAGATAATCTTTCTCTTTATCATCATCATCATCATTCTTATTGAAAAAAATGAGAAAAATAAAATAAAAATAATGGAAATTAAGCGCTCACATTTGTAAAGTGCACTAAAGTTTGTCAAGCACTCTATGGATATTATTTGTTTTGCTACCTAAAATACCCATAAACATAATGAGGGAGTAGTTAAGGAATAGAACTTAAGAGACTAAAGTTGGAGCCCTAGCCCTACTCACCACTTTTTGTGGTGTGTAAATCTAAGAAAATAATATACAGCAACAGAAATATTTTTTGAAGAATGACTGGTGTGTCCACCTTAAAAGAAAGAGCTGATAAGTGGAAATAAGCAAAACCGTTTTATGTATTGATATGTCTTTTTATCAAATGATGTCTTCTCTAGAATGGAGAGGGAAGAAAGGAGGGAGATGCCTGGGAACTAATGTAATAAACAAATTAATTAATTTAGAAAATTCTTCAGTTTTCTCCTCTTAACAAAATGAAGAGCCCAGCATAGACAATCTGCAAAGATTTGATTTTTCAAGCTCTGAAAAGCTTTGATTAGCTTCTTATGACATGCTGACTCCTCAGGCTTTCCCATCTCTAGAAGATTGCCTCCAGGCAGGACTTGGCCTGAGGTAGGTGAGTAGTATCTCAGCCACCATGTGCAAACACCATCTGAGAGAAGCAGAGAGCAGGTGCAAAATTTCACTCAATCAAAGCTTTGGGGCCACAAAAACATACTTTTCTCTCTATCTTCCAATCTCATTTTTCATTTGTTTCCAGAAATGTATTTTTTTTTCAAATCCATTCATCTATTATAAACAGGATCTTGGCCCAAATAGGAACAGGCTCCTTCACAGAACATACAGAGGCAACAGATTACAAACAAGAAAAGTAGCCAGAGGGACAAAAACAGAAAAATCCAGTGCCCTGAAGCCAAAATATCCATCCACTCCTTCCAGACAAGACCCAGCCATTCCTCGATGAGCCCTCAAACCCCTTCCTTCCCTTTGTTTTGGGAGAGGGAGGAAAGATAGGATAGAGTGCCAGGAGAAGGAGACCCAAGCTAGGTCATGAGATTTGGAAGCCTGTCCACTCCTCAAAATACAAAAGGGGGGAAAGGTGAGTAACTGCCCCTCTGTTTCTTCCCTCCCTATCCCATCTCCTACCGCAACTTCAGAGCAAGACCAATATGCTAACTGAGGCTTAAATGTTATCAAACTCTCTTGTCTCAGGAGACAAATATAGGCCATAGCAGCCACCAAAGCTGGGGTAAAGTTAAAAAAGAAATGAAGAAATAACAAGGGTTGACAAACCTGAGTCTGGGTGTTCTTCCTGACAAGGTAACTGAATGGAGAGCAGTAGCTAAGCCATCAGAACTGAGACAAACCTAGCGCCCATCTTATCTCCCCTCTAATGGAGGAAGGGGCCAGATTTATAGCCACCGTCTTCAGCCAAGTGCTGGCCAGACCCCTGTTTAATGTTTGCCTCAACAGGACAATTCAGGCCTCAGATCAAAAGAGGATCCTCCCCTGTACCCCAAAACACACCCCTGAGCACTCTTTGCTGGCTCCAAGTTCCCCCTGGCGGGGGGGAGGGTTATATGCTTATCCACTCCTCTTTCCATATGGAGATGGGAAGGAGGGGGACACGGGGCCCCAGCAGGGACCCTGAGATGGAAGGAGCTGAAGCCCCCAAGAGAGGGAGTGATGTTGTAGCATCTGGAAATGTCTTTTGCTACCACCAAATGTCAGTGGTCGGCAGAGAATTAAGGAGAATTTGGTCACAGACTCAAAGCCATTAACCCCATCTTGGATCCAGTTGGACACTGCTCCCCTTTCTCTGACTTTTGGGGAACACGGGTTCTGTGAGGTCTGTAGGACCCAGCCTCACCATGGAGTGCCTCTTCTGGTCTTCAGATCAAGGTCAGCCACTCCCATGGGTGAAAAGCCACAGGCTGACATGGGTATTTTCATCTTTAACACGTCTTACAATGACCCTTCAAACACGGCCCTCACACTGGTTTTACAAGTCTCTTCCTTTTCCCAGTGACTTGGTAAAAATCAAACCAATTCATTCTCCAGAATGATCGGAGGAAATTTTTTTTTAAAACCCTTAACTTCTGTGTATTGGCTCCTTGGTGGAATAGTGGTAAGGGTGGGCAATGGGGGTCAAGTGACTCGACCAGGGTCACCCAGCTGGGAAGCGTGTGAGGCCAGATTTGAACCCAAGACCTCCCATCTCTAGGCCTGACTCTCAATCCACTGAGCTACCCAGCTGCCCCCTCAGAAGAAATTTTAAAGAAATGTCATTTCAAGGTCTCCGGTCCCAGCCCGTATACTGCAGGAAACAGAACGCTATGGGTACAACATATAGTTTGCATTTACTTGGGAGAGGTAAGCATGTCACAGATGTCCACATCCCCACACATTCCCAGGCAGGGAGAAGGGAGAGGAAAAGGGGGGACAGCTGCAGAAGCCTTTCAATAAGCAGCCTTTAGAGGATCCATGTTTGCAGGGTTATATGGAGGCTGGCTGATGGGGTCCGGAGCTCCTGCACCATCAGGATGAGCCTCATTGTAGGCAGGAGGGCCAGTTGGCTGGGCAGGGCAGGGTGGTGGGTACTGGGTAGGATGAGGTGCAGCTGGCACCCCTGGCTGGACAGGCATTGGTGGATAGCCTTGGTACACGGCCCCTGGGCAACCCGGGGGCACACTTGGCTGTTGTGGGTATGCGGGATGGACCACGGTAGTGGAACTGGTCACCACAGAAGGTCTGGGTCTTCGGCACATCTCGTACAAATCGCAGCAGGGACACATGAAAGAGAGGATGATGCTGACTACAAAGAGCACAAAGATGGCTACTCCAATGCCCACGGATATCGCGAAACCTGGTGAGAGGTCGCTGTCGAAGTCAGGCTCAAATGCCATTTTTCTGCCTTTTTCTCCCCAATTTAATGACCTGTCATCAGAGGACAGAATGTCGTCATCAAACTTGTTCTGCCCGTCGGAGCAACAGTACATCAAAAAGCAGCTCCCACAGCAGAACTTTGGACAGGAATCAAAGAGCCCACACGACTCCCCTTTTGCAATGGACAGATGGACCGAAGGACTCACTGGTTGCTACGTGCTCTGGCACGGACTGGCGCTGGAGCCGGACCTAACTACAGCCTACTGCATGGCCTGTCAGAATTCTCCAGAAATGTATTTTGACAAAAAGTGGGAATTCTTAAATTTTTAAATTAAATTAAATTCTTAAAATAACTGAACCCAGGACCCCTCATCTCCAGGTCTGCCTCTCAATCCACTGAGCCACCTACCTGCCCCTATTTGTTGTATCTTACACATGACATTCCATGTCTTATATCTCGGGCTTTGTCCTGTCTGTACTGATTGCCTAGAATATATTCCCTCCCCATCTTAGCATCTGACTTCCTTAAAGACTGCTCAAACTCCATCTTGGGCAGGAGGCCTGTCCAGGTTCCCCCAGATCAAGGGCCGGCAACCTTTTTGGCTGTGAGAGCCATAAACACCACATTTTTTTTAAATGTAATTTCATGAGTGCCGTACAGTGCTCACAGTGCTGCTCCTGTAACAGCTCCTGAAAAAAAATGGACTTTATGGCTCCTGCAGAAAGAGCCATATCTGGCCCTCAAAAGAGCCAGATATGCCTCAAGAGCCATACATTACCAACCCCTGGCCCAGATGCTAATAATAGGGAGCATTTAAAAAGCCCTTTAACATTTGCAGAGCACTTTGTAAGTATTTCCTCATTTTATGCTCACAATAACCCTAGGAGATAATGGAATTATCCTCATTTTGCAGATGAGGAAACTGAGGCAGGCCTATGTCAAGTGACTTAGTCAGGGGCACAGACCTAGTGAATATCTGAGGTGGGATTTGAACTCATTGTAAGTCCAGTGCTCTGTCCATGACCTGGCTGCTAGTGTCTTCTGGCATTTCCATTTTCTTTTTGATCTGGGTCTATTTATAGACACGATTTTTTTCTCCACTAGAATATATCCCTCAGACCAGAAAAGTTGTTGCTTTTTCTTTGTTTCATAGCACTAGCCTTGTGCCTATGGAACATAATTAAAACTTATTGATTGCTTAATTACAGAGCAAAAAACTAAAGCCCAGAGGTAGAGGGATGTGACATGGAGAAATGAGCAGAGCTTGATCTGGTCCTGCATCCTGTCTCTGAATCTGAGGCTCCTTTCCCTTGTCCCAGAGGACCTGCAGTGTACAGTCTTGGCTTCTGAGTCAGACAATGAGGTTTGAGTCCTGTCTTTGTCCCTTACTACTTGGGGACCCCAAGCAAGCCCCCAAGACTCAATGAGGTCTTTAATGACTTTTCTTGGGCTCAGACCATCAATACTGATGCAATGCTGTTTGCTTCCTTGTCTCTTGGGTCACTCAAAATTTCAATTCTTTAATTTAAATTATGAGAGCAATAGGTAGCACACACTGAAAGCATTTAGAAGTATTTTGAGAGACTAGAACATTAGGCTGACTTGAATACACTGACTTCAAAAAGTTATTTTCACAACTGTGGTGGAGGTAGGACTAAATAGGATTTCACAAATGTGGTGGAGGTAGGACTAAATAGGATTTCTTCTGAAAAAGACCTAGGGGTCTTAGTGGACTACAAGCTAAATATGAGTCACCTAAAGAAGATAACTTTCTTCTCTTGGATATTTTCATCTCCCTGGATTTTTGTGATATAGTTTTCTCTCTCTTCTTGGTTCTCTTCTTACCCATTAGGCCCATCTTTTTCAGTCACCTTCATACTAGTTCTTCATTCCTGACATGCTCAATAACCATGGGAGTTTCCCAAGGATCTTTCCTGGGTTCTCTTCTCTTTTGAAGCAAGTTTTCTCACTTGGTGTACACGTCAACTTCCAAAGATGTGTTCGGTACCCTAACCCTAACCCTAACCCTAACCCTCTCTGTGAAGATAAGTTAAAAAACTAATAATCAAATCTTAAAAATTGTTTTAACATAAAACTGGAAAAATAATTTAAAAAATATATAAAATAAAGATAATTTTTCTTAGAAAGATGATTCTCAGACCAATATGTCCAACTACAGTCTCTCTTGAGCTACAATCCTAAATTATTACCAGCTCCCTTTTAGACCTCTTGAATGGATGTATCATTGACATCACAAACTGCAAAATGGAACTCATTATCATTTCCCCAAACCTTCTCTTCTTCTGGTCTTCCCTATTATTGTCTATGGTACCATGTTACCAAAATGAGAAACCAAGGTGCCATCCTTGACTCCTCACCAAAATTCACCCCATATGTCTAATATGTTGTTAAATCTTGACATTTTTACCCAATCTTCCTTTCTCTTTGTTCAAGTAGTCACAACCTTCTTTGCAGCCATTATTGCCACTTTTCACCTGGACTATTGCATTAACCTTCTAATTGTTCATCCTAGCTAATTTTTCTCCAATTTTCTTCACCCTGCATTCAGCTGCCAAAGTGGTTTTTCTAAAACGTAGGTCTGGCACAATGCCTGGCAAATGGTGAGACCTTAATGAATGTGTATTGGCTGCCTAACCGCATAAACCTCCCACCCTTGCTCTACTCAGTAAACTTCATGGCTCAGAAGTTTGTCCAGGATCAAATAGAAACTCCTTTATGTTGAATTTTTAAAGCTCTTCATAACCTGACCTCTTCCTCCCATTCTAGGCTTACATATTACTATACCCCACCCATGCACTCTGGGATTTTTGTAGTTTTCCATACTTGGCATGCCATCTTCCATCTTGGCACCTTTGTCCTGGCTGTCCTCCATACCTAGAATTCTTTCCTTCTTCACCTCTGATCCAATTGAAATCCCACCTTCTGCAGGAGCTTTTCCCCTATTCCTCAGATACTCACTAGTTGTCTTCTTTTCCCATAATATCTCTTGAATGTATAATTTTTGCCTATTGTCTTCCCTACTATAACAAGACCTCTTTGAGACCAAGGACTATATTTTACTTTTCTTTGTATCCCCAGATCTTAATATATATAGTGTCTGGTACATAACTACTTAATGAAACTACTTATTATTTAATAATTAAGTACTTATGTCATTTAACAATTAAGTTGCTCATTACTTAATAAAAATAAATGCTTTTTGACTGACTAAATGCTATGGTAGCTCAGAGAAGTCAATGTGTTCTCATAGGCTGCATGAAAAGCACTGTAGCCCAGGAGTGGTGAGGTGATGGTCCCCATGTATTCTGTCCTGGTCTGATCACATCTGGAGTATTGTGCTGAATTTGAGTTCAACATTTTAGGAAGAGCTTTCATAAATTGCGATGTATCCAGAGGTAGGTCATCAGAATGGTAAAAGACCTGATGTCCATTCTCCATAAGAATCAATGGAAAACAATGGATTATTTAGCCTGGGGAACTTGGATAAGGTGTGATTATGTGAGGTCAGGCCAAACTAGCCTCCTTACTCTTCCTCATAAAGGATCCTCATCTCCTTTTTGCACAGTCTGTCTCCTATGCTTAGAATTCCTAATCTCCTTCAAGATTCAGTCCATGGCAGCCTCTGCATGAAGCTTTTCTTGTTCCCCATCTTGCCCCTAGCTCCCCTCAAACATCTCATATTTATTTTGTATATAGCTACACATGAATGTATTATTTCCTTCAATAGGGTATAAACTCCTTGAAGGCAAGGAAAATTTCCCCTTTACCCTTGAACCTGAAGAGTCTGGCTAGTAGTTGAGTCTTAATCGATTTTTACTGATGGCATATCAGTCACATCACCAACAATATTGCACATGGACAATGTGGTGGAAACTGCTGCTAGGGGGAAAGCTGGTGTTGGGGGAAGGGTCACAGAGAAGGGTCAGACTGAGAGAGGCTGGCTCTCCCCGTCAGGAAGGTTTCACTGCCCTGAAGTAAAGTATTTATCAGATCACTAAATAAGGGGATGGCTTGATTCAGGATGTCCTACTTGCCTACAGAAGCTAAACCACAATGACCAACCACCAAAACCACCCTTCCTCCCAGGGCCCAATGGGGAAATTCAGGGGAAATAGCAGGGATGTAATGGAGAGATCAGGGAGAGGTCCAGAGAAATCAGCCTAGGTCCAAATGCCCCAAAGACAAAAAGCACCGGCAAAGGCAGGAGCCAAAAGGCAAAAGCCCCAAAGCCAACAGGCAAAAGCCTCTCAGTTGGATATTTAGCACTATTTATAGCCTCAGGCTCCAACTGTTTTTTTTTTTTTGTGATCATTCTAAACTTCTAACTGCCAGGGCTGTTACAGTTGAATTTGCAAAAACAAAAAGCTTCTGCTGCAACCCTGCATGACAATCTGCTCATTTGTCTTTTGACAAATTTTGCACCTTGCAACATTTCCTGGTTGTTAAGATCTGAAGGGATTCTACTCTTACTCTAAGCTAAATTATAACTATGATCTTATTCCTATCTAAGTTTTGCAAAATAAGAAAAGGGTTACTAGCTCCTAAATTGTGCTAAGACTTAAACTAAGTTAAACCATGATGGATTATGGGAAAGGCATAAGAAAGAAATGGGGGTATGAGTTTTGCAAAAAGTTTGAACAGAAAGGAAAAGCAGATTAAATGCAAACATTCACAGTCTTAAAGCTAACATTTGCTAACTAAAACAAATTAATAGATACTATCTATGTACTTTTCTAATTTCATGAACTAACAAAGTATCAATAAGCAAAATTTCTGCAAGCTTCTAAATTCTAATTCATTTTCCTAAAATTAGTATATGAATACGTTAGTACACTTATGCCTATGTTAGAAACGTTAGTAAGAATAAGTAAGTCTAACATTATTTATAAGTCTTTTGGTTAAACCATAGACTTAAGTTATATACAATATTTACAAGAAAGTTTAGAAAATTCTGTCCCTGTTCTAACTTATCAGAGTAACTAACTGTCCCTGTGTGTTAGTAAAACTTATTGCTAAGGATTAGTAAGCAAACATTTACATATTTACATTCTTTACAAGAAATGTCAGGTGATTTGGGTAGAAGGTATCTGTACCAAAGTAAGAGAAAATCTCTATGCTAAGGCAGACAAATCCTTCTCTCTTAAGTGTAAGTTTAGTGTTGCATGTGTAGATGTGAAGTCAGAAAAATGTTCTATGTGTTGTCTAGTGTGACCTATCCATGTAATGAAGTGTCATATACTTACTCCTCTGGAATTCTTCTGCAAAGTGCATGTACTGCGTGGATGGAATCTAAAGTGTTGGGTGCAGTGAGAATTCTTTTGGGTGTAAGTTGTTTTCTCCAAGTGCATGGGTCCAATGCTGATCCGATGCTCCTTTTCACAGTGTGGTTGTCCCATACACCGATTGTGTAGCCGGTCACAAATGTCTTTTTGTAGTCCTCGGGTTTGCTGTCCTTGTGATGATCCGTGAAGTCAGCCATGCTTCACTTGTGTCGTTTGATGTTATCTGGCGCTTGTCAACTTGCACTGGAACTGATGTTCTGGTGTGTTGACTTGTGTCAGGAACAAAGTTTAAATGTCCATGAAACGTGATTAAACTTTCTTTTTTCTTTTTCCTTTGCGGTTTAATAAAGATGATTACAGGTAACAAGAGAGTTTGTGATAAAGTCTTTTGTGCTTTCATTTATTCGTTGACGTCAGTTTCTAGGTCTTGGATTGATCACAAATCAAATGTTGTGTCTCCTTCTGCCGCTGATTCTTCTTCATTGTCATAATGGATTATGGATGATTTTTCTAAGTTGTAATTGGGATTGGGATAATCATTTGGGTGTAAAATTTGGTGTAATATCTAACTGTTCACTGGCTTTTGGTCTAGCTGTGATTCATGCCCTGCATTACACAAGACAGAAGGTAAGGTTTTTTTTTTTTAAAGAAAATCTAAACATGAACAATGTAATATAAAGATGTAAAACATTTTTAGATTTATGATATGAGTTACTATTTTAATTATTTTACTTTATATCAAGTAATTTTCTAACTATCTCATATACTTTCTTGAGAGGTACCTAGGCAATGCAATGGATAGAAAACTAGCTTTGTGGTCAAGAAGATAAGTTCAAATCCAGCCTCAGATACTCACTAACTGTATGATCTTGGGCAAGACTTTTAACCTCTGTCTACCTTAGTTTCCTCAACTGTAAAATAAGGACACTAAAAACATCTACCTCCCAGGGTTGTTATGAGGATCAAATGAAATTAAATTTGTAAAGCACTTATTACAGTGCCTGACATTTATCAGGCACCTAATAAATGTTTTTTGATTGATCTTCCCTCTTTTACATTGTTAAAATTATCTTGTGTTTAGTTCCTCTGATTTTCATTAAGCTATTATCTAATTCATTCAACGATTTCTATGTTTCTATGATTTCTTTATATCTTTATTGCCTTAATACTCCTCTGTATTCATTTGCCACAATTAATATGACTATTTGCCAATTGAAAATCATCATGGCTATTGCTTTCTTCTTTTTATTTTTATAACTACAGAAAATATACTGCTATGAATATTTGGGTATATACCAAGAGGGCTATTCCTTCTGCCTTTGATTTCATTGGGGGTAATTATCTAATTTGGGGATCTCAGAATCATATTACGAAAATATTAGTGTCTTTCATAATTGCAAATCACTTCCCATAATGGTTAAGAATTCAAAATGCCTTCAGTACACCCATCTTTCCTAAATTCTCTAACATACACCATTCCTATTTTTTATGACCTCTGCTAATTGGAGGAATATGGGGTGAAAATTCAGAGTTATTTTAATTTTAATTTATTCTTTAGCAAATTGGAGAAATCTTTCATAAGGTTGTTGGTATTTGTCATTATTTTCAAAACTATTCATGCATTTAATTACATGCCTACTAGGAAATGGCTTTGGGGGCTTATATTTTATATATCAAGTCCAGATAGACCTAGGATGTCATATTTCTTATCAGAGATATGTAATGTGCATATATTCCTCATTCAGTAGTTTCTCTTCCTTTCACTCCATTGATTTTGTTCAAAAGAAGTCTTTTAGGAGGCAACTAGGACACTCGGTGGATAGAGACCCAGACCCAGAGATGGGAGGTCTCAGCTTCAAGACTGGCTTCAGCCCCTTCCCAGCTGTGTGTCCCTGGGCAAGTCACTTCATCCCCACTGCCTTGCCCTTACCATTCTCTTGCCTTGGAACCAATATCCAGTATTGATTCTAAGCTAGAAGGTAAGGGTTTTTGTTTTTTATAAAGTCTTTTAGATTTTATATAATCCAAGTAGCTGATTGAGTCCTTTATGACTATCTGTATCCCTTCTTTAGTTATTAATTTTTCTTAGTCATTGTTATGAGAGGTATCCTCTCTACTCTCAAATGTTTAATAGTACAGTAGGATCTCATTTTACATGAATTCAACACATGTGAAATCATGTATATGAAACTGGCGATCAAAAGAAAGGCAGACAAATATGTAAAATAAGAAAATTTTAATTACATGCTAAATCTGTGCCATTTTCCCAAGTTCTGTGAAGTCTCACAGCAGTTCGCCCAATCCTGCTCATTCTCACTCCAAGAAGCAAACGCTCAGTGTGAGTCATGATGTTGTTTTGTGCCAAATATTAGCTTCAACATCAGATTTTGTAGTTCAGGCTTGTGACAAGTCATGTCCTCATCAAGCAGGGCTTCTTTTTGTTTCATCAGTGCTATTTAGTTATATAATGATCCCAAAGTGCAAGAGTAGTGATGCAGATAGCTCTGATAAGCCGTGGGGTGCAGAGGTATGTGCATATAAGAAATACTTACTAAATAATGAAGTTTGCTATCATGCATGATTTTCAGCTCAGGTGAAGGGTCTTGGAATGCTATCAGTCCCATAAAATGAGATTCTGCTATAATAATAATAATAATAATAATGATCTGCTTTATTATATATACTATACTATATTATATATATGCATACACACACACATATATAAAATAAAGCTGCTGATCTAGTATTTATATACAGCATCTACTCTGTGCCAGGTACTAGGCTAAGTATTTTTTATAACTACTATCTCATTTGGTCCTCTTAGAGGATCAACGACTTTGGGAGGTAGGTGCTAATATTTTCCTCATTTTACAGTTGAGGAAACTGAGGCAAATCAAGAATAAGTGACTTTCCAAAGGCCACACAGCTAATAAGGGTCTGAGGTTCACATCATTCCTCCTATGTAGATCCTGGAGGTCCTTAACCCAACTTCTGTAGGTGTTGGCTAGTTGGGTCTCCAGAGTATGGCTGGTTATATCTCCTGTTAAGGGTATTCCTCAGATTATCTTTTTTTAGGAGGGATTCTGGAGACTTGATCTCTCTCTCTGATCTAATTTGGAATGACCATTGTCCACTCATTGTCTGATCCTATTACCTGTTGTCCATTTTACCTGATTATCCTCATGATTCCATCCCATGATCTGCCAGGAAGCTATAATCTGCTCTTTTTTCTTAAAGTCCAATTTATGGGGGCAACTGGGTGGCTCAGTGGATTGAGAGCCAGGCCTAGAGATGGGAGGTCCTGGGTTCAAAATCTGACCTCAGACACTTCCCAGCTGTGTGACCCTGGGCAAGTCACTTGACCCCCATTACCTAGCTTTTACCACTCTTCTGCCTTGGAACCAATATACAGGATTGATTCCAAGATGGAAGGTGAGGGTTTTAAAAAAATAAAGCCCAGTTTACCTCTCTTCAGGCTTTCTGGATGTTAAACATATCAATATTGGACATAGTGAAGACATATGATTGGCTTTAACCCTGCTGCAGCTCAGAACTCTTGAACTCAAGTAATCCTTCAGCTTCAGCTTCCCCAGCAGCAGGGTCTATGGAAATGATGATGATAGATAGCATTTATATAAATATATTATATATGTACATATATTTTCCATTTTCGAAGTGTTGTTCCTTTTATCTAATTTTATTTTCACCACAATCCTGGGAGATAGGTGCTGTTATTATTCCGGTTTTACATATGAGGAAACTGAGGGAAACTGAGAGTAAGTGATTTCCCCAGAGTCCCACTACCAGAAAGTGCTTGAGGTTGAAGTCTTTCTGACTTCCATCCAGCACTATTTCCACTGTGATGTCTTGGCTGGTTGTATTTTTTCTAAGGCTATAATTCAGGATCTGCCACTGGGATGCTTCAGCTGTTGACTCTAAGGTCATAGCTCTGAGTTAGCCATTCTGAATTAGCTTCTACAAAGGGGCATTTACCAAGATGGCATGTTAAGAATAACTGGCATGAAACATCCCCCTCGATGCCTGTCACATACCCTCCCACAAGGACATCGAGTCCAGGAGAAAGTGGGCTTAACCTCAGAGGGTCCGTGGAGCAAAGGGCTGACCCAGCTCCTTAATGTCCTTTCACTGGAGTCATTGAGGTATTCCCTGCAGATATGCTATAGATTTTGTTTTCCTGAGTTCTTTGTAGACCTTTGAATCTGTTTTCTTCAGAGCATCCAGGCTCCCCTGGGCTCTCAGTGAAGGCATTAGTCAGACATTCCAGAGATGCTGCCAGGACGCTGAGGAAAGGGTACAAATTCTTTGAAGTTCATCAAGCCAAAGCCCCCTCTTCCTGCAATGGATTCCTTCTCAAAGGTGTTCCTCTAGTATATCACACACCTGAATTTCATGGGCTTTGTCTAGCTTGGTGCACGACCACATCGTTTGGCCGGTCCAAACAGACTTCTTTTTGTCCTTAGCAAGGAGTCCAGGCCATTTCCGTACCTGGTGGGCAAATAGAATGTGTCCTGACCTGATGAACGCTTCAGATCTGAACATCCCATCTCATTCTTTAAGTGGCGCGGGGCGGACTTTCTAGGCTAACTCCCGCCTTTACACCATGCCATAGCCAGTGTAACTTGTCACCTCTCCATTTGGAAATGGTTTTGTTATGTAAAATACTAGTCAATAAATTCATTTACTTTTCAACTTCTTTTCTGTTTTCTTGGGTGATATTACTTGGAACCTTCTGTCTCCTGTCATGTTCTAGAAATTTACTCTCAAAGGGGGCAGCTGGGTAGCTCAGTGGATTGAGAGCTAGACCTAGAGATGGGAGGTCCTAGGTTCAAATCCCGCCTCAGGCACTTCCCAGCTGTGTGACCCTGGGCAAGTCACTTAACACCCATTGCCTATCCTTACCACTCTTCTGCCTCGGAGCCAATACATAGTACTGACTCCAAGATGGAAGGTGAGGGTTTAAAAAAAAAAAAAAAAGAAAAAGAAATTTACTTTCAAGGGACGTTGCCTTTGATTCTCAGGAAAGTCCTGCTGGTGAGCAGAACAAGTGTTTGCTAGGGTTTGTAGGACCTTTCAGTCTCCTTCATTTGGATGGTTTTGGGTCACTTAAACATCTACAAGAAGGATCACGCATTTATATATTGCCTGTTATGTGCTGCATACTGTCCTGAGCACTTTTACAAATATGATCTCTTTAGTCCTCACAACAACCTTGTGAGGTGTTTCCTATTATTATACCCCTTTGAAGCTGCACAAACTGAGGCAAACACAGGTGAAGTGACTTGTCCAGAATCACAAGGCTAGTGTCTGATGTTGAATCTGAGCTCAGGTCTTCCAGATGCCAGGTTCAGTGCTCCACGAAGCACCAGCTACCTCTAAGAAATGCCTGTTGAGTCATTATATTTATTTATTTATTTTGAAACCCTTAACTTCTGTGCATTGGCTCCTAGGCAGAAGAGTGGTAAGGGTGGGCAATGGGGGTCAAGTGACTTGCCTAGGGTCACATAGCTGGGAAGTGCCTGAGGCAGGATTTGAACCCAGCACCTCCCGTCTCTAGGCCTGACTCTCAATCCACTGAGCTACCCAGCTGCCACTATTATCTTATTTTTGCCTATTACTTCACCTAGGAATTACCAATATAGAGGAAATAGCACTTCTAGTACTAGACCTCAATCTTTTTAAAGGATATTTTGTGTAAGCAGGTCAGAAAGAATAGGTGTAATTTCAATTTTCATCCTTTCTTCTAATTTGTGATTTCCTTTGATTCTGTACTCACTAGTCAGTGATCTAATGCATATAGAGGTGAATCCAGGAATTCTGTGTTCAGGCAAGATGTTGTAATTTAAGGATTATCTGGAGGACATTCAGAGGAAAGTATTAGACATGGTGCATGAAGTTCAGTTGAAGGATCAGGTATATTTAGCATGAAGAAGAAAGGATAGGGGAAAAACAGACCTGATAAAGCCATATTTATGTATCTGAAGGATGGTAAAGTGGAAGAAGGGTTAGGCTTGTTCTGTTTGATTCAGGAGAGAGCAGAACCAGAAGGAAGAGACGGGAGAAGCAAAAAAACAACAAAAAAACCCCCCAACATATTTAGACTTGTCTGGAAAAGAAATTCCTAATGATTAAGGCAATTTGAAGGTAGACTGAACTGCCTTGGGAACTTGGCCTCTTCCCCTCCTTGGGCGTATTCACGTATTCAAGCAAAGACTGGAGGACCATTTGTCAGTTTTACAACTG
This sequence comes from Gracilinanus agilis, assembly GCF_016433145.1. Taxonomy (NCBI): domain Eukaryota; kingdom Metazoa; phylum Chordata; class Mammalia; order Didelphimorphia; family Didelphidae; genus Gracilinanus; species Gracilinanus agilis. Next base: position 18,194,215 of record NC_058131.1, on the reverse strand, counting down.
GGTTATAAACAAATGGATTCTTTTTTTCCCCCAAAGGCTGGGCTAGAGAAACCTTCTGGTTTTCTAATTTTGTACTTCTGTGATTTTTCTTAAATGGAGTCATCCTGCCCAGGCACCGAGTTAGAACGTGCTCTTCATAAAACTTCTTTTCCCATCGATTTCAGTTCTTTATTCATCTACCTTAGCTTGTATGTCTATGTGGGGTACCATTTTTTTTTGTTATCTTACTTTCAATAAATCAGATGCCTTTAAAGGGAAGTTGACTAAATCCTATGAATGAGATCAGTCTTGAGGGTGAAGGGAGACTCCAAAAATGGGGCATGGCAGCCCAGAATAGAAAGGACAATTTCATGTTTTTGATCATCTTGGAGGCTTCTTCCAGCGTCTCATTCTATATCTACAGAGTGACAGGCCAGACACTTGAGCTCCCAAGAGTCCAGCGCGGTGAGAAAGGGGGATAATTTGCCCAAATATATTCAGAGCACCCTCTTGTGGCATAAGTATATGTATATACACACACACATATATTTATTTGTTTGTTTATCTATAAATATATATATATACATATGTATATATGTATATATATATATATATATGTATACACCATCCAATCTGCTTAATTAATACATTCGATAATCATGGGCCAGCCTGCCCCCTAAAGATTGCAGGGGGCAGGTGAAAGCATCGGGTGTTTGCTCAGGTAGCATCACCGCGTGTGGCACACTAAGATAGACTAAATCTCCTTTTGGCCATATGACTCAGCTCCCGCCACGTCCAGCACCTTCATTCTCTCAGCCCAAAGAAATGATCATAATGGAGAGCCACAGAATTTTTGCCGTGGTTCTCGGTGCCAACCTTGCGTGTGTTAACTGAGCTTGGAGGGAGGGACGAGCCCTTCTTGGAAACAGGGAGGTGGTGAAGCCGATGGAAGGCTCTCTCTAGGGAGGTTGGGAAGGGCTGAGTTTAGACACTTACTGGCTGTGTGTCTCTGGGCAAGTCATGTAGCTCAGTTTCCTCAGCTGTAAAATGGGGATAACAATAGCACTTACCATCTAAGAAGAATGAAATTGTAAAGCAATTTGTGATGCTTATAGTGCTTCAAGTGCTATATGAATGCTAGCTATTATTCTGAATAATAATCACATATAACATAATAATGCATCATTAATATATAATATAATATAGTATTACATTATGTAAACTATATGCATATTTATATATAAAATTATATATGAAACATATAAACAAATGTAAATATAGACAATATAAATAAAATTATATATTATGCCATGTTATTAAAATATAATATAATTAATACTATTTTCTTAAATATAAATAATAAAACTTATTCAATGAATAATAATGGAATATTTATTTTTCTCAAACCTAAAAGTTTTCCTGTATAATATATGCTTGTCTTTGAGGTGGCCTGTGTCCCGATGTTTGTCGAGTATGGATAAGGACCGAGTATACTCAAAAGAAGCTTCTTGTGGTCAGTGTGTATGTGATGGAGCCGGTTCCACTCGCTCCTTCCTTTGCCATTTTGTGAGCTCCTCAGTCCTTTCAAGCCCTTCACAATATGCCTGTAGTGGACATGTTCAGGCTCATCCTGTATTATTCTCCATTTCTGAAGCATCCTCTGTGTACAAGGAACTGTGCCAGGCGCTGGGGACACAAAGGCAAAAGCGGACTAGCCCCTGCTTTCAAGGATCTTCCAATGAGCTAGAGGGCAGCGTCGGAGCATGTTTAAGGGCCCTTGAAAGGACCAGCAAATATAATTGTTTGATCATCCCAAACGGCCAGATCCCTTCGGCAGTCAGACCCGCGGGATCCTGCGGAGTTAGTCCCCAGGAGAACCCTGGCACGAGCCCCGGGGCTGTATGTATTTCTAATGTATACCAACATCCACTAGAAGTTTATCTGTGTATCTATTATCCTTTACACACACACACACACACACACACACACACACACTACATACTATAGCAATATCTATTAAATCTAGTTTAGACATATATGGCTATGTGGGTTCTTTGGGTTCATTTTTGTCCTCCTTGTTTGGCCATCTCAGTCATGTCCAATTCTTTATCTCCCCATTTGGGATTTTCTTGGCAAAGACACTGGGGGGGTTGGCCATTTCCTTCTCCGGCTCATCTGACAGATAAGGAAACTGAGGCCAACAGGGGTAAGTCCCTTGTCTAACATCCCAGAGCTAATAAATGTCTGATCCCAGTCTTAAACTCATGAGAGGCGTCTTCTTGACTCCACTGCACTGCTCAGATAGCTGTGAATGTAACATATATGCCTTTATGAACACATAAATACAAACAAGATAGCCTTTGTAGAACACTTTGTAAACCTTAAAGTGTTCTATAAATGCTACCTATGTAACTTTTGTGTGGTAAAGTAGCTGGAACCCCAGACCCTGAGTCAGGAAAACTCATCTTCTTGAATTTAAATCCAGCCTCAGATACTTACTAGGTGTGTAACCCTGGGCGAGTCTCTTAATCCTGTTTATCTTAATCCTCTATAAAATGAGCTAGAGAAGGAAATGGCCCAATACCCCAGGATCTTTGCCAAGAAACCCTCAAATGGGGTCAGGAAGAATCAGTCATGCCTGAAAAACAAATAAAAATAAAAACAATAACAATGAAAGTATTATTATTATTAGTAGTAGTAGTAATAATAACAGAAGTCTGTTTTTCTTAAACTTATGCAAATTGTTATAAAGAATTTTTACGTTTGTATTTGCATATATATGTTAGAGAGACAGACAGACAAGAGACAGAGAAATAGGCAGAGACAGACAGAGTGACAGATCGACTACACATATTCTCACCCCAGAGATATTTCTCTATGTACCTAATCTCTCTCCCTTTCTCCTTTTGCCTATTGCTACTGTGCCTATAATTCCTTCTGGTTCAGTATTTAAGATTGTCCTTTTTCCTCTGTCTGGCTGTGTTGATTTATTTTTGATGTCTCCACTCTGACTCTCTTCTTTCTGTTTCAATCACTCTCCAGGCTGAGAAGCTTTGCCCCTCCAAACCACAAATTCCAGAATATTAGTCAGTTCTCAACCCCCCTATTGCACTTTCCCAAAGTAGAGTGGGCTACCTTGAGAGCAGTGAGCCCCCATCACTAGTGGCCTTTGATCAATGTCTGAATGATCACTCATTAATGATAACAGAGAGAATTCTTAGTATTGTATAGTTTAGACTAGATGTTTTCAAGGCTCCTTCCTAACTCTATCATTCTGTAACTGTGATCTTGAGGAGGCTTCAGAAAAGAGTAAACTAGGGCAAAGGAGAGGTTTCACAGTGAGTGCTTTCCATAACAAATTCCTGCTGAGAAACAATATCAAGGTTCAGGACTTGAGGGTCAGCGACTGACTCAATGTGAAGAGGACAAATAACAAGTCTTAGTTTTTGAGTTAGTCATAGGAAAAGACGTTTGGGGTTAGCTGACCAAAGAGGGGAAAAAACATGTGGGTGTGTCACATTTAATAGGATCCCAAGGTTCCCTTCAAAAAGAAAGATAGAACAATAGATCAGGCAATTCTGGATGATACCCCTTGGTTTGGCCAAAATATTGAAAACACTTAACAATATCAGGAGTGATTGTTAGGCAAATACTCCAAAGAGATAAACAATAGAAGAAAGTTCTTACACACAGACAGACAGACAGACAGACAGACACACACACACACACAGAAATACTCATAGCAGCACTTTTTGAAGCAGCAGGACATGGCTGTGAAGTAGATATTAATCAATTAGGGAATGGTTAAGCAACTTGTGATATATGATTTTAAAGGAAGATTTTCATGTAGTAAGAAATGATAAATGTGCAGGATGCAGAGAAGACTGGGAAGGCATATGAACTAATGCTGAGTGAAACAAGCAGAACCAGGACAATCTACACAGTGGCTGGCTGCAACAATATAAAATGGAAAAAGAATCAGCAAAAAACTGAAATTGAGTGTAGTATAATTACTAAGATCAAACTTGGTCACAAAGACATGGAAGAGAATGTACCTTCCTTGTTTTTTGTTGTTTTTTTTTTTTCAGAAAGGAGTATTATTGTTTTGAAATGCTGCATAGCATGTCAGTCTCAGTTAATATGATTATCTTGATCTCTTGTTTCTCCTTTTTTATTTTTATACTTTTTTATAAAGGATGAGACGTCTCTCTGCATGGTGAAGATAAATTTGGATATGAAGATGATATAAAAGCTAAAGCTATAAAAAATAGTTGGACCCCCCCCCCCCACAGTATCAGGAAAACTGGACAGAAAGGTAAAGTTTAGAAAAAAAAAATGAGGAGTTTTTAAAACTCTTACCTTCTGTCTTAGAATCAACATTATGACTTGGTTCCAAGGTAGAAGAATGGTATAGACTAGGCAATGGGTGCTAACAGATTACTTGCTCACATAGCTAGGAAGTGTCTGAGGTCAAATCTGAACCCAGGACCTCTTGTCTCTAAGCCTGCCTCTCAATCTACTGAGCCACCTACTTGGCCCCAAGGCAAGGGTTTCAGTAAAAACATGAGAACTTCTGTGTTGGACAACTTGAATTTAAGATATTGATGGGACACCCTCTTTAAAAGTCCTTGTAGTCATTTGGTATGAAATACTTGAGATCAGGAGATCCCAGGGGTAGATATATAGAACCAGCTATCATTTGCAAAGAGAGGATAATTGAACTCATGGATGCTGATGTCATCACTATGTAAAATAGCATAAAAGGAGAATAGAAGAGGGTCTAGGCCAGACTTTGGGATAACCTAAAATTGGTAGGCATGATACAGATAAGGAAACCGGTAAAGGATATTGGCAGTGATTGTACATATAGACATCAGACCAAGAGAGAATAGTGCCATCAAAACCTAAAGAGGAAAATGCCCAGGAGGAGAAGTAACTGATCAACAATGACAAATGCTGCTGACTGTTCAAGAAAAATGAGGACTGAGGAAAAGCCATTAGATTTGGTAAATGGAGACTTTGGACAGGTAAGTTTAGTTGAATGAGACATTATAAACCAGAATGTAGAAGCCTTAGAAGAGAATGGAGAAAATGTAGAGAGTAGATGGCTTTCTAGAGTTTCGTTGTAAAGAAGAGAGATGCAAGGTGATAGTTGATGGGGATAAAAGGAGGTTCTTCACACATGGGACAGACATTAGTATTTTTTTAATCATCAGAAAAGGAAACAGTAGATAGGAGGATATGATATCCCTTCATCTGAAACCAGAGGAAAGAAATGTTATAAATTTGCAGGATTTTAGACATTAGAGACATCTAATTGTATGTATGTAAGCACTCCCCTACAACATCCCCAACAAGTGATCAAGGAGCCTTGGCTTGAATACCTTCAGAGATGGGCAAATCACTTCTTCCTGAGGCAACCCAACCTACTTTAGTATGACTCTAAACTTCCCAAGTTTTCTCTTTGTAGTTTATCCTTTTCTGCTTTTCATGTAAGGTTCCTACTTCTTCCTGGGATCAAACTGGATAATTCCAATCCCTCTTCCACAGGATAGCCCTTCAAATAATTTGACATCTATCTTATTTGCCCTAAATCTTCTTATTTTCAGCTTGAGACTTTCCAAATCATTTACCCTGTCTTTGCATGGCATGAACATGAAGTTCTCTACCTCTTATGAACCAATTTCATCTTCTCAATGTCCTCCTAAAATGTGACATCCGTGCCTGAAACTAATAAGTTGATGTGGAACTATTGTGAGCATTTTCTTGGCTGTGTGTGTGGTGTTGGTAACACTTTCTGAGTACTATACATATATTTACAAATAAATAAATAAATAAATGAATGAATGAATGAATAAATAAATATATGTATATATATAAGCTGTTCTAAATATTGTGTGTGCATATGTATACACATAATATTTAGAACTGTTCTTTTTGTGGCAGGAAAGCATTGGGAATCAAAGAGGGGAATGACTGAGGAAATTAATGTGTATAAGTATTATGGAATACTATTGTGTTCTTCAAGAAATGAAGGAGGGAACAATCTGGGAAGTCTCACGTGAACTGGTGCAGAGTGGAGTGAGCAGAACAATTTTTTAATAACAACATTATAAAGATGACTTTGAAAGGCTTAGGAACTCTGACCAAAGCAATGACATAACAGAGAACTCAAGAAGCACAGTCTCCACCTCCTGACAGAGTACAGAGTATATATTTATAACTATTTATCAATATTCACATACATATAATCTCCTTTGCTTTTGAAGACCAATGACATCATAGTGTTGGAGTCAGGTGTCTTTATGACTGATCAGATCAATATGAATTTGGAAAGTATTACCACAGATCAGTCATAAGTAATATATTAGAACACTTAGTGTGTGTGTGGCTCTGGATTTGAAGCTTATGTTTCCCTTGTGTTTCTGCAATTCTGCTTTGCTCAGGGGGTATAGTGTCTTCTTAAAGGAGTCACTACATGGTAGGTGATCCCATGCCAGCATTTCCTGTTTCTCACAGTCAATACTAAAATTCTTCAGATGCCTTGAGAGAGATTATGAGTGTAAAACACATAAATTATGTACATATGCATACATATATGTATACATACATATGTAGACATGTTCAACCTTTTTAATTTGTGCCAAACTTTTTGTGACTCCATTTGGGGAAATGGGAGTGGTTTGCCATTTTATTTTCCAGTTCATTTTGCAGATGAGGAAACGGAGACAACAGGATTGAATGACTTACCCAGGGTCACATATTTAGTAAGTGTCTGAGGTCATCATCAATCTAGTGTTTAATAAACCAAGAGATAACACCTTTTGTGATAATAATATACTATCTGCTGGGAAAATTGGAAAACAATACGGCAAAAATTAGGTTTAGGTCAATATTTTGCACTCGATACCAAGATAAGGACAAAATGTGTATATTATTTAAACATAAAGAGCAGAATTATAAGTAAATTAGGGGAACATAGAATAGTTTACCTGTCAGATCTATAGAGAAGGGAAGAAATTATGACTAAACAAGAGAGAACTTTGCAAGATGTAAAATGAATAATTTTGATTATATTAAATTTAAAAAGTTTTTGTACAAACAAAACCAATGCAACCAAAATTAGAAGGGTAACAACAAACTGGGAAAATGCGAAGAGCCCACTCTTCACTCAGGGGGTCTCTGGAGGTGGGATGGCGTGGCAAAAACGAAATGAAAACGAGCCAGAATGCAAGTGGAATTGCAGAGGCTGTTCTCTCTGGTGCCATCTGCTGGTTTTTATTTTTATACCTTTTTTTCTTTATGATCTCATACAGGTTTTGATTTTCCCATATATTCAAAATCACATATTAAATTTTGAAACATCAGATGATTGGCATTTACTAATTATCTTACTGTGGTTAAACAAAGAAGCAAGCTTGTCAAAAATTATTCATTATGGAATGGCTTAGTTGGAACTTATTATTTTCAGCAAGAACATCATTTCCTAGCTAAGCATAATAGTTAATTATGTTTTAACTAATTAATTCATGCATGTTGTTACTTTATACTATTCATACCTATCATTAATCAAGAAAATAGTTATGGTAGTTGATTACATCAAACAAGATACAATAATATCAGTCTGGTCCAAATTTTGGTCCCATTATATTCTTTCATTTTCCACTATTTTTTGTAAAAGTATGTTTGCTGTTCTTTCTGCTATAAGGTCAATAAGAATGCAGTTCTGGAAGAGTGATTCTGTGCTAATTTGTCATTCCCTTGTTTTCCTTGTGTTTCACTGTTTCCTTGGTCTGTGGGAGTTTGGGAACAAACTCAGGCCAGGTACATTCTTGCTGGGGAATTTAGAAACTTGCATTAACTCACTAACTGCTGGTTTATTGCAGGGACAATTCTATGGGAAATTTCTGTACTCTGGGTGTTTGCTGAGGGGTTTATTTTGGGATAGTGGGTTGTCTGTGACTGTAGTTGTTCTTGCCATGAACCTGTATTGTTTCTCTGGGTCTCCCTGGGGCTGAATAAGGATACAGATTGCAATAGTTTCAATGCAAGTGAATGTCACTGTAAAAAGAATCACATAGGGGAAACTGAGTGTGGAATTTCCATCCTCTTGACAATCTGCTGTGCTGGATTGTCAGAGCTGGTGACTAGTTGTGCTAAACATCATGGCTTTGATGGCTTCCTGCAGGAAAAAAATTTATAACAAAATTTTCTAATAAAGGTCTCATTTCTCAAATATATATAAAAAAACTAGGTCAAATTTATAAAAATCCAAGACATTCTCCAATTAATAAATCATCAAAGGATATGAATAGGCAATTTTCATATGAAGAACTCAAAGCTATCAATAATCCCATGAAAAAATATTCTAAATCCCTCTTGATCAAAGAAATGCAAATTAAAACAACTCTGAGGTACCACCTCACACCTATCAAACTGACCAATATGATAGTAAAGGAAAATGATAAATGTTGGAGGAGATATGACACTAATACACTGCTGGTGGAGTTGTGAAGTGATCCGACTATTCTGGAGGGCATTTTGGATTTATGCCCAAAGGGCTATAAAAGAATGTATACATTTTGATCCAATAATACCACTGTATACCAAAAGAAAATTTTAAAATGGGAAAGTACCTGTTTGTACAAAAGTACTTGTAGCTGTGCTTTTTTGGTGGCAAAGAATTGGAAACCAAAAGAATATCCTTCAATTGGGGAATGGCTGAACGATTGTGGTATATGATGATGATGGTGGAATACTACTGTGTTATAAGGAATGATGAACAGGATGATTTCAGAAAAAGCTAGAAAGACTTGCATGAACTGATGTAGAGTAAAATAAGCAGAACCAGGCGATCATTAAACGCAATAACTGCAATGATCAAATGTTATAGATTTTTCTAATAACAGCAACACAATGATCCAGGTCAATTATGAGAGACTTATGGAGAAGAATGCTATCCACCGCCAGAGATAGAACTGTTGAAGCCAGAATGCAATTGAAAACATGTGATTAATCACTTGTTTATTTGAGTATATATTTGGGGGTTTTGATTTTATAAGATTATTCACTTACAAAAATGAATAATATGGAAATCTGTCTTGAATGATAATACATGTATAACCCACATTGAATTGCTTGTCAGTTAAAGGAAGGGGGTAGGGAAGAAGTGATGGAGACAATATGGATCATATGACTTTGGAAAAGTTATGTGAAAATTTGTTATTAAAATTTTTTTAAATTTAATAAAGATAAAAATGTGTCTGAGGTCAGATTTAAAGTGAGGAAGAGTATTCTTCCTGACTGGTATTCTATCTTTTGGGCCACCTAGCTGTGTTTATCTATCTATCTATCTATCTATCTATCTATCTATCTATCTATCTATCTATCTATCTATCATCTATTTCTGTGTGCTTATAATGGGTTTTTCTTTCTTTTGCTCTCATTGGAGGTAGGTGGGGAGGAGATAGGAGGGAAAAGGATGGATTTTTCTAGATTAAAAAAGTAAAATTTTAGTATAAAGTAAAAATAAAATGGAAATTATTGATAATTATTATAGTAGGAGTTACCGAGGTTCTCATCTCCAGTCTTTCACTTCTTGTTTTTACCATTTTTCTTTGGTCAAGACATAAATGAATGAAAAGATTTTGCTAAAAGTTTAGTATTTTCCTCAGTTTCCTGAAATGCCAGGCATTTCAGTTTCTTTATCTTTAAACCGAAGATGTTATATTATATGATCCCTTATGTCTGCTCTAGCTCAATTTATTGTCCTATGACCTCTTCAATGTGGGCTTTTTCTCCATTGAAGCAAATTGCCACCCAATCCATCCCCATCATGCCTTATCTTTCTGTGGAATTCTTTACTCATCCCGACTAGGAATTTGACATGGGATATTCCTGCTTTCTTTGGACATTTGGAAAATGTTAGTGAAGTCCACCAACTGTCCATCTATCATCTCTCTCTTCCTACGTAACTTGTTCATTTTTTTCAGTCCCTACACTTGTTCTCTTGATGTTAGTCATCTCTTGCACTCCTTATCCTCCATCATTCCTTCTTTGTAAAGTGTTGTAGCCAGCTTTGTGACTTTATATTATCCTCTAGATAATCTTTTATTTCAATTTTTCCAAGATCAGTCACCCACAGAATGCAGACATTCCATGATACTTCTTAAAGAAATGAGGATGTTTTAGGGGTTGGTCAAATTGGGAAGCTTCCTCTCTAGGGGAATTTAGACTCATTCCCCCTACTCTGGGCTTTGTCTGTCTGGGCTTGGGCTAGCACTTATGGGGTTTAATGAATGGAAAGTTCAAGCGTTCAGGGTCACATTTTACCAGAATCACAGAAGCTCAGATCTGGAAGGGAATTCCCTCAACAACATTCTTTCTCAAAGCTGAATTGATTTGTTGGCCAAAGGAAGTTGGCCTAAGGGAAAGCTGGCATTTATTCAAACCTTTGTCCACTTGATAGGAGCCTGCTGGCTGAGTAATTCTTGTAATATCAAAAATTCATCTGATGTCTTCAATATGTTTGGAAAAATGATGGTAATGAATAATAACCCCCAGTCACCCTCCTCTCATACCTACTCAACTCCAGCCTGAAAATATTTGGACACCAACCATCAATCCATCAACCAACAAAAATTTATTAAGCATTTACTATGTCAGGCACTGTGCTAAGCCCTGGTGATAGGGATAGAGACTTTACCCATAATTCCATTGGTAGAACTTCCAGATGAAGAAAGTCCCTCCCACAATGTGGAACAAAGTCTATTTTTAAATGGACATAATATTATCATTGAAACATCTTCTTGGCAATGACAGTTAATTGAGAGGTTAAAATCCATTCCCAGGGTCACACAGCCAAAAGTATTTGTCATAGGTAAGAACCAAATCCATATCTTACTGGATTCGAGGTTATGAAACAGAGACAAAAATGAAAAATAGGATAAAACCTGACACCCAGTTGAAGAGTTGTTGTTGGTATTGTTGTTTTATTTGTTAACAGGGCAGGATTCCTTTGACTAAAAACAGATTTGTTGCTGGAGAAGGAAAACCATGGCTTGGGAATGTCAGTTCCATGCATAGAACAGGCTTATTCCATGTTTCTCTTATTAGTCTTTTTTTTCAAGGGTCCGTTTGAATGACTGATGAAAAAAAAACACTTAGAGGTTTAGATCATCTAATTGTATGTGACTAGTCTTCAAATCTTAAAATGTCTCTTGAGAAAAATTTACCCATTGCTCCTAATTCTCCCTTGGGACAGGGAGCAGAACATGTCTAATCCAATTTCCAGGTGGCATCCCTTCCAATTCCTGGAGTCCTTGAAGACTATTAACTTTCTATATCATGACCTTGCCCTCTCTGAATGTATTTCTTCATCAATCAATCAATAAGCATTTATCGATTTCTTACCGTGTGCCAGCACTCTACTAGATTCTGGTGACAGAAAAACATAAAAACGAGGGAAGCTGCCCTCAAACTTGTATTTTATCTGGGAAATAAATATATACACAAATGAATAAATAAAAGTATGCAGAAAATAAAGTCGTTAATTTTTGACAGGAAGAAATAGTTCTATTGAGCCCAACAGTATTCCATCACCAGCAGATACCACAATTTGTTTAGCCATTCTCCAATTGAAGGGCATACCTTTGTTTTCCAGTTTTTTGCCACTACAAAGAGTGAGGCTATAAATATTTTTGTGAAAGTCTTTTTCCCTATGATCTCTTTGGGGGTACAAATCCAGCAGTGTTATGGCTGGATCGAAGGGCAGGCATTCTTTTAAAGCTCTTTGGGCATAGTTCCAAATTGTCCTCCAGAATGGTTGGATCAATTCACAACTCCATCAGCAAGGCATCAATATCCCAATTTTGCCACATCCCCTCCAACATCTATTACTTTCCTTTGCTGTCATGTTAGCTGCTAGATGTGAGATGGTACTCAGGAATTGATGCCGAGTGAAAGGAAAGGAACCAGGAGAACATTGTACACAGAGACGGATACACTGTGGTACAGTCGATTGTAACGGACTTCTCTACTAGCAGCAATGCAATGATCCAGGATAATTCTGAGGGACTTATGAAAAAGATGCTACCCACATTCAGAGGAAGAACTGTAGGAGTGGAAACACAGAAGAAAAGCAACTGCTTGAACACATAGATTGATACAGATACGATTGGGATGTAGACTCTAAACGACCACCCCAGTGCAATTATCAGTAATATGGAAATAAGTCTTGATCAATGACACATGTAAAAACCAGTGGAAATGCACATCATCTATGGGGGGCTGGGAGGGCGAGGGAGGTGGAGGGGAGAGTAAGAACATGAATCATATAACCATGGAAGAATTTTCTAAAAAAAGAAAAAAAAAGAAATAGGTTCTAGAATTTGGGGGATCAGAAATCTCAGGCAGGCATTAGTATTTCAATTCAGGTTATTTTTAAAATCCTTATCTTCATTTCTTAGAATCAATACTAAGTATTGCTTCCAAGGCAGAAAAGTGGTAAGGGCTAGGCAGTTGGAGTTAAATGACTTGCCCAGGGTCACACAGCCAGGAAGTGTCTGAAGTCAGATTTGAACCCAGTAGCTTCCATCTCCAGGCTTGGATCTCTATCCACTGAGCCACCTTGTTGCCCCTTGAATTGAGGTTTGAAAGATATCAAAGAATACTTGCCCTCCTTACCTCAAAGAGCTGGCATGAAGAAAGAGTTTTGTATTTTATAATCTAAAATGCAAGATATTATTAAAATTATTCAATTATTAGATGGTGTAGGCACTCCACTTAATAGGGATTTCAGTATCTCTCTTAACATGGAAGTGACTCTGAGGTCTTGAAGGCCAATCATGGGCTAGATAAGCCCTGGTAGGTCCTACCAAGTTGCAAAGATTTGGTCCAGATGGTTTACTCTTTGTTTTAATTTAGCAAATACTGAAAAAGTGAGATTTCTACGGTTGCATGTCTTCTTTAGCCATATCTCGCAGAGCCAAGCTGCTAAATATTTCCTAAACTGTTCTAGGGTGTAACCCCAGAGGTTGGGGATTCTCTTTTCTCTACTGTTTATTATGAGCCCTCCTGCAGACTGTTTCCCCCCATTGTTAGGTATCAGCCACTAACACCCTAGTTCTGTTCAAACACAATGTCAATTAGCTCTTACAAAAATATATTCATCTTCAAATAAAGTAAGAATAAATATACACGAGCTTCCTCCTCAGTATCTCAGGGAGCACACTCTCCTTTATAACACCTTAGTTTCTAAGGAAATAAGCTCAAAACAGACCTCAGTTTCCATAGCATCAGTCACACCCAGTTCATATTCAACTATCTGCTGGATGGTTCTTGTCTCAACTACCACAGGAGTAGATCGTTCCCAAAGGCATGAATCCTCCCTCCTCAGGCTTTCTTTACTGCAAAATCCATCCTAAATTCCTAGTCTTAGATTCTTGAGATTTACTTTCCTCACTTTTCAAGGCTTCTCAGACTGAAGACCTCACTGCCTTAATCTAGAATGGAAAAGAACAAACCAAAGCCTATTTTTTGGGGTTGCATTGCCTTTGAGGGGAAGAAAGGTATCAAGGCTTTCTTCCTTGAAGTACCATCTCTATTGGATCCTAACACTAAGGAATTATGGAATAAAGTTAGAAGAATGATTGAGACTGTGTCTGATGATGATGGGGCTTTTGGAAAAATTCTGAAGTCAGTCATTGAGTCTCTCCTTCATCACAAGGTCTGTTAAATGGGATTAGTTATCCACTGTGTAGTTACACAATGACAGATGGAATTAATAACATACATAATGTATCATTTCTCCAAGATATTTCCTTTACCTAGCAACATAATTCTCGTGGAGACAAACACATCTTCCAAATGATTGAAATGCATCATCTGAGCAATTTAGTGTTGATCTACACATGAGGCAGCCCTTCATCACACATATACACTCCCCATACACAAGTTAAGAAAGAAACATGATCATATATGAAGTCATCCATCTTGACTACAGTTTGTCTTTCAAAAGAGGCATATAATAAATTTAACTTATCAATTTCAAAGCTGTCCTGCTTTTCTGTACTCCCTTTTGAACTTCCTTCCATGTCTTCCTCTGCATTGAAAAAAATGCTTTTATAATATTTTTTGGTTTATTTATTATCCATCTACTCATTAATTAATTAATTAATAATGTGTTTATTTGCTCATTTATTTATTTATTTATTAAAAACTCTTACCTTTCATCTTGGAATCAATACTGTTTATTGATTCGATGGCAGAAGAGTGGTAAGGGCTAGAAAATGGGGGTTCAGTGACTTGCCCAGGGTCACACAGCTGTGAAGTGTCTGAGGCCAGATTTGAACCTAGGACCTCCTGTCTCTGGGCCTGGCTCTCCATCCACTGAGTTACCCAGCTTCCCTTTCATTTATTTAATAAAAAAACTTACTATCTTTTGTTCCTCTCTCCCCCAAATCTCCCTTCCTGAAAAATATATATCCATTCTTTTCCCATGTCCAAGATATATGTCTCTTTCTGTATTTGTGTTCATCACCTCTCTTAAAGGAAATGACTAACATTTTTTTTACCAGTCCTCTGGAGACATATTTCATCATTGCATTGATCAGAATTCTTAAATCTTTCCAAGTTATTTTTCATTACAATATTGGTTTCATTGTATAAATTATTCTCTTAGTTCTGATTGCTTCGCTATAAATCAGTTTGTACATATTTTCCCATGCTTCTTTGTAATTGCACTTTTTGTTATTTCTAATAAGTATATTCTATATTCTTCCTCACAACAATGCATAATTTATTAGCCAATTAATGTATAATCCCTTCCCTCATCCTCTGTTCCCAGTTCTTGGCTTTATCAAGAACAGCTGCTAAAATATGTTTTTTTTTTTTTTTTTGTTCTTTCTTTGGATCTCTTCAAACCAGGTGGCAATAAGATGGCACAATGGATAGAATGTCAGGCCTGAAGTTAGGAAGTTAGGAAGGCTCATCTTCCTGACTTAAAATCTGGCCTTAGATACGTATTAGCTATGTGACTCTGGGCAAACAATTTTACTCTGCCTCAGTTTCCTTATATGTTCAATGATCTGGAGAAGGAAATGGTAAACCACTTCAGTATCTTTGCCAAGCAAACCCCAAATAAGGTCATGAAAAATCATTCAGAACTGAAAAGACCCAATAACAAAAATATTGTATCTCTTTGGGATATTGGCCTAGTAGTAGTATTGTTGGTTCAAAGGATATTTACACTGGATTTTAGAATCATAGTTATTATGGCTTAGCCAAATCTCAGATCCTTGAAAAGTACATTTTCCCGAAGTTCCTTCAGCAATGATCATTTTCTCTTTTTATCATCTTTGCTAACCTGAAGGTTGTGAACTAGAACCTTAGAGTTATTTTAATATGCATTTCTCTAATAATTATGGAGTTAAATATTTTTATGTGCCTATTGATTCTTTGAATTTCTTCTAGATGGCTCGATCTTTCATTAAATGAAAGCTGATTGTAAGAAGCAGCTAGGATGTTGTAGACAGAAATCTGGCTTTGGAGTCAGAGAGATATGAATTCAAGTCCTGCCTCTGACCAATACTTTCTGGCAAGTTACCAAACATCTCAGGGTTCCCAGACAACTCTCTGACGATATAAATTGCAGAGCAGGTGTTGTTCTGAATAGGTAGAGGGAGTATGTGCTTACTAAGAGCTTCAAACAAAAAGTCCGGGATGGAGGGAGTGGGAAGAACAGAGGAAAAGAGGAAAGAAGGGAGGGGGAGTGAAAGGGAAGAAGAAAGAAAGAGTGGGGTAGGCAGGTAGCTTAGTGTATTGAGAACCAGGTCTAGAGATGGGAGATCTTGGATTCAGATCTGATCTTGGACATCTCCTAGCTGTTTGACTCTGGGCAAGTCATTGAATCCCCATTGCCTACCCCTTTCAGCTCTCTGCCTTGGAATCAATGCACAGTATTGAGTATAAGATGTAAGGGAAGAGTTTTAAAAATGCAAAAGAGAGGCAGAGAAAGGGATAGAGATAAAGTAAGACAAAATAGAGACATAGATGGAGACACAGAAACGAGAGGCACATATAGAGAAAGAGATGGAGTGAGACTCTGACAAAGGAGAAGCAAGAATGGAAGAAAGAGATGAAGACAGTCATGACATGGGCATAGACAGAAACAGATAAGTAGACATATGGAGAGTTACAGTAAAGGCAGCATTAAAGTTAAAAGGGGAAACTACATTCTAGAATAGTCCCTGTACTAGTACAGCCTGAAGTAGAAGTTCAGTAAATAGGGGCCATTTTTCCCTATAGGGAGAGAGTCTTCTTCAAGCACCTCAAATGGCTTGATACTGCCAATGTCACAGTAGCCTAGCCTACTGTCTAAGACTAAATCTTTGTAGAAGCTGTTACAATTTCGTAGATGGCAATCTGAGCTGAGTAAAATCCCAAGTCCAGTTGGAGAAAAAATAGTCACCAGATGAACAATGTCAAGGTTTGGCCATTGGGGGCCATGCTGTGTAGAGTTTCATTTGCCATGGAAAATTCCTGGCAGAGAAGATGTTGGGGAAACACTCAGAACAAAGGCCCTATGTCTAGAGCAGAAGCAACCTGTCTGCCTTCTGTAAGCAGGTGTTAAGGGAGGACTGAGCCGTGCATCCATGGTAATAGAATGTTTGATTCACTAATTCAAGGATCTGAGATTTCACTGGAATGGGTGCTCTGTCCACTGAGACAGACAGTGACTTCAAGATAATCTTTTTTTTTTTTTTAGGATCATGGTATGTTTCTTTAAACTTTTTTTTGAAACTCTTATCTTTCACCTTGGAATCAATACTGTGTATTGGCTACAAAATAGAAGAAGGGTAAGGACTAGGGAATGGATGTTAAGTGACTTGCCCAGGGTCACACAGCTAGGAAGTCTTGGAGGCTAAATTTAAAGCCAGGACCTCCTGTCTATAGGTCTGACTCTCAATCCACTAAACCACCTTTTTCAATTAAAAAAATTAATAAGCATTTATTTTCTCTTCCACCTAGACTAAACATATATGCATGCACATATATGTGTAGCCTCTGTAGCACACACACATATATGTATATATATACATATATATATATATATATATACGTATGTAAAGCAGAATATAAAAAAACCCAACAAATTCCACTTTGCCCAAGCATCAAATTGCGTTCCATTATGAATGTTTTGTCAACATGTCTCTATTTGGAGACTTATGATTTGAAAGAGAGTAGAATGGTTTGCTCTAACTTAAATTCCTCTCTCCCTGGTCCTGTGGTGGCTCCACCCCCCTGTCTGTCTGTCTGTCTGTCTCTCTTTCTCTATAGCTCCTTCCCTCTATCCCTTTCTTCTCTCCCATCAGACTATTATAGTATTGTCTAGTATACATCTTCCCATTTCCCTTAGTGCTAGCAAAAGAGATTTTATGAAATGTTTTGCCCAAATCTAGATGAATGTTAATTACAGGATTTCTTTTATCCATGTATACTTTAAGGGCATTGATTGCCCAGAGTGCCCAAAGGAGGACATCCCCTACCAAGAGCCTTGAGTCCATTTCAAGTGGGACTCAGGTGAAGGAATGAGAATGTGGAGCAAGAAGAAGAGATGCCTGGGCAATAAAAGTGGGGCATTAGAGACGTCTTCAAGTATTTGAGAGACTTCAGCATAGAAACAATCCTACATTTGATTTGTCTGGCCCCAGAGTGCAGACTGAGGGTCATTGAGCAGAAGTTACAAAGCAGGAAATTAAGTTTTGATGCCAAGAAGAACTTCCTAACAGTTGGAACTATCCCAAATCAGAATATGCTTCCTCTAGATGAGGTGGATTTCCAGGTCATAGAGGCATTCAAGCAGGAGCTAAGTGACCATTTCCCAGATATGTGGTAGTGGAGATTCCTTTCAGGAAAGGAGTGAGCATTACCCAAGCTGAAGAGGTCTCAGGAAATGTCTTTTTATTGTGTCATTGTCCCTTTTCTCTATGTTCACTAAGCACTCATTTAGCAATATCTTTTAGAATCTGCCTGGTAACTAGAGATCATTAGCCTGTGATGTATATTCTTTATTATTTTACTTCCCTCCTCCTTACATTAAAGTCATTATCAACTTAAGTAGGGAAGCTACATGGGGCAGTAGATGGAAGGACCACTGTACTTAGAGTTAGGAAAGCTTGCGATCACATCCAGCCTAAGATGCTTACTAGTTGTGTGACCCTGGGAAAGTCACTTAACCTATGTCTGCCTCAGTCTCCTCCTTTTTAAAATGGACATAATAATAGCACCTACTTCCTAGCATTGAGTAATTGTCAGTATAGAATAAAAATTTATATGTATATATGTACATATAAAGATACACACACACACACACATATATATATATAATTTTGCAAACATAAATCACTGTATAAATGCCTACTAGTGTGCATCCTGTTTCATATTTCTTTTTTTTTAAACCCTTACTTTCCATCTTGGAATCAATATTGTGTATTGGCTCCAAGGCAGTCAATACTGTGTATTTGCTCCAAAGCAGAAGAGTGGTAAGGGTAGGCAACGGGGGTCCAGTGACTTGCCCAGGGTCACCCAGCTGGGAAGTGTCTGAGGCTAGATTTGAACCTAGGACCTCCCATCTCTCTAGGCCTGGTTCTCAATCCACTGAGATACCCAGCTGCCCCCACCTGTTTCACCTTTCTCCTGTTCTGTGATACCTTTTTATTTCTCAATAATTTTTGAAAAATCATTGACTGTGGCAGACCAATTTCATCTCTTAGATCTTTGGGTCTTTGAGAATATAGTTCACATTCTCCAGGTGACTTGAAATAATTATGGGTACCTGGGTGATATTCTGCTATATTTTTGTCTTAAAAAAGAACAAACAAAAACCTCTTACTTTCTCTCTTAGATGTGATACTAATTTAGTTCCAAGGAAGAAGAAAGGTAAGGGCTAGGGAGTGGGTGTTTAGTGACTTGCCCAGGATCACACAGCTGGGAAGTGTCTGAGGCCACATTTGAACCTAGGACCTCCCATCTTTAGGCCTGGTATTCTACCCCCTGAGCCACCCAGCTGCTCCAATATGCCTTTTTTAATGTAGTGTGCTTTTGTTATCTGCTAATATCAAATATAAATTCTCTGAGGAAATCTATTTCACTTTTTCCTTTGGACCTTCAGAGTGGAATACAGTGCTTAGTAGATAGATGATACTTAATAAGTGTTTGTTGCTTGGCATTGGAGCAAAGCATGAGCAGTCTGAGGTGAATGGGTATCTTGAGGTTGGGAGCTCTGAGCTACGATGAGCTAATTGGATCACCTGTCTACACTGTTCAACATTAATGCAGGAAACAGACTGTCTATGGAAGAGAGAATCAGGCCATGTCAGAAACAGAACAGGCCACACATGACTCACCAGTGTTAGAGGTGGCTCGCCAGTCATTCCTACACTTTTAGCTTAAGCGAAATAAGGAGATCTAGATTTAAAAAAAAACACATCTGCTAAAGAAACTGCAACCTAAAGTAGGGGCAGCTGGGTAGCTCAGTGGATTGAGAGTCAGGCCTAGAGACGGGAGGTCCTGGGTTCAAATCTGAGCTCAGACACTTCCCAGCTGGGTGACCCTGAGCGACTGTGTGACCCATTGCCTACTGGTTGTGGCCCTATGCTCCTAGAATGGAGTCCCAGGATTAAAAAAAAAAAGACTTTAAAAATACTCATTGATTGATTAGTATTTCCCTTCTTACCTTGGTGATTAAGTTTCTTTATTTTATTTTGACCTGTTCTTTGAAGTTCAAAGACATTCTTGTTGATAGAGAAAGAGAAATTAAATAAGAATTGTCTAGAGCTACCTACCTTCTCTTGGCCATCTCTTATATTCATCCACTTAAAAAAATAAGATGAAAAGAAATAAATGTGAGCTGAGCTGGACAGAGGTCATTGGAGGCTTTAGATCAGGTGGCTTACCTGGTCTTATGGGCATTGAGATCAGATCAGTATATAAGAATGAAATAGTCATGTAGGTAGGGAAACAGGAATTGGTCCATTGAAAAAGAAAAGAGAAGAGAAAGAGAGTTATTGGAAAAGAACCCATAGAGAAACATGAGTCAGAATTTCAGAGTATGAGGGGGACTCAAAAGTCATCAAAGCCTTGTAACATCTGAACAATTGGCTCTAAAAAGGAAAAAAAAAAGTCTTAATTTGATGATCTCCATAGAAGGGAAGCCCACTGCATCCTGAGAGAGTTGATTCCATTCTGGGAAAACTTTCACTGGATCTCTCTCTAGAGAAATTTTTTTCTGATTTCAAACCTATTTTTTTTTCTCCACAAAATTACCCCTATTCGATTTACTTCCATGTCTGTCCTCTGGAGACCAAGCAGATTAAACATAATCCAGCCTCTAGGGGACAACCTTTTAAATCCTTGAATCCAGGAAACTCTGAGTTGAAACCTCTGTTTAGATACTAGCTGTGTGACCAGAGACAAGTTACTTAACATTGGTTTGCTTCATTTTCTGTACCTAAAACCTGATCAGATGTGTTGATTTATAAGGTCCCTTTCAATTTTAAATTGATGTTCCCATGTCCCAACTTAATCTTCTTCTCTTCAGGTCAAATTGTAGCTTGTGGAAGGAAATTAATGAAGGGAGATGAAGCTGAGGCTAAAATCTAGAAGTCTAAGCATGCCATCGCTTCTGGACAATTTGTCTAGAAAGGGTTGCCTCAAACAATCCATTAATAAACCTTCATGAGATGCCTACTATGTGCCAGGTACAGGAATAGGACTACAAAAAAGAGGGAAAAGATAGTCCCTACATGAAGCCTTTCCTAATTTCCCTTCTGGTTAGTGCTGCCAACCCTCTGATATTATAGAATCTCAGCATCTCATAGTTGGAAGGAACCTTGTCAGATATTGTATGTCAGATACTTTCTAGATCAACCCAAACACAAAAGGAAACCCCCAGCTTAGCATACCCAATTCATATAGTCATCAATATCTGATCTCCAAGGAAAAAGCCCAACACCTCCATATACGGACAGCCCATTCCACTTTTGCATATCTCCAATCTGCTTTGCATATAACTTGCTTACATCTATCTGTATTTACCTGTCTCTCCCCTACTCTAATCCCCAACCTTGTACAATTAAGATTCTGTTGTTTTTTTTTTTTTTGTGAAGAGATTGTTTTATTGTTTTTCCTTGCAATCTGACACCTAGAATGGCATCTTATGTACAGCACCCAATTGAGTAAATGGATGTCTCCTGATCTTTTTCACAAAATCACAGAATTTTATATTTTAGATGGCCTCTAAGATCTATTCTGACTCTAATTATGCCTTTGAAAACCACAACTTTGGGGGGCAGCTGAGTGGCTCAGTGGATTGAGAGTTAGGACCAGGGATGAGAGGTTCTGGCTTCAAATCTGGTCTCAGATACTTCTTAGCTGTGTGACCCTGGGCAAGTCACTTAACCCCCATTGCCCAGCCCTTACTGCTCTTCTGCCTTGGAACCAATACACAGTATTGATTCTAAGATGGAAGGTAAGGGTTAAAAAAAAATCACCATACAACTTTTGATTCTAGGTCCAATTTATTCTTTCTATTTAAACCAAACTACCTCTCTTCCATATTTTGAATGCTTAAAGTGACCTCAATTTACCTGTGGCCCAGAAGGATTCAGATAAAATGTTATCCCCCCCACCAAAATGACAACATGAGATAACTCAGATTATCTGGCCTTGGTATGGGGGGATTTTTTTTTGTCTCTGTAACCATAATGTTTTGAGTTAGTTTATGGATATTCTGGCCAACATAAAGCAAGGATATCAGCTTTGGAGACAGTTGGACGTCCCCTCTGCTCCCCTAGTTGCTAGCTGACTTCATCAACCAATGCTTTGTGACAAAGCAACTCTCTTGGTGAGACCCAAGGACTCTCCTTATCAGTCAGATTGTGAAGATTTCATGGGGATTTAGTTATACAGAAGACTCGACTTTGGCTTTGAAAAATAATCTCTAACTTCCCCAATCCACCAAAAGAGACAAAATAAAATGGAGGCTGGTGATTGGAGATTAGTTCCTGAGGAATCATTGCTCACCCTTTTGAATGTCTGCCTGGGATGATTCACAGGTAACCTTTCTCTTTTCCCTCTTCTCATAAGAACTGCCATAGGCTAACCATGAGAGGAGCCTGAGGATGGTTTGGGAAACATTCTGCATTTTCAGATGAGACAGTCATCTCCCATTTTAAAGTAAGGAAAGAATGTGAAAGACTCATCCCAGAGCCACGATGGTGTTTATGCTGTTTTTGAACATTTGAAAGGCCAAGCTGTTGACGAAGGTCTTTGCAAACAGGTTGAATGATTTATTGTCTGCAATCAAGAAAGCTGACACTCACCACTTCTGCCTGGAACAGATGCTGTCATGCTATTTAGAGATCATAAAAAACCCACAATCAGAGGTTTAGAGTTGGAAGAGACCTCGAAGGCCAGCTAGTCCATCACCCCCTCCCTCCCATCACTTTATAGAGCAGGAAATTCTTCATAGAGATGAAAGGACTTCCCTTAGATCATAGGTTATCAGCAGAAGAGCTACGATTAGATCCCCTTGACTCCAAATTAATTATTATTTATTTTGTTATCTTATTTATTATTGTATATTTTGTTAGTATTTGATTCCAAATTAATTATTATTTATTTTGTTATCGTATTTATTATTGTATATTTTGTTAGTATTTGATTTCAAATTAATTATTATTTATTTTGTTATCTTATTTATTATTGTATATTTTGTTAGTATTTGACTCCAAATTAATTTGAAAATTTTTATTTAGTTAATTAATTTAGAATATTTTTCCACTGTTATATGATTCATGTTCTTTCTCTCCCCTCCTCCTACCCCCTCCCATAGCCAATGAGCAATTCCACTGGATTTTATATGTATCATTGATCAATAACTGTTTCCATATTATTAATATTTGCATTAGGGTGATCACTTAGTGACTCCAAATTAATTATTATTTATTGTGTTATCTTATTTATTGTTTATTTTGTTATTATTTGACTCCAAATGAATTCGATCATTTGATTCAAAATTAATCACTTTTTTGGGGCAGCTGGGTAGCTCAGTGAATTGAGAGCCAGGCCTAGAGACGGGAGGTCCTAGGTTCAAACCCAGCCTCAGCCATTTCCCAGCTGTGTGACCCTGGGCAAGTCACTTGACCCCCATTGCCCACCCTTACCACTCTTCTGCCTTGGAGCCGATACACAGTATTGACTCCAAGACGGAAGGTGAGGGTTTAAAAAAAAATTAATCACTTTTTCCATTCTATTACACCACTCTCCTGATGTCTATCATAGCACATTAATAGACACATTTTCTGGTCACTCAGTATGACCATTTTCTTTTTCTTTCTTCAACCATAGGTGGGACCCTGATGCCTAGACCTTGGAGCTCTGAAAAGTGGGTTTTCCCACTTTCTTAATCAGAACCAGGTTGTTGTAGTACATCCCAACCATTTTTAAACCATATTGTGGTGTAAATACTACCTTCCCACTTTTTTTTAGCTCCCTTTTGTGTGTAGTTGTTCCCCATTAGAATGTAAGCTTCTTGGGGGCAGGAGCTCTCTAACATGATTGTATTTGTATCTCCAGTGTTCAGCGCAGTGCCTGGCATATGGTACATGTTTTATAAATACTTTTTCATTCATACATTCATCCATTTATCCATTCATTTTTTTAAGCCCCTGCCTTCTGACTTAGAACCAGTGTTTCCCAAAGTGGGAGCCACTGCCCCCTGGTGGGTGCTGCAGCGATCCAGGGAGGCGGTGATGGCCACAGGTGCATTTTGGAATGTGGATTCAGTGCGGTAACCAATTTATTAACAACAAAAAAAAAAGAAACCAATTGCAAATAGTCAATGGCGGTGATTTAAGATTAATGCTGATGAAAATAGAGCCAGGGTTACTAAATTGGTAGCAGCACACCAGGTTCATCCTTCTCATTAAGATGATTTCGAATGTTTTAACATTTTTTGTTCAAATAAATAGTTTTCATAATTTCAAATAAATAGTTTTCATAATTTCAAAGTTCAATGTTTCTAATGTATACCTTTCTTTACTATATTTTACAAAAAAGGTAGAAACATTAATACACATATCTTTCCTATTAATAGCTATTAAAATTAAAAATATTAATTTCCAAGGGGTGCTAAGTAATATTTTTTTCTGGAAAGGGGGTGGGAGGCCAAAAAAGTTTGGGAACCACTGCTTAGAACTAATACTAAATATTGGTTCCAAGGCAAAAGAGCAAGAAGGACTAGGCAATTGGAGTTAGGTGACTTACCCGGGGTCATACAGCTAGAAAGAGTCTAAGACCAGATTGGGAATCAGGACGTCTTATTTCCAGCTTGGCTCTCTATCCACTGAGCCATGTAGTTGTCCCCATCCACCCATTCTTAACTTATTAATTAA
The DNA here is from genome assembly GCF_016433145.1 of Gracilinanus agilis. NCBI lineage: Eukaryota > Metazoa > Chordata > Mammalia > Didelphimorphia > Didelphidae > Gracilinanus > Gracilinanus agilis. The sequence continues at coordinate 18,169,781 of NC_058131.1, read as the reverse complement.
CAAAGCTTTGTTGGATCAGATTAGAGGCAGAGGGGACAACTATTCATTTAAAATGAGAAAAGTGGAGTAGGAAGACTTGAGTCCTAATCAGACTTCTGACAATTATTAGCTATGTGAACCTGGTCAGTTCACTTAACCTCTGCCTCAGTTTCCTCATCTGTAAAATGGAGATCATAGGAGTACCTACCTCCCAGGGAGGATATGAAAATCAAGTGAGAATGTTTGTAAGCACAGGGCCTGGTACACAATAGATGTCATATAAATTCTAGTTATTATCATTGTCGATATTCAGTAAATACTTGTTTAATTAAACTGAGTCAAAGGACATACTTGTGTCCATTAGAAAAGGAATCCTTGAAGGATGGCTGGCGTGGTCTCTCCAAAGGAAATATGCATCAAACCAAATCATTGCGGCTGATGGTGTCCAGTTATGTTTTCTTAACCAGGAGAATTAAAAAGCTAGTTTGGGCTTCTGGGTTTTTACTAAACAGAAACAGATCCCCAAGTTCCCCTGGTCAACTATGCAAGCAAAGGAATGCCCAGCCCTGCGATGATATGGCCCATCTGGTCCTTCTCTGAATATAGGTCTGTTCAGATCTTCATTTGACCTCCCACTACCCTATATGGAGTCCTCACTCTCCCATTGACTTCTTGCCTAGCCTAGAGCTACACCTCTCACGGGAGGCCTGGAACCTCTTGGGTTTGTTTAGTGAAAATTAAACTAGTGTCTCCTCTACGAGAAAGGCCAAGATTTGAACTTGCCACTCCCAGGCTCCTATCTTCTACCATGAGACCTCCAAGCCACAGGCATTTCACTCTGGGTCCAGTTGATGTCCCATGATGTCAGTGCCTTGAACCACAGAGCCCACCCTGCTTCCTGTCCGGCTGCAGGATTGTGGGATTTGGACTGGAGACTTCTCGGTGGGTGTTCTCATTTAACAGGCAGGACTGACCCAAGCCGAGGAACCATGAGTCAATGGCAGATTCTCTGTCGTATTTCAATGCAGCCTTAAGGCTACCCCGAACCTTACAAAGCAGGATTAGGGTCTTCAGAGGCCATCCTGAGGGGGGGCTGTTCCATGGAGATACAGGGGCTCTTTAGACCTCCCAGCCTCCACGCCACGCTACATTTCTGGGTGAATTTGAGAGAATGATTTACTATTTCCCTTGCTCTGTTCATTCTTGTGCTTCAGGTGATTTGGTATCTCGTCACGGGATCAAAAGATCATGAATTTGTAGTTGGAGGGACCTTATAAACTTCAGTTGTCTCATTTTTCAAATGAGGAAACTGAGACAAATGATTTGTCCATTGTCACACAATGACTAAATGAGGCAGGATTTGAATTTGTACTTTCTAACTCCAAGCTCAGACTTTTATCCACTTCATCATAACCTATCCCACACCATCCCACTCATAGATGTGGAAATGGAAGCCCTAAAAATATAAGCAACATTTTCAAGGTCATGCAGGGAACAAGTGACATTCAAGTATCTGAAGTGGAACTTGAACTCAGGTCCATTGGACCAGAGATAGAGCTGGAAGATACCTCAGAGGCTTTCTATTCCAACACTTTAACCTTCCAGAAGAAAACACTGAGTTCTAGAGCTAATTAATTAAGTTGCCCAAGGCTACCCAGGGAGTAAGAATCAGATGTGGAATTTGAACCCAGGTTCTCATACTCTAGAGCCTGGACACTTTTCCAATGTATGACAGTTATTGGAAATCTATCACAGTTCAAACTGATACCTCCCTCCCCCTTGTAGGGAAGAAATGACCCTAGATGCTCTTCATTTCTTTACACCAGAAGAAATCATCCTCTGGACAACGTTAAGTGATGTACTTCCTCTCAGTTATGGAGAATGGTTCAATCAATCAATGCGAAAACTGTTTATTATGTGTCTACTGGGCCAGATGCTATGTGAGGTGGGAGGATACAAAGATAAGAATGAAACAGTTGCTGCCCTCAATGAGCTTGAATTCTATAAGAAGAGACAGCACCAGCCCTGGAAACACACAAACATAATTAGATAGAAAATAAATAGAGGAGAATTTGGGGGCAGTAAGGAAGAAACACCAATAGAGAGGGGGAGAAGGAAAGCTTCATGGGGCAACTAGGTGGCTCAGTGGACAGAGAGCCAGGCCTGGAGTCAGGAAGTCCTGGGTTCGGATCTGGCCTCAGACACTTCCTAGCTGCATGACCCTGGGCAAGTCACTTAACCTCAAGTGCCTAGCCTTTAAGACTCTTCTGCCTTGGAAGTGATACTCATATTGATTTTAAGGCCAGAGGTAAGGGTTTATAAAAGAAAAAGAAGAGAATAGTTTCATGTAGGACTTTGTATCTGTAGGATAGGTGAATATTAAATCCTTGTTTAAATCCATTTGTTGATGGCTTCAATGTACTTGAATCTTCTAAGAAGCATTGTGGCATAATGTGGCAATGTATTAGATGTGAAGTTAGGAGATTGGCCTTGTTCTCTATCATCCCAACTACTCCCAGAATTTCCCAGAACCTCAGCCTACTTGTGAAATGGAGCCAGTAATTCTTTTACTAGATACCTTACTAGAATGCTGTGAGCAAAGCACTTTGCAAACCTTAAAATCCTCTCCATGATGTGAGTTATGATTGTGTCTTGGTAAGATCTTCCTGAGATTTTGCTCCACTTTCAAAAATTCAAAGTCATTTCTCTACTGTGAAGAGAAATCCAGGCGAGACCTTAATGGAGATTATAGAATTTGAGTTAGCCACTGGAGTCCTTCTACTCGGTCAGTTCTCAAGCTGTTCCATCTCTGGGCCTCTTTGCATTTAAAAAAGTATAAGAATCCCTAAGAACTTTTGTTCTGATGGATTAGAACTATCAATATGCACTATGTTAAGAATTAAGATGTCTTATTATTTTATTGTTGTTTGTTGAGTCATTTTAATCATGTCCAACTCTTTGTGACTCCATTTGGGATGTTCTTAGTAAGATATTGAAGTGGTTTGCCATTTCTTTTTTTTAGTTCATTTTATAGATGAGGAAACTGAAACAAATGAGGCTAAGTGACTTGACCAGAGTCTCATGGCTAGTGTCTGAGGTCAGATTTGAACTCACGAAGAAGAGTCTTCCTGATTTCAGGATCTGTGTTCTATCCACTACACTATCTAACCACTGTGTATTGTTATTATAAAAATAATTAAGACCCATGGATCCCCAGAAAGGATCTTGGGGACCCTATAGTGTCTCCAGACAGCACTTGGAGAACTGCTAGATTGCAATTTATACATAGACATGGGTCCTCTTTACAACAAGCCCAACAAATAACTACTGTACCTTGGAAGAGGGGGAAGCCATCTCCTTAGGCAGCCCATTCTACTCAAGTACCAGTCTAATTGTTCAAAATATTAATATCTAAGATTCATTTGGAATGGAAGTTATATCATTGGATTATCCAGCACTGATGGCAAGAAGGCATTATTTGTTATCTCCTTTTCCTGGTGAGGAAACAGAATCAGACAGAGATGAAGTGCCTTGTGCAAGGTTACAGAGATAGACAGTATCTGAGGCCAGTCTTCTTCTCTGAGTTGAGAACTCCAATTCTGCTACTTAGATGTTTCTTGGTATCCCACCTCAGCCCACCTTATCGATTGTAGCTCTGTTCTGTGCAGTCAAGCAGAAGAAATCAGATCCCTTAGCCCTTCCTGTCTTTACATGCCAATTATTTTTTTAATTAATTAATCTATCTATCTATCTATCTATCTATCTATCTATCTATCTATCTATCTATCTATTTAAATTAGAATATTCATGGTTGCATGATTCATGTTCTTTATCTTCCCTCCTCTCCCCTCCCTCCCATAACCAATGAGCAATTTCACTGGTTTTTACATGTATCATTGTTCGAAACCTATTTCCATATTATTAATATTTACAATAGAGTGATAATTAAATGCAGCATCCCTAATCATATACCCATTGAACTGTGTTATCAGTTATATGATGTTTTTCTGTGTTTCTGCTCCCACAGTTCTTCCTCTGAATGTGGATAGCACCTTTCTCATAAGACCCTCAGAATTGTCCTGGATCTTTGCATTGCTGCTAGCAGAGAAGTCTATTATGTTTGTTGTGCCACATTGAATCTGTCTCTGTGTACAAGGTTCTCCTGGATGTGCTCCTTTTGCTCTTCATCAATTCCTGGAGGTCTTTCCAGTTCACATGGAATTCCTACAGTTCTTTATTCCTTTCAGCACAATACTATTCCATCGCCACCAGATACCACAGTTTGTTCATCCATTCCCCAATCAATGGGCACCCTCTCATTTTCCAGTTTTTTGTCACTACAAAGAGTACAACTATAAATATTTTTGTACACATATATTTCCTTATTATCTCTTTGGGGTACAGACCCACAGTGGTATGGCTGGATCAAAGGAAAGGTGGTCTTTTAAAGCCCATTTTAAATGATTCCAAATTGCCTTCCAGAAAGTTTGGATCAATTTACAACTGCACCAGCAATGCATTAGTGTTGTAATTTTGCCACAACCCCTCCAACATTTATTACTTTCCTTTGCTGTCATATTGGCAATTTTGCTAGGTGTGAGGTGGTACCACAGAGTTGTTTTGATTTGCATTTCTCTAATTATGAGAGATTTAGAAAACTTTTACATATGCTTATTGATAGTTTTGATTTCTTTATCTGAAAACTGCCTATTCATGTCCCTTGCTGATTTATCAGTTGGGGAATGGCTTGATTTTTTTAAAGTACAATTGATTTAGATCTTTATAAATTTGAGAAATTAGATCTTTGTCAGAGGTTTTTGTTATATTCCCAATTTGTTTGTTTACCTTCTAATTTTGGTTGCATTAGTTTTGTTTGCACAAAACTTTTTTTAATTTAATGGAATAAAAATTATTCATTTGGCATTTTGTAATATTCTCTATCTCTTGCTTGGTCTTAAATTCTTTCCTTTCCCATAGATCTTACAGGCATACTATTCTCTGTTCACCTATGAATTGTATAATTTAAATTTCCTCTTTTTCATTGGTCGTTGACTCTTGACTACTATTAAAACAGGTTAATAACCCTGATATCTAAGAACCAGGAAAATATATGAATGAATTTATATGCATGTGTGATCAAAGGAGAGGCATGAAGAATGAAAAATAAGTCATCTCTTCTTAAAAGTTCTGGGGATCTTGGACAGCCTGGCAGCTTTCAGTAGTCCCTACTTTGGTAAGAGTGAGAAAGTGGAGTCAGAAATATTCTCAGATCATACTCAGGTCCTATCTTCAGTAAGAACAATTTATTTGTCCTTAGGCAAGTCCATTAAGCATGACCATATAAGAATCACAGTCTCCATCCTCAACACTGGGAGAAAGAGTGTGTGGGAGGAGGTGGCACTTAGCCTCAGAGAATTGAGAAACCTGATTTTAGTTTAATTAATGATGTTCAGCTGAAAGAATGAGGAAGCCGAGTTGAGTTGAGACTGGAGCTTGCAGGCTAAAAATGGATATCACCACAAGACTGATTGAGAACTGGCAAATGGACTGTGGTCCACATTTTTATCTGCTTGGGCCTCCCACCACTTCCTGTGCAGCTTGGTACAATTGAAAGAAGCCCAGATGTGAAGGTGAAGGACTGTGGTTCAAATCCAACTCTGCTCTTATTACTTATATATCCTAGACAAATCACTTTGGTTTTTTTTTCAGCCACATTTTCTTGCTCCATCAAATGAGAAGTTTGACAAGATGACATCTCAGGACCCTTTCAACTCTATGTCCATGATCCTATAACCCTTAAATGAGTCTATTGGACATATGATATACATAAGCAATGATATGGACACAGTATTGAAGAAGATGAGATGGAGATAAAAGATCATAGCTTAGGAGTTTAGAAGGGCCCTCAGGGTAATTGTTTCCACCTCCCCTCCCCATTTTACAGATAAAGAAGGTGAGGTACAGAAAAGTGAAGTGATTTGTCCATATCACTTGGAACCTTTCTCCATTCCAGCCCCTGTTGATAGAGAAGAGCTTTGATTCTTCCTCTGATTTCAGTGTCTTGGTCCACCATATGTATAAACCCTCTTTCCCCTAGTTTAGTTTTTGTGTTTTGTCTTCATACATTGGAATGTAAACTCTTTGTGGGCTGGAAATACCTTACTTTTTTCTTGTCTTTGTATCCCCAGAGCTTACCACAGTACCCGGCATGGAATACTAATTTAAGCTCTGTACAACTTCTCAATTAAAGGCTATGGCGTAGTGGAGAGAATACTGGTCCCAAGGTCATGAAGAGCTTTCCTGTTTCCAAGCAGTCCTCTGACATCAAAACCTTTCTTTTCATCACAAATATTTTATTCTGGCTATTCTCTGTAGCAAAGGACTCCACAGACTCTGAAAAGTCAAAACTATGGCTTACTAGGGAACTCTACCATCCATGATCACAGAGAGACATCTGATAGGGATACTTGGGCAGTTGCATGTGGCTGATAATGATGGGCTGGAGACATAGAGTAAAAGATATCATCTTGATCAGAGATTGGACAGTGATGGAGTTGGAGCCACAGATGGTAGACAGAAGCATCTTTAGAGTATGTCCCTGGAGCCTGTACAATTCAGTGTATTTGAGATCTGATTGATGTGATGACTGTCTCCAAGAAGGAAGATAAAAATTCTTTCCCTCCTTACACTCAAGCCTATGAGATTCTGGTCCATATTCTCCCATAAACCTTTGTAATACTCTCTGCAGCCTACCCTTGATCTCTCACCTGCTCAAAATGATCAGTCCATGTTCTTTTTCAGTCATGTATCTGTACCTTATAAAAATAACGAAGCCAAAGATCTAGGGCTGGAAGCAATCTTAGATGTCATCTAGTTTAATTCTTTCATTTTACAGATGAGGAAACTAAGGCTCAGGGATATTAGGTGACTGGTCCTGGTTCACCAAGACAATAAATTTCAGAGGTGGTCTGTAGTAATAGTGGTGGTAGGGGGGAAGAGGAGGAGGAGGAGAATAAGAATAAGAACGCATTTATATAGTACTTTAATTTTTACCAAATATTTTGCAAATATTATCTCATTTGAGCTACAAAGCAACCCTGGAGAATAAGTGCTACTATTATCCCTATTTTACAGATAAGGCAATTGATACAGACATAGATTAAATGACTTGCCCTGGGTCACAAAACTAGTAAGTGTTTGAGACCAGATTGGATCTCAGGGATTCCTTACTACAGGTCCAAAGCTCTGTCCACTTGGTGCTACCAAGCCGATATATTGCTCTGATGGCAAACTTTACCTTGAGTGCCCTAGGTAATGTGTTAATAAAGACACATCCTGGCATACATATTCCCAGACATAGACCTCAGTATTATCCTATTAGAGGGATTTACATTTGATCTTTTTGGAGATGGTGGTACCCTATGGCTCACCAATGATATAGCAATACCTGAAGAATATTGTTGCTAAAAAAGATGGGTCTTGGGGCAGCTTTGTGCTCAATGGATAGAGAGCCAGGCCCAGAGACAGGAGGTTTTGGGTTCAAATCTAGTTTCAGATTTTTCTCAGATGTGTGACCCTTGGCGACTTGCTTAACAGCAATTGCCTAGCTCTTAACTGCTCTTCTTTCTTGGAACCAATATTTAGTACCAATTCTTTTTTCCACATTTTAAAATTTATTTATTAAATTAATTAATTTAGAATATTTTCCCATGGTTACATGATTCATGTTCTTTCCCTCCCTTCCTTCCTTCCCCCTCCTGTAGTCAATGAGCAATTCCACTGGGTTTTACATGTATCATTGTTCAAAACCCATTTCCATATTAATGATATTTGCACTAGGTTGATCTTTTAGAGTCAATATCCCCAATCATATCCCCATCAACCCATGTGATCAAGTGCATGTTTTTCTTCTGTGTTTCTGCTCCCACAGTTTTTTCTCTGGATGTCGTTAGCGTCTTTCTCAAAAATCCCTCAGAATTGTCCTGAATCATTGCATTGCTACTAGTAGAGAAATCTATTATGTTCAGTTGTGTATGCAAACTTTTCTAATAATCAAGATCTGAGGTGATGAGGAGCCATGTAGCATAAAAGGGGCATAAGGTCTTTGAAACAGATTGGGTACAGAATATACTATTCCATTCTTTCTTCTGATGTGTCATAACTGTGTAGTTGTCCTGGGCTCACATGAGGGATTGTGAAGAAGTAGCCATTGATATTCTGAATTTTACAAATATACACTTTGGATTTTACGCATAGTTATTTCTGTTGTTTTCTCTATCATTAATCTGTTGATTAAATAAATATTTTGTGTTCTACAGTCAAAAGTCCTGATAAGTTTTTTGTATATTACTTTGTATATTATTTCCTATTATCCAGGTTTTCAAATATGGTGGGGGCAAGAGGATACCTTTATCTTAAAATCGTCTCTACCATCCTGTCTTCAAGAAAAGTCACTTTATTGTCCATTGAATTCATGTATGCTTTCAAAACAATTGTCTTTTGCTTCTCCACTCCCAAATTTTCTTCTATTTCTTTTTTTTAATTGAAAACCTGCTATCATCTGTTTTTATACCCTCCATTGTTTTGGGGATAGTCTCCATCTTGCCATCTAAATTGGGCACTCTATTATTTATTGATTCTGATTCTGTTTTGGAAGCTTTGATTCTCAATCTAGTTTCCATTCTAAAAATTGTTTTCTTTTTTCCTTTTTTTATTTAGAAAAATTTTCCATGGTTACATGATTCATGATTCTCCACCACCCTTTTCCTCTCCCCTCCCAAAGCTGATGAGCAGTTCCACTGGGTTATCCATGTATCATTGTTCAAAACCTATTTACATGTTAGTCATATTTGCAGTAGAGCAATGTTTTAACATTAAAACCCCAATCACATCCCACATGAACCACATGATCAATCATATAATTTTCTTCTATGTTTCTGCTCTCATAGTTTTTTCTCTGGATGTGAATAGCTTTCTTTCTCATAAATTCCTCTGGATTGTCATCGGTCACTGCACTGCTGCTAATAGAGAAGTCCATTATGTTTGATTGTGCCATAGTGTATTGGTCTCTGTGTACAATGTTCTCCTGGTTCTGCTCATTTCACTCTGCATCAATTTCTGGAGGTCTTTCCAGTTCACATGGAATTCCTCCATTTCTTTATTCCTTTCAGCACAATAGTATTCTATCACCATCAGATACCACAATTTGTTCAGCCATTCCCCAATCAAAGGGTATCCCCTCATTTTCCAATTTTTCGCCACCACAAAGAGCTCAGCTATAAATATTTCTACTCATGAATTTTACCTTATTATCTCTTTGGGGTACAAACCCAGCAGCGATATGGCTGGATCAAAGGGCAGAGACAGTTTTTAATAGCTCTTTGGGCATAGTTCCAAATTGCCTTCCAGAAAGGTTGGATCAATTCACAACTGGACCAGCAATGCATTAATGTCCCAATTTTGCCACATCCCCTCCAACATTTGCTACTTTCCTTTGCTGTCATATTAGCCAATCTGCCAGGTGTGAGGTGGTACTTCAGAGTTGTTTTGATTTACATTTCTCTAATTATGAGAGATTTAGAATGCTTTTTCATGTGTTTATTGATAGTTTTGATTTCTTTATCTGAAAACTGCCTCTTCATGTCCCTTGTCCATTTGTCATTTGGGGAATGGCTTGATTTTTTTTGTATAATTGATTTAGCTCCTAATAGATTTGAGAAATTAGATCTTTGTCAGAGGTTTTTGTTATAAATATCCCCCCACCCCATTTGCTGCTTCCCTTCTAATTTTGGTTGCATTGGTTTTGTTTGTACAAACCCTTTTTAATTTAATGTCATCAAAATTGTTCATTTTACATTTTGTAACATTCTCTATTTCTTGTTTGGTCTTAAATTCTTTCCCTAGATCTGACAAATATACTATTCTATGTTCATCTAATTTACTTATAGTTTCCTTCTTTATATTTAAGTCATTTTTCCCATTCTGAATTATTTAGTATCAATTCTAAGAAAGAAGGTAAGTGTTCAAAAAAAGATGTCTTTGTTTCACAGAAAGTCTTGGGATCTGGAGAGAACTTTATAACTTCTTCAAGATAAATCAGCCCACACTCCTCCTGCTGACTGAGTCTGTCTGCTGACTGTCATGCTGACTTGATTTATTTTTTCACTGACTTCCATGGGATATTTAAAGACTAAATAACCATAGAAGAAGGCCTTCCATTTTATTGGTTTGTCCTTTAGAAAGAATTGAGGGAACAACATTGATAAGGTTAAAAAATGAAGAGTGGGTGGGCTGAGATGTGCAAAGTAAATCCAAGCAAGCATTAAAGTACATTTTTGGTTTCTATTATAAGGATTTACATTATTAGTCATTTATTAATTATCCAATCACATTAATAATAATAAGATAATTTATAATCTGTTTTGCAAATGTTTAACATATATTATCTCATTTTATTCTCCCAATAACCCTATAAAGTAGGAGCTATTTTTATCTCCATTTTATGGATGAAGAGGAAATTGAGGTTGTGGTTGTTTCCTACAGTCACAGTTGGTAGTAAGAAGGGAGCAAGGAAGGAAGGAAGGAAGAAAAAGAGGAAGGAGGAAAGGGAAGGAGGGGAGAAAGTAAAAGAGAACAGAGAAAAAAGTCCAAAAAGGAGCCCAGAGAAGCAGTCCAGTTTTAAAATGTACGTATTAATTAAATAATACTTTGAAAGAATAATGAACTGTTCATAATAGAAATCCACAGATCCATTTCTATCATGTATGTGGAAACACATTTTTCTTGGTGTTTGGTAAAGTCAGAATACAAATAAATATCCAAATAAAGGATACTTTTTCTTAACCCTTGTACTTCGGTGTATTGTCTCATAGGTGGAAGATTGGTAAGGGTGGGCAATGGGGGTCAAGTGACTTGCCCAGGGTCACACAGCTGGGAAGTGTCTGAGGTCATATTTGAACCCAGGACCTCCCCTCTCTAGGCCTGACTCTCACTCCACTGAGCTACCCAGCTGCCCTAAAGGATACTTTTTGGAAACTTGCTAAAGTTCACTTAAGAGTCTTCTCTACTAAACCCCATACAGATGAATCACTTTGAGGAGCTTGAACATGGCAGACTATCTAAAGAGCTGTCAGGTGGTATTTTAATTATCAAATGTTTTCCCTTAGGAATGACAAGTGTGATAACATAGAACTTCCATTATTCCTTTACTCTATTTTTTCTAGTTGTATTACAGAAACAGATGATTTGATGAGCCATCTGGAATGAGTTCCTAATGTTACAGCTTTAAAATAAAATGAATATTTTCCTTGATTTACTGACTTTAAAAGTTACACGTATAGTTCATGAATTCTCCTCCTCTTCCTCCTTCTCCTCCTTTTTCTCCTCTTCCTCCTCTTCTTTCTCCTCCTCTTCCTCCTCCTCTTCCTCTTCCTCCTCTTCCTTTTTCTTCTTCTCCTCCTCCTCCTCTCAAAAGTCAAGGGGAACATGAAGTTTTACATTTCAGGGAAATGTGAAGAAGACATTCCATGTTTCTTATACTTCAGGAAAAATGAAAGGACCTCTTGAATCCAACTGTATAAACTCATAAGAACCAACTAAACTGATTTGAACATAGGAGCATGGTTAACCATGCTGACTTCAGTTTATTAATGGTTTCTACTATGCATCTAATAGTGTTGGTTCTACTATTTCTCTCTTTAGGATTATCTTTGGAATAAAACTTTGAAGCAAGTTTGGGAGCATCAGCAAGAACCAATATCACCAGTTTGAGTTCCTTTATCCTGGTCATTGTGCCTATGGGAAAGGGCACATCTTAGCATTGCTCTCCTCTGAGAAAATTGGATAATTGATCAGATTTGTCTTTGGAATCCCTCAGCTTGCACTTTACATGATCACTCTCCTCTTCTCCCTCTTTTGCTTACTCAAAGCTACTTTCCTGCTCACTCTTTTTTTCTACTGATGTATAGTGTGAGGAAGAGAGTGATCCTGTAGTGCATATAATTTTAGTGAATTCAATTTATCCATGATCTTATTGATCTTGGCACTCCCCCTACTGGTGCAGATGGCAACCCATGCCTGCCTTATGTGTGATTCTGGTCCATGTTCTCTTCTATACATTGGGTAGAATACAGTGTTTCTTTTAAGTCAGATTATCCTTTTTAGATCTGTATTTTTAGTACTACCACAGTGGTTAGCACATAGTAGGTGCTTCATTAATTGAGCTTAATTGAATTATATTTACTCAGTAAGCCAAAAGCCTTTCCATATTTTACTGAAGCGGTATCATATTTTAAAGCCATTACTCAGGAAATGTTTTTTAGATGTTTGCTTCCTCAGTGTAGGTAAAAATGTGATTTTATGTATGCTTTACTGCTACCTATAATGTAAAATCTCTGATATGGGGCATGTGGGATATTTGGGGGAGACCAGTATTTCTTGTGTAAGAGCTTATCGAGCCCCTTTTTTTCAGGGCTGCTCATCCTCCTTTGAAGTCCACTTGCCACGTAACTCTCACTTGGGACTCCAGAAAACCTTGGCAGTGGCCACACTTGGGTTAAACTATCTCAGGAGGTGGGCTAAGCCAGGGTGAGGGTAGCTGACAGGCCTCAGTACGTTGGGGGGCATATGAAGACTTCCTCAGGTGGAATAGCTGGATGAGAACCATTTGAGCCAATGGCTATGAAAGCAGCAGAAGCGGGTGCCGCAGAGCTCTAAGAGCTCAGACATTGAAGCAGCCAAGGCCACCCTCTGCATCCTGAGCCATCACCAGTCATCTTGACTTTTGTCTCGCCACTGGACTTTGATGACTGGGAGAGAGAGTGAGGCCGACAACTTTGTGCAACTCTGCCTCAACTAAATTCAATCATGCATGAGTCAAAAGACATCAGCCATGCCATTTTTTCATTTATCACTTTACTATTTTACTATTTTGTCATTTTGCTCCTATTTCATCCTTCTACAGTGACTGATGAGTGACAAAGCAGCCTGTGAGGATACACCGAGAGCTGTTGTCACCACTCTGAATACGGGTGTCCCAGAGCATAGGATCAGCTTTTCATTGGACTATAAAGCATCTGTGGGACTTACTGGACCCCTGACTGTCTGAGCAGCCTTTTTTTTAAAAAATGGTTGTTATGCTTTTTGTGGAGATAGTCAGCAATTGTATAAAATGCATCACTGCAAACAATGTTTTACACACGCAATAGTATTGTTGTCAAGAGAAGAGTAAATGAGGAACATAATTTTGAGCTCAGAAAAGTCTACAAAATTTGTAAGACCCCAAGATATTAAGTTAACTTAAAGATTCTGGAATGGGCTGCAGCAAAGAGCTCTCATTAAATTTGTTCTAAATAGGATTAAGTAGAGACCGGGTATAATAGCTGTAGAGCTACTGGTACAAATTTAGACAAAATAAAATGATTTCTAGCGGAGATCCAGAAAACTCTCTAGAAGCTTGCCTGCGTCCTACAGGTCCCCTCAGCCAGGCCAATACCATTTCAGAAACTTCGTTTGGGCTAAAGATTTCGAAAAAATCCAGATTCAAAGAGGGACGAGTTTTACAGTCTTGAGCAGCCTTTTTCTTAGAAGGATGCTGCTCATGTCAGTAAAGGGCTAAAAAAGCTGCCTTCAAACTTTTCTGCTTCACTCGATCTAACTCTGGTCTACTTATTGGAGCAGGCGGGGATCCTTCCCTATGGCTGAAACATAAAAAAAAAAATTACAATGATTCTACTCAGCACTGGTAGATAGAATGCGCACACACGCATGGACCACAGGACATCCAGGAGACCTGAGGACAAGCAGTTCTTGTTTAGAGACAACTCAGCAGTTAGCACACCCAAATAGCAGCCCTGCATGAACAAAGCTGACAAATGAAGGTGGCCTTCCCAAAGATGAAACTGGATCTGTTTTTCTAGCGTGATCTCTCTGACAAGGAGGGCCTGGAAGTTGGCTCGGTTTTGCAATCAAATCTAAACTATGCCTCCTAAAAAGAATAAATGACAGGTATTCATGACAAGGCAGATTGGAGCACCTCTCTATGCATTTGTTGATGACTTGGAGGGAAAACTGAGCCAACAGTTGGCAACAGTGGAGCAGAAAAGGAGCGGGCAGCTTTCATAGATTTGGTGTACAGCACCTCCCTTACTCATCTGGGCCAGAATGCTGGCAAATATCAGTATTGGTTTGATGAAAAATGATGGGGAAATTCAGAAACTGCTAAATGAAAAATGAGAACTCTATAGAAATTACCAGCAGAATAATTCATTCATCTCTATGAAGGCAGTGTTTAACTCCATCAAAAAGTAAAGAACAAATCAAGCTTAGCAATAGGCAGAATTTTTTTTTTATTGATTAATTAAGAAAAAATTTCCATGGTTACATGATTCATGTTCCTTCCCTTCATTCCTCCCACCCACCTCCTGTAGTCAACACGCAATTTCACTGGATTTTACAAGTTTCACTGATCCAGACCTATTTCCATATTATTGATATTTGTACTCTTTTAGAGTCGACATCCCCAATCATATCCCTGTTGACCCATGTGATCAAGCGGTTGTTTCTCTTCTATGTTTCTGCTCCCACAGTTCTTTCTCTGGATGTGGTTAGTTTTCTTTCTCATAAGTCCCTCTGAGTTGTCTTGGGTCATTGCATTGCTGCTAGTACAGAAGTCCATTATGTTCGATTGTACCACAGTATCAGTCTCTGTGTATAATGTTCTCCTGGTTCTGCTCCTTTCACTCTGCATCACTTCTTGGAGGTCTTACAAGTTCACATGGAATTCCTCCAGTTCATCATTTCTTTCAGCACAATAGTTTTCCATCACCAGCAGATACCACAATTTGTTCAGCCATTCCCCAATCAAAGGGCATCCCCTCATTTTCCAATTTTTTTGTTACCACAAAGAGTACGGCTATAAATATTTTTGCATAAGTCTTCAGAATTCTTGACTGAGTAAGAAAGAAAGCATGAAATTCAGTTTTACACTGATAGTAACAACCCAAAGAATTTATTTCTATGATGCACTGAAGACTATTGTGGGCCAAAGACCTATGATGCAGTTCAACTACTCAGGGCTGATGGAGCCTTCCTGACCATTGATGAGGACACGAACCTGGAAAGATGTGAAGAACACTTCCAGTGTTTTCAATAAACTCTCATCAATCAATGTAAAAGCAATTGACTGTGCATCTCAGGTTGAAGCCAAACCAAACCCTACATATGCATGTGTGTACCAGTTTAGTTAAGTTTTAAAGTCAATAAGCATTTATTAAGCACTTATTACATGCCAGCCACTATGCTGACTGATGGGAATATAATATAAACAGATGGTGAGCCAGCTCCTGCCATTGATGAGCTTATATTCTAATGAGGAAAGTTGTTGTTCAGTCCTTTCAGTTATATCTGACTCTTCCTGGCCCCATTTGAGGTTTTCTTGACAAAGATATTGGAATAGTTTGTCATTTCCTACTCCATCTCATTTTTCAGATGAGGAAACTGAGGCAAATAGAGTTAAGTGACTTGTCCAGGGTCATACATCTAGTATATGTCTGCTGCTAAATTTGAACTCACGATGATTAATCTTCCTGATTCTGGGTCAGATACTCTATCCACTACTCCACTGAGCTGCCCCGATGACAACATATAAGAAATTTATAAGAAAGACAACATATAAAAGAGACATGGAAGGGGGTGGGATTAGGGAAGAAACTTAGCCTAAGGGCAGAGTAGAGAATAAGAGCTTGGAGAGGAAGAAGACATGATTGGTAGAAGAGTTTCCCCTAAAACAGAGATTCTTGAGGAACCAATGAACAAGAGGAAGGAGCCACAAAATGAGTATGTCCTTCCAGTGTGAAAAAGTTGGGGTGAAGTGAATTTCCAGAATGAGGTGGCTTCTTTGGTATGGAAGAGAAAGTGCAACAGTGGATCCTAAAGAAGAATATATGATAATATTGCCATGTATTACTGTGCAATATTATTATGCAACATATTTTAATACATTGATCATATATTTTGTTGTATAATTTATACTATATTATGATTGTATATAATATATAACCTGATGACTAAATAACTTGGTGCATAGTACACATGTTTACATGTATATATCATGTATGAGATTTTATGCACAAACATAACTATATATTGTTATATGTATGTTAATAAAATAAGTATAGTATTTATATTACATGTGGTAAGCATATACATGTATTAATACACAAATATTATATGTCTGTGCATACATATGCACATGCATGTATACATGAGGCACAGGTACATAGTGGTTAGAGGGTAATCTTCAACATTTAGTTTCAAATTCTCTAAGACCTGAGTTCAAGTCTTGCCTCAGACCCATCCTGGCTTTATGCACTCAGATGCATCACAACATCTTAGTGCTCCAAGTGACTCTCTAAAACTCTCCGTGACAGAGAAGTTCATATTAGAAAATGCTCTGATCGAATAATATCCTTCCTGGGAGCTTCTAATACTGATGACATTATAGGCCCATTCAGTGAAAGAGAGGCAAAAACCTCATTATGTTTATTCCATTACACTGATATATAGAGGGGCAGCGTCATAACTGAGAAGAGAGAGTGTCTCTAGGACTCAGAAGAACTGGATTCAGATGCTAATCTCTGGATCTGGATTCTTATCTCTGACAATTGTATGACTCTACACTTAATGACTCAGCCTCAGTTTTCTTATCTGAAAAATAGGGATAATAGTCCTGCTTCTCCTCATATAGCTTCAAGGTTTCTATAAGATAAAACACATTTTAATCCTTAAAGTTTTATTAAAAAGTTTTTGTGTATTTATATGCATATCTTTTCTCTGGAATGTCTATAATATATATGATACTCTTATGTGTAACAATTATGTGTTATAAAATATATTATACAATTTTGTACTATATACATTATGTACAATGATACACAACATGCTTTAACTTACTATACTATGATATTATATTAATTATATCTTCCATTTTTCGTGTTTCCTCCATATCTCATTACCTTGAAGGCTGCATGCCTCCATCCTTCCATGGTTTCATAGCTGCTTTTTGAGGGTTGTTATGATTGAAAATGTCATCCTCTAGAGCAGGGGTCGGCAACCTTTTTGGCTGTGAGAGCCATAAATGCCACATTTTTTAAAATGTAATTTCATGAGAGCTGTGCAGTGCTCACAGTGCGGCTCCTGTAACAGTGCCTGAAAAAAATGGACTTGATGGCTCCTGCAGAAAGAGCCGTATCTGGCCCTCGAAAGAGCCAGATATGGCTTGAGAGCCATACATTGCTGACCCCTGGGCTAGCAGTTAACTGCTGAGGAACCTCTCTGAATTTTGCTAAGCAAGTCTCTGGAAAGCAGACACACAACCCATCCCTTGATTGATACTTGAAGATATCACAGAGAAGTAGAACCTTCCAGAGTTTGAGACCTGATAACACAGCTGTCAAGAACTAGAGTCATCTTCATGTTGTGTTGAAACATTGTAGACTTTTTTTTTTTTAACCCTTAACTTCCGTGTATTGGCTCCTTGGTGGAAGAGTGGTGAGGGTGGGCAATGGGGGTCAAGTGACTTGCCCAGGGTCACACAGCTGGGAAGTATCTGAGGAAGGATTTGAACCGAGGACCTCCCGTCTCTAGGCCTGACTTTCAATCCACTGAGCTACCCAGCTGCCCCCCATTGTAGACTTTTAGTAGAAAGTGATCTCTCTCTGTCTCTGTCTCTGTCTCTGTCTCTGTCTCTCTCTCTCTCTCTCTCTCACACACACACACACACACACACACACACACACACACACACACACACACACACTCAATTCAGGTTCTTAAAATAGTTATTTTCTTTCCTTTCTTTTTCTTTCCTTTCCTTTCCTCTCCTCTCCTCTCCTCTCCCCTCCTTCCCTTCCCTTCCCTTTCCTCCCTCTCTTTCTTTTTCTTCTTTCCCCTCTTTTTTAAGATTCTTGTATTTCTATCCTAATATGCTTTAGAGAGTAATTAGATGCATTTAGACAACTTGAGTGACAGGATCCTATGGAATTTGAATTTCATTTCTTTTAAAGCTTTCCCCTCTAGTTTGCATCCAATTGGTATGAGTGTTTCTTATTTTAGTGTGACACACATGGCATTAGAAACTCCATCTCTGGATAGAAGTACAGGGAACCTCAGCTAAAAATTAAGTAACTCATATCTCAACTTAGATCTGTTTAATAATGGATAGGCAGGTCTCACAAGGCAGTAAGTTGTTCCTCATTGGGGGTGTCTCTCAGAAATGTGGAGACCAGAGTCCAGTTATATATGCAGTTATATATACTTTCAAAGGGCTTACATTCTGTTGGGGTGGCCGAGGTAGGATTCACACCAAATAAACAGTCTATATAAAGTAATTTCACTGCAGTGGGAATAGGTTTCTATATCCCAGGATTGATAGAAATAGAACTTTTCAAGGAATCATAGAAATTTAGGGCAGGAAGAAAGCCGAGAAGATATCTGGTTTGACCTGTATTTGACAAAATCTATTCCCAAAATACCAGAGGTAACACTCAGCCTTTTCCTTTTTGTATCACCAGCACTTAGCACACTGCCTGGTACATAGTAAGCACTTAGTTAATGTATATTGATTATTATATTAACTAATGAAGACCTAAAGTGGAGTAACCTATGGTCTCTTAACATAGGCCATTTCACTTTGGAAAGGAAAAGGAGAGAGAACAAGCTTAAATTAAGCACCTACTCTGTGCCAGGCACTGTGCTAAGCACTTTTCAAATATGTTCACATTTAATCCCCTCAAGAGTTCTGTGAGGCAGGCACCATTCCAATTTTATAGTTGAGGAAATTGAGACAAACAGAGATCAAGTGATTTGACCAGGGTCACACAGCTACCAAATGTCTGCAGCTACTTTTCAATTCTGTTTTTCCTGACTCCAGTCCCACTACTCTGTCCACTATGCCATTTTGTGATAGCTCTAATTGTTAAGTTTTTTCCTTTTATAAAACCTAGAGTTTTCCTTGCACCAATATCTGCCCTTGCTAGGGCTAAGCAGAAGATATATAATCCCTTTTCCTTAGGATAGTTCTTCAGAAACTTGGAGATAGCTATCATATCCTTTTAAAGCGTATCATTATTTTTCATTGATGACTTTTTAAAAACATTGGCATATACTTAAACCCATTAACCTAACACTTGCCCTTCTGTCTTGGAGTTATTACTAAGATCAGAAGTAAGGGCTCAAAATAATAAAAAACTTCCAAATGTTTCGTACCTTGTAATAGAGATTCAAGTCTATAATATTGGCTAAAATGATAACAGAGCAAAATAACAAATGTTGGAGGGGATATGGAAAAATGAAGACACTAATGCACTGTCATTATTTATTTATTTATTTTTAAGCCCTTAACTTCTGTGTATTGGCTTATAGGTGGAAGAGTGGTAAGGGTGGGCAATGGGGGTCAAGTGATTTGCCCAGGGTCAAACAGCTGGGAAGTGTCTAAGGTCGGATTTGAACCCAGGACCTCCTGTCTCTAGGCCTGACTCTCAATCTACTGAGCTACCCAGCTGCCCCACTAATGCACTGTTGGTGGTACTATAAGTTGATCCAACCATTTTGGAAAGCCACCTGGAATTAGCTCAAAGAATTATAAAACTGTGTGTACTTCTGACCCAGCAATACCACTATTAAGTTTATTTCCTAAAGTGATCAGAGGAAAAGGAAAAGAACCTCTATGTTTCAAATATTTATAGCAGCTTCCTTTGTGGTGGCAAAGAACTGAAAATTGAAGGGATGCCCATCAAGTGGAGGATGAATAAACAAGTTTCGGTATATGATTGTGGTGGAATACTACTGAACTGTAAAAAATTATGAGCAGGTTAATTTCAAAAAAAGGAAAACATAGATGAAATTATGAAGAGCAAAGTAAGCAGAATCAAGAGGACATTATCTCCAGCAAGAGAAATATTGTTTGAAGAATGACTTCTCTATGTCCACCTCCAGAGAAAGAACAGATAAGCAAAACATAGTTTTATGGTTGTGTATAGTTGTGTATCTTTTTGTCAAATGATTCCTTCTCTAAAGGGGAAAGGGAAGGGAGGGAGTTAGCTAGATATTTTAATGTAACAATGAAACAAGCTAATTAATTAATTAAGATTCACAAAACAATTCAGATCAACATATTGATTTGTCAGTTTGTGTGTATATGTTATTTCTCAATTATAGTCCAACACTAAAAAGTGGCAAAATTGAAAACTTATCCTACTGTTTCTTTTATAACATGAAAATTTATTTATACTTTAAATCTTTAATGATTTGCTTTTCCCCATGTATTCTGCTCTTTTTCCCTCACAGAGGAATAGCCTTCATAAGAAAGATCTCTTTTGAAAAAGAGAGGAAAAATACAGTTTGACAAAACTTAGACATCCAAAATGTTCAGAAGACCAACATGGACAATCTTCTACCTCATCCATTTTTACCTTTTACTATTTCTTTTTTGAATCAAGCTTCTTTATAATTTCATAGCTTTCAGTTTGTGTTGTATTACTGTTATTGTTTTGATTCATTTTACTCTGTTGTTGACTTTGTGGTGATTGATTACCTAGTTTGATTCTCTTCATTTTGTATCCATTCATCTAAATCTTTCCAAGATTCTCTGTATTCTTTAAGTCCATCCCATTACAATTGGGTGCTCTATACTGTTTAGCCACGTCCCAATAAGGTGGACATATACTTAGTTTTTAAGTTTTTGCTGATACTCCAAGTATCATAATGAATATTTTTATTTATATGGAATCTTTCTATTATCAAAATGTGTAGGAGAAATTATATAAACTTCACCCTTTCCCTGAGCCACCATTGTTGACCCTGCTATATTCCTATCAAGCAGGACAATTTTAAGAGTGTACAAGAGGGAAATAGAGGTTTCACAATAAAAGCTTCATAATGAAGTTCTTTTAAATTTCAATGGGAAATCCATGTGATCATATCCTAACATGCTTGTGTACCCATCACTCCCTTGGGATGTATTATGCAAATAACATCTCCATCCCAGTATATCTCAGACTGGGAATATAATAAGTACATTGATTCCACTCCTACCATTGTCTTTGACTCACTGTGCATTTTGAGTGCCTCCTTTTTCTCATCTGCTGAACAAGAGCGCTGACAGTCCCTATTGCCTGACCATGTCAGTAAGCACTTTGAAATCCCAAGATGAAAGACCCAACAAGAAGCACCACCAGCCCTATTCTCACCAAAGCCACGAGGGGGTTGGAAGAAAGCAACTCAGATCCAAGGAAACCACTCTCAACTCTTCCCTTCACTTATCATTAGACCTTTCATCTCCCAGAGATGATTGAGTGGGTTCTTCTGTTTCCTCTGATCCATGATAGCCACACTCCAGAGAGCCTAGAGTTTTGTTTTTCTCATGCAAAATTATGGAGAGTTAAACAGAACCCACTGGGCTACTAGCCCATGGCTCCAGGGAGTGTAGGTACATCAAACCAGATGCTTAGACCATGAAGCCAGACTCTCCAGCTGTCTTAGGAAACAATTGTTTCAACTGAGAATCAACATCTTGCTTGTCATCATTGAACTTCATGTAGCTCAGAGCAATGTGGTGGTCATCAGGACTTTTAATTGCTTTTTCTGGTGACTTTAGAACTTGCCCCATTCTTGTGGTGGTAGACTTCCTTTTTTTTTTGACTTTCAGAAACTCTCTCTCTCTGTCTCTCTCTCTCTCTGTCTCTCTCTGTCTCTTTGTCTTTCTCTTCCTCATTTTCCTTCTGAGGGGTCTGGTGAAGCTGCCCCAGAGAGCCCTGGGTATTTTTAATGTGTCCTATGATAGAATATTTGTGTGTATGTGTGTGTGGGAGGTGTAATTTGCCTCTTATGTTGCTTTCCAAAGAAAGGGGAGGGGGATAAGACTTCGTAACACTTTATAATTTCCATAACACGTCCATTAACGAGAACCTTGTGAGGGGTATCATGGAAATAGGATTAGCCTGGAGCAGCTAGATGGCACAGTGGATAGAATGCCAGGCCTGCAGTCGTGAGGACTTAGGTTCAAATTTGGCCTCAGACATTTCCAAGCTGTGTGACCTTGAGCAAGAAGCAAGATACTTGACATGTTTAGCTTGGTCCTTGACCTTTTGTCTTAGAGTTGTTTCTGGGCCAGAAGATAAGAGTTTTTAAAAAAAATAGCATTAACCCTATTTTACAGAAGAAGAAATCAAGGTTCAGAGAGATTTAGTGACTTGTTCTAAAGTGATCCAACTAGTAGTTGTCAGAGGCAGGATTCAAAGCCAGGAATTCGAACCTGTAGTCAAGGGTTCTTTACAATATATTATTTCTTTGAGCTGGGGTATTGTGGAACTTTTTAAAATCTGTTCTGTGTCCTGATGACTTCTATATATTTGTGGAAAAATAAATGAGGGGACTTGATTCTGAGGTGTTGCTGAGCTCATTTTTCACCCCGTGCTGTGTATGACTTCACAGCATCGGGCGTCACAGCTGGAGTGTACAGCATTAATGCAAAGCAGACACATCTGGATTTCCTTATTATCTGGAGAACTGCCTCTGCCCTTGTGCCTACTCCAGTATGTATGAGCTCTGGGTACCAGGTTAAAGAATGAAATGTCCTCGAACTCGGGTCTCTAAGATATTCCACCCTGCCCACCCCCATTCTTCATGCTATTGAAAAGATGGAATAATTTGAAAAGTTGCATGTTTCTTTTTTTTCTGTTTCCATGACCAACAGGAACTGGCAAAGCTTCTGACCAAGTCTTAGGGCAAGGATAATGCCCAGTGAAAAGAACAGGGTCGGTAGCATTTTCCCCCTTTGATGACAATCCCAGCAATGGAAACATTCTTACCTTAGCAATATGTGTTCTTGCGTCAGGGAATTTTTTTAAATCTTGGGACGGAAATAAATCCTTTGGCAGTTATAAATACATTCAATGAGACCCCCAAGGAAACCTGGAGTGAATTAGTCAATTGATGTCAGACCAGAGCTGCTGGCATCTGTTTGCTTGGCTGACTGTCAGAGTCTGTCTGATAACCTCCCTAGTGTCCAGTCCCTTTCTGAGCTTTTCTCTCCCCCTCCCACACACTTCCCTTATCTTTCAATTTTCAGAACCTCCTTATCTGATATTGCTCACTTTTATCCCTTCACTTGCTGGAACAGCTGAGAATTTGGCCAGGGAGTATTTTGGTTCAAAATAAGGTATGAAGGGAAAGAAGGATTCTTCTTTGAAATAAAGGTTATCTTAGCTTTAGAGAGGAGATGATGAAACTGATTTCTCCCTTTATATTAGTGGGTGGAGGGACCAAAGGTGCAGAATGCTACATATGGTATCAGACATTTTTACTGTGCCCATTGGTTTTGCTCATCTATGTTTATTTGCTAGGTAGCACTCTTTTCATGTACCCCCTTATCTTAGTGGGTGCCTATTGTAGGTTGAAGGCTAGAACCCCCAGAGAGTGACTACCATCCAAAAACAAAAGCTGATGACCCTCAATTGGTATGTTTACATTTAGTGGTCAAATAATGGGCAGAATTAACTTGGAGTAAAATAATTTATTGAAAAGATCCAGTAATGATAGTAGTTACAAAATACTGACCTTCCCCCATAAAGTTGGGGCATGCACATTCATAAATATATGCAATGCAATTGGGAAGAGTGGGTTCAAATGTATTGTACACTGATGCAGAGGTGCATCCTTTAAGGGAACAATGTGGCTAAGGCAGCTTACTCTGTAGTTGTAAAGATCTGATGTCCTTTCTCTTCTTTGGGATTCTCACTTGTTTCCCATTCTCTTCCACACACAGTGTTTCTCCTGGGTGGGTCTTTTAAGCAGGATACCAAGGTGTTCGCTCTAAAGTTTTATTTCTAACTGTCAGGGCTATTTCTTCCTTACATCCCCAGCTGGCTCTCTTCTCTACTGCCAGGGATCCCATTGCCCAATAGTGCCTCTAGTCCTGACTTTTTTTCTTTTTCTTTTTTTTTTTTTTTTGAGGAGAAAGGAGGCAATATATCCCACTGGGTGAGTACTCTGTTGCAAATCACCATGACTTATTGAAGGGAAAAGAAATAGCCTCTTCCATTCTTGAAGAGACAGCTCTCCTCTCTGTTGCCAGAGGGGTCACATTCCTTGAAACTGTTTTCACTGATTCTCTCTCTCTCTCTCTCTCTCTCTCTCTCTCTCTCTCTCTCTCTCTCTCTCTGTGTGTGTGTGTGTGTGTGTCTGTCTCTCTCTCTCATAAAGATGCACAAGAGATGTGGCTAAGGCTTCAAACTGATATTTAGATGTTTAGTTGTTCACAAATTCCATCAAGGAGAATTTCTTCTGATCTCCTGAAAAGATAAGAATAAAGCCCTTATTGAGCTTAAGTTAAAATACTAACTCTTTGCTATCTTGGCTGCCTGCTCTTTATCTTATAATTTCATCATCTAGATTTGAGGAAAACTAATTGACCTGGAGTCATCCTGAGTAAACTTTCCTGCCCCAACTTCCCACTGTAGTTATAAGAGAGGTCTCATTATAAGAGATATGGCAAACATACTAACAGAAGTCTAAAATAAATCTTAGTACAAAAAAAATCATGATACTGTGAAACCAAATTCATGAGAATCATCAATGCCCATTGCTTTAAGACTTATAGGTGAAGAGGATCTTAGAAATCATCTGGTTCATCTCATTCTTTACATGGAAGTAGAAATAGACACATATTAGGGAATACATTATCTGAGGTAGTGAGTAGCAGAGCCAAGATTTAAACCTAGCTCCTCTGACCTTCTTATGTCAGAGATCTTTCCACTACTACTTTCCTTGACTTAGTAGTTTTGAAATTTATGAAACACTTTCCTTATAACCACCAGGTGGTATCTGTAGGTCTAATATTATCCCCACTTTACAGATGAGTAGATTGAGGTTTGGAGAGGGGAATTTACATGTCCACCTTAAACCCAGTTAGGAGATGACAAACTAAGAGTCAAACCTTGGTCTCCAGATTCCATGTCCAAGACTCTTTTCACTAATATGCACAACCTTCAAGTGGGAACAGTTGGATCCACTTTACAAAATTTCCATTATGGGAGGCAGATTTTGTATCACCAATGAAGAATGTGAGGTTCAAATTTATGTCTAGAAACATATGCTCACAGTAGTATCAAAGGTTTATGAAAGACCCACTTTCCTAACTCTCTCTGCCAGAATCAAAGCATCTCACAGAGGCTTTTCTTTGGTCTGTCCCTTCCTATTTTTGTAGTTCAGGGCTTTGCAAAGAGCCTCCAATCTTCCAGTCACAGTCAATAAGCCAAAGGATTGAGATCAAATGCTGAACAAGGAATCCAAGGAGTTGATGCCTTCTGACCCTATTGGTGAGTTCTTGTTGGGGCCTCCATTTTGTGGAGGTACTCAGGCTGGCCAACCTTTCTTCCCCTCCAGGCTTTGTGGACTTCAAAGCTATGCCCCTTGTTTTGGTATCTTTGTTCTCATCTCTCTCCTGCTTTACAGCTTCTTTTTCCTGTTGTCTTTCCCCCATTTGGTGGTACCTTCCTCAGGGCAGGGATTGTCTTTCATTTTGCTTATATTAATATCTCCAGGGCTTAGCATAAGGGTTTGGCACACAGTAGGTGCTTTTTATGTACTCCATGCTTTATTGCCTTGTAATAGCTCTAAAGCTGAGGCTTCTTGAGATATAGTAAAGGAGACAGCTAGCTGGCTCAGTGGATTGAGAGCCAGGCCTATAGACAGGAAGTCCTGGGTTCAAATTTTGCTTCACATAGTTCCTAGCTGTGTGACCCTGGGCAAGTCACTTAATCCCTGTTATCTAACCTTTACTGCTCTTCTGCTTTTGAATCAATACACAGTATTGATTCTAAGGTGGAAGGTAAGTGTTTAAAAACATTAAAAAGAGAAAGAAAGTAGAGATAGAGATGTAGATTAACAGGTCACACAAGCCTGAGGCTCTCTATTACTCAATTATTAAAAAATAAATACTATCTCTGATAGCAGACTGTCAGAGTTGGGTGACGGCTTTATAATATGGAATGTCATAGGTGGATGGGATCTTATGGACCTTCAGTATCAGTACTGAAATAGATCTTAGGACATACAAAGTCAGAGTTATAGGAACTTTAGAATACAGAATGTCAAAGTTAGAAGGGACATTAGAGAATTCAATGCCAAAAGTTGGAAGGGATTTTAGAACCTGAATTGTTAGGGATAAGAGGTTCTATAAAACATACAAAGACCTGGAAAATAACATAGGATGTAGAATGTCAGAACTGGGATGGGTCTTAAGGACCATCTAGTTCAACATATTAATTGTTAAAATACTTACTAATATGACATTTCTGTTGCCTTTTAAGTGTTTGGAAAGCATTTTGCTTCTAACAAATCTGCATGATAAATAGGACAAACCTTATCTTCCCTGCCTTGTTACAGATGAGGAAACCAAGGCTTGGAGTGGTTAGGCAAATTTCCTAGGGTCACATAGCTAACCAGTGTCACAGGCACTGTGCGCTGAGTCTAACTCAAGCATGCTTTAGTTACCCTAAATAAGGTCCCTGAGGTCCTGGATGGAAAGCGACTGGAGTGAGGTCAAACCATGGAACTGGTGGGAGATTTGGCAAGTAGACTACAGATCTTTTTGAACTCTCATCTTTATACTTTCCATTTGTAAATATCTCTGGGAGCTAAAGTGCTTTAAACTTCCTGGAAACCAAGTGTTCAGTTAGCCTAAACCTTTGAATCACGATGGCTTCATAATCACTGCATGAATTTCACTTTATAATAGTCTTATGAAGTCCACTAACATTCATTTTCTCATTTTTAGCACTGAGATGAAGTTGTGACAAGGAAAAACCACAAAGGAAGTTAGAGGCAGAGTTAAGGGTAGACTATCTTTTATATTTCCTGACTAAAGCTATAAAATAGAGCCAGACCAGAGGTCACTGATCTTGAAACCTTGATCTGGATTAGGATGAATTTCCTTACTTTTAAAAATTAATTAATTAATCACATTAAAATTTCCAGGAATCTCTCTCCTTTCCCTCCCTGCAATAGAGAAGACATAATTTAACAAAAAGATATATGTGTATATGTGTATACATATATATATATGTATGTATATATATATATATAAACTATGTCTTGCTTGTTTCTATTTATTAGTTATTTCTCTGGAAATGGGCATCTACAAGTCATTTTTCAAACAATGTTTTTGTTTGTGGATGTAATATTCATTTGGTTCTGCTCATTTGACTCTTTGTAATTTCATCTAGGTCTTACCATGTTTTGTTTGTGAACCTGATTGTAATTTCTAATGGTACAAGAATACTCCATCACAATCATATGCCGCAACTTATCTAACCTTTTCACAATTGATGGGCATCTCCTCTATTTCCAGTTCTTTGCCACCAGAAAGACTGTTGCTATAAATATTTTGGAACATTTAGGTTCTTTCCCTTTTCTCCTGGTCATCTTAGGAAAAAAATAATACATTGCCTCATCAAAGAATATACACAGTTTTATTATGTCTGAGCATAATTCCAGATTGTTCTCTAAAATGATTGGATCACTTCATAGTTCCACCAACAGTGTATTAGTGTCCTCATTTCTGGATCCTTTCCAAACGTTTGTCATTTTTCCCTTTTATCATTTTAGCCATTCTACTAGGTGTTAGATGATACCTCAGTGTTGTTTTGATGTGCATTTCTCTAAACAATGACATTTTAGAGCATATTTTCATATGGTTCTATATAGCTTTGGTTTCTTCATAAAAATGTTCATATCCTTTGATATACAATAATAAATCAAATATCCAGTTAACAACTGTGGTGTGTCTCATATTCTTACACATTTGAAAAAAAAGTTCTTTATCTATTTTAGATATGAGAATTCTATCCAAGAAACTGTCTATAAAATCTTTCCCCCCGCTCAGTGTTCTGCTTTCATTCTAATCATGGCTACATAAGTTTTATTTATATAAAACCTTTTAAATTTGATGTAATCACAACTATCCATTTTACATCTCACACTGCTTTCTGTCTTTTGTTTATTCATACATTATTCTCCTATCCATAAATCTAATGGGTTTCAACGAAATAGAAAATGTAACATGGTGTCTGCATCTCTTTGGGTTTCAAATGCCCACTGATGTCAGACTTGATACTATTTATGAATCCATTCAATCAAACATTTTTAAAGCACCTACTATGTGTCAGACAACATACCGAATGCTGGGATAAAAAAGGAACAAAAGATAGTCCTTGCTTGCAAGGGTCTGGCTTACAACTTTTGGACATGATGTACCTGGTTTCCACTGGTTCTTTAACACATTATTGTTGAACACATTATCTTATTGCTGAGCAATGACATATGGAAATCATAGTTTTTATTACTCAATTAATTAATGTGCCTTATATATGTGTGTGTATATAGGTCAGATCCTATATATGTATAGGATCTGGCCAATGTGGGGATTTGTTTATGTTTTGATTAATTGTACACATTAGTTATGATAGAAATTATATTCTTGTTCATTAAAAATAGATTATTTCAAAAAGGATATCTTTATCCATATTCTTGATCAAATATATCCAACAGAACTAGGTCAAGTGAAGAACTCAACTGCATTTGGAGTCAGAGGATTCGAGTTCTAATTCTGGCTCCATTACTTATTACTTGTGTGATTTTGGGCAAGTCGCTTAATTGCTCTTGGCCTCAATTTCTTGTCTATAAAGTGAGGAGGTTGGAAGAAATGACCCCTGTGGTTTCTTACAAATAACTAAAAGATACAATGAATAGAACATCAAACCTGGAGTCTGAAAGTCCTAGGTTCAAACCTTGCTTCAAATTCATATTAGGTATGTGACTTTGGAAAAGTCATCTACCCTCTATCTGCTTTAGTTTCCTCATCTGTAAAATGAGGGTAATAATAGAACCTTCTACCTGGGGTGGTTGTGGTGATTAAAGGAGATGATACTTCCAAGGGATTAGTAAATTTTAAAGCACTGTGCAAATCCTATTATTATTATCATCAAACCTATGATCCCATAAATCTGGAGAGTTTGGTGGGAGGGGGGAGGTAAGAATAGCATACATGGAGGCAATAGCTGAGGGGTAGGAAAAGGGAAAGAACACTGGTCTCACAGGTTTTTTGTTTAATTTAATTTTTGGTTCCAAATATTACTTCTTCCATTCCTCCCCAAGTCCAGTGAGATGGCAAGAAATATGATACCCATTTTGCACTTGAACTCATACAAAATATATTTCCACATTAGCTTTTTTTTTAAAAAAAAAGAGGAAAAAGAAATAAAATAAAGACAGGAAAAACAATATATTTCGATCTTCATTGAGTCCATCACTTCTTTTTATGGAGGTGCACAGTATAGTTCACTATGAATCCTTTGGAACTGTGGTGGATCATTGTATTGATCAGAGTTACTAAGTCTTTCACAGTCAATTATCTTTATAATATTGCTGTTCTACTCTCCTCACTTTGTAGCAGTTCATAAAAGTCTACGCAAGTTTTTATGAAACTATCCCCTTCTTTGTTTCTTATAGCACAATCATATACCATACCTTGTTTAACCACTTCCCAATTGAGGAGCAAACCATCAGTTTCCAATTCTTT
This sequence comes from Gracilinanus agilis, assembly GCF_016433145.1. Lineage (NCBI taxonomy): Eukaryota > Metazoa > Chordata > Mammalia > Didelphimorphia > Didelphidae > Gracilinanus > Gracilinanus agilis. The sequence goes on along the minus strand of NC_058131.1, from coordinate 18,140,167 downwards.
GCCATCACAAAAAGAGCTCTTATAAATATATTTGTTCATGTTGTCCTTTTCCTTTTCCCTTTTCTTTGGGAAAAATTTAGTATTATTATTTCTGGATTAAAGGATATACAAAACTTCATAGCGATTTGGGCATACGTCAAAATTATTCTCCAAAATGGTTGGGCCAATTCGCAACTCTACCAACAGTGCATTAGTATCCCAATTTTTCTCAGATCTCCTAGAGAATTTATTTTCCTTTTTTTTATCTTGGCTAATCTGATAGATGTGAGGTGATTATTACTTCAATTATTTCATTTTTCATCTCTATTAGTGATTTAGAGCATTTCACATAACTATTCACACTTCGAATTTTTTCCTCTGAAAAATGCCTATTTATGCCCTTTGACTATCTATCAATTAGGGAATTTGTCCTAATCTTATAAGTTTGGCTCAGCCCTCTGCATATTTGAGAAATGAGATCTTTATCAGAGAAATATGCTATAAAATATTTCCTAGTTTCTCAACATTCTTCTAATTTTGTTTTGTTTGTACAAAAATTTAAATTTAATGTAATAAAAAGTTTTCATTTAACCTTTTGTGAATGTCTCTGTATTTATCTGGTCATGAATTCCTCAACTATTTGTCTTTTTCACAGATAATTCTTTCCATGCTCCCCTAATTTGCTTATAACATCACCAGTATGTGTAAATCATGTGCCTATTTTGAGGTTATCTTGGTATAGGGTGTGAGATTTTGGTCTATATCTACTTTCTGCCAGATTACTTTCTAGATTCCAAGGAGATTTGATTGAATAGTGAGTTCTTTCCCTAACAGCTAATATCTTGGGGTTTATCAAAAACTGGACTATTGTGCTCATTTGCTTCTATACATTGTAATCTTAATCTATTCAAATAATCAGTCATTCTATTTCTTACCTAGTTCCAAGTTGTTTTGACACTAAGCTCTAGTATTTCAAGATCTCCTTCCTTCTCATTTTTTTTTCATTCATTTTCTGGCTTCACAATTAGAGTTAGAGTATGAATGCCCAAGCTTCTAGTTTAGGCAAATTTACACAGGTTAAGGGTATATCTTTCCAACTTGGAAACCTGGCAATTACTCCTTTCCAAGCTCTGCTTCTAAATCTTCAAACTTGTCCATTCCCCAACTTTCTCACCCTAGAAGATCTCCCCACTCACTCACAATCTCTTCTTCTGATTGATTTCCATATTATTCATTTTTAATAGAGAAATCTTTTAAACCCCAAATCATATACCCATATATGCAATAATTCTTATCTTTTTCTTCTGGGTTTCTACTATCACAGTTCTTTCTCTATATGTGGATAGTATTCTTTCCCATAAGTCCCTCAGAATTTTCCTGGATCATTGAATTGCTATTAGTAGCAAAGTCAATTCCATTTGATTGTCCCCACAATGTTTCAGTTACTGTGTATAATGTTCTCCTGGTTCTACTCATTTCACTCTGCATCAGTATGTCATGGAGGTTTTTCCAATTCATATAGAAATCAAGCAGTTCACCATTCCTTATAGCTTAAAAGTATTCCATCACCATCAGATACCACAATGTGTTCAGTGTTTCCCCAATCAATGGACAACCCCTCATTTTCTAATGTTTTGCCTCCACAAAGAGTGCAGCTATGAATATTTTTGTACAACCATTTTTATTATCTCTTTGGGGGTACAAACCTATTAGTGGTATTGCTGGATGAAAGGGCAGACAGTCTTTTAAAGCCCTTTGGGCATAATTCCAAATTGCCTTGCAGAATGGTTGGATCAAATCACAACTCACCAGCAATGCATTAGTGTTCCAATTTTGCCACAACCCCTCCAACTGTTATTATTTTCCTTTACTGTCAAATTGGCCAGTCTGCTAGGTGTGAGGTGCTACCTCAGCATTGTTTTGATTTGCATTTCTCTAATCAAGAGGGTTTTAGAAAACTTTTTCATGTAAATATTGATAGTTTTGATTTTTTCATCTGAAAATGGCCTATTCATATACCTTCACCATTTGTCAATTTAGCAATGGCTTGATTATTTTTGGACATTTGACTTAGTTCCATATGAATTTGAGAAATTAGACCATTGTTAGATATTTTTGTTATAAAATTTTTTCCCAGTTTGTTGCTTCCCTTCTAATTTTGATTGTATTGGTTTTGTTTGCATAAAACCTTTCTAATTTAATATAATCAAAATTTTTCATTTTACATCTTGTAATATTCTCTATCTCTTGCTTGGTCTTAAATTCTTTCCTTTCCCATAGATCTGACAAGTATACTATTCTATGGTCACTTAATTTACTTATAATTTCCCTGTTTATATTTATATCACTTACTCATTTTGAATTTATCTTGGTATGGGGTGTGAATTGCTGACCTAAACCTAATCTCTCCCATTCTGTTTTCCAATTTTCCCAGCAATTTTTGTGAAACAGTGGATTCTTGTCCCAAAAGCTAGGATCTTGGAGTTTATCAAACACTAGCTTGCTGAGGTCATTTACTCCATGTCTATTCCACTCTCTCTCTTAGCCAGCACCACATTATTTTGATGCTTTATAGTAGAGTTTAAGATCTGGTACTGCTAGATCACCATCCTTCACTTTTTTCATTATTTCCCTTGATATTATTGATCTTTTGTTCTTCCAGATGAACTTTATCATATTTTTTCCAAATCTATAAAAATAATTTCTTGAGAGTTTGATAGTTATGGCACTGAATAAGTAAATTAGTTTAAGTAGGATTGTCATTTTTACTATATTAGCTCATCTTACCCATGAACGATTAATATTTTTCCAATTGTTTAGATCTGGTTTTATTTGTGTGAAGTGTTTTGTAGTTATGTTCATATAATTCCTGAATTTGTCTTGGCAAATATATCTCCAAAAATTTTATATTGTCTAGAGTAATTTTAAATGGAGTTTCTTTTTCTAACTCTTGCTGCTGAGTTTTGTTGGAAATAAGTAGAAATGCTGATATTTATGTGGGTTTATTTTGTACCCTGCAACTTTACTAAAAGTATTAATGATTTTCACTAGCTTTTTAGTTGGTTTTCTCAGATTCTCAAAAATATGGAATGCTTCATGAATTTGTGTGTCATCCTTGCTCAGAGACCATGCTAATCTTCTCTGTAACGTTCTAATTTTAGTATATGTGCAGCCGAAGTGAGCACTAGCCTTACTGATTTTAAGTCCAATTATCTATCCCAAATTATGGACTATGCTCCCTCTTTCTGCTTTTATATATTGGTTGATTCTTGTCGAAGCAGTCATTTCTTGGGCTAAGAGAGTCCATGTTGGATATACTCAGAATCATTGATTTTTCAGATTTGTAATCAGAATCTACTTCTAAGTTGACACGAAATGATGTTCATTCGAAAACTGGCAATCAGTTAAATGTAAAAGCATAATTGTTTGAAAATGGTCTCAAAATCTTTTGGAGCATTTGTAGTTTGACTCTTGGCAAGACAAGATTTCCTGTTTCTAAGAAAAAAGGCTCAATACAGCTTCTTGGACATCAAAACAACATTTTGATGAATTAATTGTAAATGAATCAGAAACATATGGAGTCAATTTCCCTTGCAATACACATGTGTTTGAAAAATTAAAGGGGGAAAATGCTCCCGGCAAAATGTGTTTTGGGTTTGATCGACTGGAGAATGTTTGGGGAAAGGAAAAAAAAATGAGAAGGATAAAATGGAATTTTTGCTTTGCCTTTAGACTGGGAAATTCATAGTTTGTACTGCTTCCATCTAATGTTCCAGGCAAAATTTACCAAGAATGACTAATGGTAACCAATTACTCAGTTCTACAACTGACACTATTATATGGCTGTTAGTCTCGAAGGCTTGGAGCCTTATAGGCAAGTCATGGCAGGCAGCTCTGTTAGGGAAGAGGAGGATGAGGACAGTGTGGCTTGCTTTCATGCTATTTCTTGTAGATTGCCAGCCAGATTGTCTGGTTAGGACAGTCTTCCCTTACTCAGATTTGTACTGAGACTTTAAGTGGACACTAGATAATCCAATAAACATAATATTCAGAATAAGTAGCAGGTTTCTCAGAAATTCTGCAACTATATTACAGCACAGATTTGGAAGTGGAGGAAACCTTAGGTAGGATGTAGTTCACCCTCCCTCTTCTTACAGAGAGGGAAATGAAAAGGCCTAGGAATGTTAAGTATTTTGCCCAAGGTCATACAGTCAATAAAAAGCAGATCTGGGATTTGAACCCAAGTTCTTTTGGTCCCAATCCAGGGTCCTGGCCATTTCTCCCTGGTTAGATTTGGGAATTAATGGACAGAGTTATTTTCAGCCATTGATGGAGCTTTGGCTCCCTAACCATGCCTTGCATCAATAATCAACAAGCATTCAGTACCAGAATCCAAGCACTGTTATAAGTATTGGAGAGATAAAGAAAAAACCAAAACCAAAACAGTCCTTGGCATCAGTGAGTTTATATTCTAATGAGAAAGGCAACATTTGAGGGGCAAGAAAGAAATGGCTTTGGTGGCTGATGCTGAATGACACCTGAGTCTCTGTTCTTGATGTTCCACAGACATAAGAATGAGGAACATTGAGCGAGGCTGTTTTTCCATTCACTCAGCTTTAGCTGCTGGTGTTTTGGCTTTGGGCTTTCTTTTTTACTACATGTGTTTACATAACCAGACTTTACCTGGGGGATAATATATGAGGAGGGAGAGGAAGAATAGGATTTTCTACCTATTTTTCTTAAAAAGATTTATTGCTGTCTTTTATTTTTACATCAAAGGTATGCCCTACATCACCCAGTATTGAACTGGGTAGAGTGACACTGAGTGTCACTGGGCATACATGGTTCCTTTTGTCATTTGGTGTACAGTGGAAAAGAGACTGTATAAAGGCATGGAGGCAGAAGGTAGATGTTATATATGAGGAAAGAGAAAGTAGACAAGACTGATTAAGTTATAAAATATATGGAGATGAATAGAATATTAAAAACACATTGGAAAGATAGCAAAGGGATAGGTTCTGAAGAAATTTAAATGCCAACTACAAGATTAAGTATGACCCTGGAGTAGGATACTCGACTTTTTTTCTTCCACAGAAGAGAAACAAATCTGTCAACTCCTAAAATTTGACTGTGACTAGCTATTTCCTTTTAGAAAGCATATTTCACATGCAGGGACTCACCCTTTTTGGGACACAGAGCAACCAGACAGTTGAGTTGTTCTAATTTGTTGCCATTCAGTTATTCAATCATATCTTACTCTTCAAGACCTTTTGAACCAAAGAGTCGTGGAATTTTTTTGGGCAAAGATACTGGAGTGGTTTGCAATATCACTCTCCTGTTCATTAAGGCAAACAGAGGTTAAGTGACTTGACCAGGGTTGGACATGTAATAAGTGTCTGAGGTCAGATTTGAACTCAGGTCTTCCTGACTTCTTACCTAGCACTCTATCCAATGAGCCACATATCTGCTACCTTCATGTGACAATGAGATTAAATCTACCTTGTCCATTCTTAAATCTAATCACCAAAAGTGTAAACAACTCCACTTAACTCTCAAATGTGGAGGTCTGTGACCCACATGTGCAAGAATGGTTGATGAATCAGAATTGACTGACTGCCCCTTAGGTAGTCCTAAGAAAAGTGTCTGTTGTGATTGGACATGTAAACTAAGAGGAAGGCACAGGAAGTGATGAAAGAAATGGCCTGGAAAAATTGAAAGAACTTCCAGGGCTCGGCCCTTTTTGGCTCTTGGCTGCTTGCTTCTTCTTGTGGTAGGTGACTAGGACCTGGAGGAGCTTAGACCTCTGGCTGAGACCTTGGACTAAGTACGACTGCTGTTAATCTCTCCTTTGGAATTGCATGTGGTGAGTGTAAAGACTAAATCTTCCTGGACTTCTCTAAAGAAACTGTTCTTTCAAAAGAGACTCTGTGACTGAAGCTTCAGATCCATTCACCTCCAGGGCCTTCTGGCCCTCCCGCACTCAACCTAGAGCTCAAGGCTGAGCCTCCTCCTGTTGCAGACTAATTAGATCTGCCTGGGTTAAACTAGGGGGCTGGAGCAAATTATTTAGTGTGTTAGATTACTTATCCTCGTCTATCCTCTCTCTTATTTTCTTATTTTCTCTTTCCCTTTTCATTTGTAAATAAACTTCCATAAAAGTCATTTTGACATGAGGTTATTTTTTAATTGGGAATTGATAATTATTCAATTCCCTGGTGAACAAACCTTTTAATATTCACCCAACAAAAACCCCTTTTTACCCCTTACTTGTGGAGTTGATTCCATAGATATTGTTTATTTTTAAACTCACCTTCTCCTCCTTAGTAGGAACAGCATCTTTGTGCCAAACTTCTTTCTGATTTAAAGTTAGAAAATACCTTTGAAACTTTTACTACTTTTCTTATTGACAAATTGCATGCTTTCAGAAACATTTTTAGTATTTACTTTCTACCACACCATCAAAGCGTGTCTGTTCCTGGCACTCCTCTGTTTTCATAGTCCTATGCATCTCTACTTTTTGACATGAAGATGATTTAACTCAGAAAAAAAAGCCAAAGTAAGGATAAAAAGTACTTTTTTCCTATCAGAATTGATTAGAGTTCCTCCTCCATATGCTTTCAATAAGTGAAGAGCTATATGTTCCATAGTCTTTGAGTCATTTTATAAACATACGTGTGTGTGTGTGTGTGTGTGTGTGTGTGTGTGTATAGATGGATAGACAGACAGGTAGATAGATAGATAGATAGATAGATAGATAGATAGATAGATAGATAGATAGATAGATAGATAGATAGATAGATAGATGATAGATAGACAGATGATAGATAGGGATAGACATAGATGTTGCTAGTGCCTTTTTTGTCAATAAACTACTAGGATAATTTCAACCAATCCATCTACAAAAATTCATCAAAAATGTGACTATGAGTCCAGCACTATGCAAAGTATTTTACGAGGACAATAGAGAAATCACTTTTCTCCTCAAAGTGTTTGGATTTTATCAGAGAAACAAATGTGTGTACAAATATATACAAGATATATACATTGTGAATTCAGGAAGGAAGGCACCACCAAGTGTTATTGGGAGATTATAAAATAATTCATGTGGAAAATGTATGTGAGTTGAGACTTGAAGGAAACTAGAGATTCTTGAAGATAAGAGAATGGGAGAGCATTCTAGATAGGAAGGATGGCCAATATAAAGTAATGGAGATGTGAGATGGATTACAGCTTTTGTAATAGCAAGTCCACTTGGGTTAGATTTCAGTGTAAACGCAGGGAAATAATGTGTAATAAGGTTAGAATATGATAGGCCATGAAATTGTGAACTTCAAATATCATGGAGATGAATTAATATTTGATCTTGGAGATAATGTTGAGGAACTGGAGTCAGTTGAATAGGAGGGTGACATGTTCAGATCTATGCTATAGGAAAATCACTTTGTCAGCAATGAAGGGGATAAATCAGAGTGGGGAAGGAGTCAAGATTAGGAGACAAGCAGGGAGTCTGTTAGAACAGTGCAGGCCAAAGGAGAAGAGGACCCTCATAAGATCAAACTTCATTTGGATGAATAAAAGGGGCCAAAACAAGAGATGCTAGGCAGAGAGAAATGATTTTTTGCAAACATTGTATGTGGAGGGTTGAGAAAATGTAAACAGTTGATTATGAAAATGAGATTATTAATCTGAATGATGAGAGGGATTCATGTCGATACCCTCCACAAAAATAGGGAAATTCAAAGGGTTTGTTTTTTTGGGAGAAATAGTGAATTTTATTTTGGACATATTAAATTTGACATAGTTATGGAATGTTTAATTTGAAATATCCAACAGGCAATTGGTTTGGGAGGGAAGCTTGAAAGAGAGACTCAGGCATAGAAACAATAGTTAAAACCATGGGAAATGATGAAGTCACCAATTGATTTCTCTATAGAGACAAGGAAAAAGAGAATAAGAGAACTTTGAAAGCATACCAATGATTAGAGACTTACTAATGATGGAGAGGATTAAAAGGTGATTAAGAAGGATTAGCCAGACCAGTAGTAGGAAAATGAGGAGATAACAATGTCAAAAAAAAAAAAAAAACAACAATAAACAGACTGGAGAAGAGAATATATCAGAAAAGAAGGGACAATGGATAGATAGCATCAAAGACTAGGGTGAGGATTTAGAAAAAGTCATTTGATTTTGCCACTAAGAGATTATCGATAAGCTTGGAGAGAGTACCTTCAATTGAATATTGCTGTTAGAAATGAGAGTAAAAAATGAATGCGAATACAAGTAATGCTTAATTGCACATGGAAGCACTGACTAAGAAAGTGGATGAAAAAGGGAGCAGAAGAGATAATATCTGAATGAGATTATAGCATCTAGTGACCTTTTTTTACAGAGCTAGAGACAGCCTAAGAGACAGACAGAAGCAGAGAAAAAAAAAGGAGAAATAGAGATTGAAAGAGGGGAGGGAAAGAGATAACAGAAAGAGACAGAGCAATCAACTTCTAAAAGTGGAGCTAAGATGGCAAGGGAGAGAAATCACTCAGCTGAGCTCTCCCAACTTTCCCCTCCAAACAACTTTAAAATAATGCCTCAAATCAAATTCTTGAGTGGCAGATTCAACAAAAGGTCAGAGTGAGACATTCTTCCTGTCCAAGACAATGTAGGAGGTTGGAGAGAAAGATTTGTATAGATTATCCTAAAACTCATATAGATGAAATTCCCTTGTTGGGTCAAGGTGGCAGTGACAGAAGCAGCAGCAGTTTCAGGAGCTATCAAGACAGATATGGTAAGGGGATCAGGATATTAGACAGAAAGAGATTATAGGGTACTCCTATGCTAGCTCTACATGTACCTGTACCCACTTCTGGGTCATAGTTCAAGGGCAAAGATGAATGCTTTCAATTAAAAGAGGGAGTTGAAATCCTCAGAGGTAGTATCATGCCTGATCCAAGGGAGGAGGGATCCTAAGGAGCAGTACCAATTGCAATGCTGAGACATCAATGCCCCTTCCCGTATAAGGACCAGCATGATTCCAAGAGAACAATGACCATATCTTTTCTTAGATCACACCATTTTAGAAGCTCCTGAAACTTCCAAATCAGTAGAACTAGGTCTGAAAAAAGAATTGGAAAAAAATCTGAAGCTTGAGATAGTACATTCCCATGATTGAAATAGAGTCCAACATGAACATAAAATTCCAAATCAAGAAATGAGGTGAAAAATGAGCGAACAATGAACATTAAATTGATCACATAATTCTATTATCATGATGGGGAAGCTCAAGACAACAACTTGTATAAGGGTGAAAAAGGGGTTTTATGGATTCAATATATTAAAAGATTGTTGCCAGAGGATTGAACTATTATCAATCCTCAATTAAGAATAATATCAAGTCAAAATTGACTTTTATGGAAGTTTATTTACAATTAAGAGAGAGAGAGAGGAAAATGAGGAAATAAGAATCTAACCTAGTAGGTAATTTACTATGATCCTCTAATTAATCCAATTAGATCTAATTAACCCTCAGCCAAGAGTCAGAGGGCCAGAGGCCTGAAGGTGAATGAAGCAAAGATATTGAAGCAGTCTCACCAAGGTCTCAGTGTTTCAGCCAGCACTCCTCCATTGACCAGAAGAGCTCCTTCATTAGCAGTGCTCTTCACCAGGAGACCTGTCACTCTCTCAACTCCCTCTTTTTAAAGGGGTCACATATGCATCACTTCCAGTGCCTTCCCCTAGCCTGCATGTCTAATCACAATAGATGCTTTCTCATAGAAAGCATAGGGGGCGGTCTGTTGATTCTGATTCGTTACTCACTCTAGCACACGTGGGTTAGGACCTCCCAGAATTGGAAGGTGCTCTCCCCTTTTGTGATTAAATCTAAAGATGGGCAGTGTAGACTTAATCTAATTATCACACTTGGAAGAAGACAATGAAGACAAAAGAGCTAAAAACAAAACCTCAAGGGAAAAAAATGTGAACTGGACAAAAACACAAGAATTCTTAGAAGAACTAAAATAATTTCCAAAATTAAATAAGAGTGATAGAAGAAAAATTAGATAAAGAAATGAAATCAAAGTAAGAAAATTATAAAAAGACAATTAATAACTTGCTTAAAGAAGCAGAAAAATACTGAAGAAAGTGACACTTTAAACACAGATTTGGTTAACTGGGAAATGGGGTACCTCAATTCACTGAAAAAATAACTTCTTAAAAGTTAGAATCGAGCAAGTGGAAACTAATGCCTCAGTGAGACATCCACAAACAATGAAACAAAGTGAGTGGAATGAGAAAAATAAAGAAATGTGAAATATCTCCTAGGAATATGAAAGACCTGGAAAACAGATTGAGGAAAGATAATTCAAGAATCATTAAATTATCTAAAAGCCATAACAAAAATAATAGATATATTTCAAGAAATTTTCAAGAAAAACTCTCTTGTATCCACCAACTGGAGCATAAAATATAAATGGAATGAATTTATAATCACCACTTCAAAGAGATCTCCAAATGAAAACTCTTAGGGATATTGTGGCCAAATTCCAGAGTTCTTAGGTCAAAAAGAAAGTATTTTAAGGAAACTATTCAAATGCCATGGAGCCACCGTCAGGATCACACAAGATTTATGAGCTACTACCTTAAAAGAGCAGAAGGCTGCGGATATGACATTCTGAGAGGAACTTCCCCCCCCAAACGAACCAAAAAATACATGGAATTACAACCCAAAATAACTGACCTAGAAAATCTGAGTGCAATCCTTCAGGAGGAAAAAAAAGGATATTTAGTAAAGGATTTCACCATTCCTGATGAAAAGATCTGAGATGAATAGAAATTTGACTTTGAAATGTAAAACTCAAGAGAAGCATAAAAGAAAACCATAAAAAAGAAATAATAAAATGGTTTACTTTTCTTTATGGGAAATGAGATGTGCTTCCTAAGAACTTTACTGTTATTAGGGCAGTTATATTCTGCATAGAAAAAGGGTATGGGAATGAATAGATGTAAAAAAAAAATGGATAGGCTAAAACAAAAGGGATGCCTCAGGAAAAGCAAGAAGGGAGAGAAAGAATGGAGAAATTTATCTCACATAAAAAAAGTGTACAAAGAAGAAATTTTGAAGTGTATAGGAAAATAGTGAGGAATAGAGGCAAGCAATGCTTGATCTTTACATCTAAATTGGTTATATATATGTATACATATGTACATATATATGTTTATATATGTTATACATACATATATATGACCAATATGTATATAGATATACATATATTCACATATATATTTTACCAACAAGGAAGTGGGAGGAGAAAGGAATAAGAGAGAGGATAGTGGTGACAAAAGGGATGGCAAATAAAAAAGGTTGTGGTCAGAAGTAAAACAGAGTATAGAGGAGGGGCAGGATGAAAAATAGAAAGAGAGAATAAACAGGAGAAAATATGATGGAAGGAAAAGCAGTTAGTAATCACAATTGTGAATGTGAGTGTGTTGAACTCACTCAGAATGCATTAGAAACCAGAATCTAAAAATACAAACATTTGAAACAGAGGCACACATAGAATTAAAATAAGGGACTAGAGTAGAGTCTATTTTACTTCAGCTGAAATAAAACCAGGTAAGGGCAGCAATTATGATAATACATGGTACAAAAGTAAAAATAAACATAATTAAAAGAGATAATACTAAACAAATATGTGCTAAATAGCATAACATCTGAATTCTTACAGGTAAAGTTACATGTATTATAGAAATAGACAGTAAGACCATACTATTGTGGTATATCCACCTCATCCTTTCAGAGATAGATATATCTAACCATATAATAAGTAAGAAAGAAGCCAAAGAGTTCTATAGAATATTAGAAAATTTAAACATGATAAACCTCTGGAGAAAACTGCATGGTTATAGAAAGGAGTTCATCTATTTCTCAGTAGTACATTATACCTTCACAAAAACTAACCATGTACTAGGGCATTAAAAACCTCACAAACAAATGCAGGAAAGCAGAAATATTAAGTACATTCTTTTCAGGTCATAACCACATTTACTAAAAGGCTGTGGAAGTATAGATTAATAGTTAATTAGAAACTAAATAATCTAAACCTAAAGAATGAGCAGGTCAAAGAACAAATTAAAGAAATAATCAATAATTTCATTAAAGAGAATGACAACAATGAGACACCATTCCAAAACAATGGAACAAACATAATAATACGAACTTTATTAGAGATAAGTGTAAAGTCCTACACATGGGTTCAAATGAAGGCATTTGTAAATTGGAGAGTGTCCTGAGAAGAAGCAGGATGATAAAAGACCTTGAGTTCAGGTTAGAAGAGAATCAGTTGAATGAATTAGGAATTAAGGGGAGAAGACTCCAGTGGAGTCATAATACTTTTCTTTCAGTATTTCTCATGTTCAAGACAGATTGGATTGTTTTTCTTGGTTTTATATGAGAGAATTCCCCAACATGAAGAAAGGAACAAATAAGAAGATTTAGGCCTGATATGAGGGACAACGATTTCCTAATAATTAAGGTTCTCTAAAATGATAACAGGCTTCTTTCAGATTTGGGGTGGATTCCCTTCCTCTTTGGAAGTCTTCAGGCAGAGGATGGACACACTCTTTCCTGGTATGTTATAGTGGGACTTTCCTTTTGGTGGTAGATTAGGTTGGGTGGATCCTGAGGTCTTTTACAATTTTTAACTTCTTGATTCTCTGAAAAATATGATGCCTGACTAACTTAGCAAGGGAAAATAAGATGTGGACACAATTCAACTCAACCATGGTACCTACTATGTACCAAAGCACTCAGTAGGCAACGAGGATAGAAGAACAAACTAAAGACAGCCAATGCCCTTGAAGATCTTATTTACATTTAACTAAGGAAGAGGTGACTATAGATAAATGTCATGCAAATTAGTGTATCAAAATAAAAGTAAAATACTACAGAATCTTGGGATGCAGAGCACGAAGAAATCTTAAAGAAGATGTAGTCCTACCATCTCATTTCAAAGAGGGAAAGACCTAGAGGAACATATGAGCTAGTCCAATTCTTCCCCCAAAGTAAACATCAGAGCCAAGGTCCCAACTTTATGTCCAGGAGCAAATTCAAGCAGATATGTTCTTTTTTCATGAAAGACATGAGGACATTAGGGGGAGAGCTCTGGATATAAAGGCAAAAACATAGTCAGGAACCTGGGAGGATCATAGAGTGAGACCAAGATGGGACATCTATTCCAACACCTTAATTTGACAGTGGAGGAAATGGAGGTCCATTGAGGTAAAGTAATCTGGCCAGGGCCACACAGATTATATGTACTTCATGGATTAGATGATATTTAATGAGTTCCTTGAATGATTTGTAGGCAATCACATTATATTAGAGCTGGAAGGGAAATTAGAGACCATCTTATCTGAACATCTCTGTTTTATTTATTTGTTTGTTTCTAGGGAGCTACATGGTGAAATGGATAGAGTGCTGGATTTAGGGCAGCCTGAGTTCAAATCCTGCCTCCTCTTTCTTCCCCTCCTCCTTCTTCTCCTCTTTCTCCTCATTCTCTTCCCTCCTCCTCCTTCCTCCTCTTCCTCTTCCTTCACCTTCTTCTACTCCTGCATCCTTAGGTACAGAAAAGGAAACCAGATTCCCAAGTGATGAAAGGACTAAGTAAGAAATCCAGTAACAATCAAGTTAGACATTCAATGATAGAAGCCAACTGGTGCAGGTGATAAAGCACTGGACCTGGAGTCAAGAAGACTTAGATTCAAATCATGACTCACATTAGCTGCAAGATCCAATGTCAGTCATTTACCTCCTGTCTTTCTGTTTCCTCATCTGTAAAATGAGGGCCTTGTAGTCCACAATCTCTGAGATTCCTTCCAGTCTCCATCTTCAACACCAGGGACTCCAACCCAGATTGGGGCCAATCGTTGTTTCCAACATAGACAGTCCTATAGGAATATCTGTAGAGATGAAGAAAGCACATTCCAGGAATGTGGACCAGTAGAAGCAGGGCCTAGGATCTTGGAAAGTCTATGATTCCTTGAGAAAACTGTAAATATTTCAGTTTATTTTGAGCATGGAGGACATGAAGGGTGGCTTAAGTAAGGAAAAGACAAGTAGGAGATTGATTGCATAGAGCCTTAGATACAAAGCTAAATATTTTGATCTTCATTTGGTAAGGGGTTGGGAGCCATGGGAGGATTTTGAGCAGTGGAATGACTTCATCCAGTGCAAATGTTTTGGGTTTTTTTGCCCTTCAGGTTATCAATTTTCTTGCATTAGTTTTTAAAAGTAGTGTTTAGCTTTCTTGTAAAATCTGGTACATTGAATGCATGTCTGTGGCAACTTACGGGTAGACCTTGGAGCAATTGCTGCAGATGTATTTACAGTAATTCTTGACTAATCTTGCTTATGCTGGCCCTAATCTGAAACTGATGGGCAGGGCTATTTTTAGTAAAACCTTGGTATTTTGCTCAAAGGAATGCAAATGTCATTACTGAACAGGAGGAATAATAGCGTGGTGGAAAAATGAGTGAATAATTGTTGGAGAAATTCATCAGGATAAGCCCTTGATTAAATAGACAGCCAGGTGGGTGACCCTACACTGATCCATGCTCAGAGGCCAGCTTGGGAGGGAGATTTTCCTTGTCTGTAGGCCAATCTCAGGCCTCAGGGAGGCCCATATGAAGCAGTGCTAACATCAGCTCTGAAATATGGGCAAGTAGAATGTGGTAAATGACAGAAGATTGGGACAAGCCTGGGAACCAGACCTAAGTTAGTCTCTCTTTTAAGCAAGGAGCAGCTCTCCAGGTTGGTGGCAGGGTGGAATTACTCCTCCTGGGGTCTCCTTCCTGAATCATAGAAGCTAGAATCTCAGAGCTTGGAACAGTGCTTAACAGCTGGAAGAGGACTTAAAATACAGAATAAGTTTGAGTTCACAGACAAGTTATCTAACCTCTGTGGGCCTCAGTTCCTTATCTGTAAAATGAGGGGGTTAGGCTAGATGACTCCTAAGACGTCTTACTGCTTCATCTCTATGTGCTCTAGTCTTCTGAAAGGGCCATGGAAGCTTCTAGTCTACCTAAAAAAAGAACTCTCTCCACCATATCTTGAGGAAGTTTTTACCTTGATTTTCAATCGGGGATCCCAAGCAATGGAGAACCCATTACTTTCCAAGGGAGCCCATTCAACAACTTCCCAAAAGGGAACTCAAGGGAACCAGAAGTTTTACTTACATTGATTCTATTCCCTAACCATCCCTCTCCAACTGCTATTACTTCCTCCCAATTATCTTGGATCTCTTTTGAAAATATCTATAAGTGGGCATATCTCTCCTGGCTAGAACTATATGAGCGCAGGGACTGTATTCACTTCCTTTTATTCTAAGTACTTAGAATATTGGCAACTACACATTAGGTGCTTAAACAATGTTTGTTGATTGGTTAACCCCCAATATGCCTCTGTGAAACTTCTTCCCATTACTCTCAATTTTGTCCTCTGAGATCAGGCAAGATAAATTTAATACCTCTTTAAACGGTCAATCTTGCAAGTATTTGAATATAGCTCTCATATCCATTGTTCTCTCTCTCCGTTATCCTTTCTTCTCGTTCTCTTTTGCTAGACCATCATCCATGTTCAACTCCCTATTTGTTGAAGTATCCTGAAGCTCTAACTTAGATCTTCACTCTATTCTTTCTCTTGGTGATCTCATTAACTCTCCTGGGTTCAATGATCGCCTCTATCCAAATGAGTCTTGGCTTTATGTAATTGTTTCTAATCTTATTGCTAAATTCAAGTTCCTTCTCTCCAGTTGCTGAGGGACACTTTTGATATCACATAAGTACCTCAAATTGAGAATGTTAAAAAACAAAGCTATTATCTTCTTTTCCAAAGTCTCTCCCTGATTTAGGTATTCCTGCCCAACATACCACTCTCCTTTCATTTGCCAATGTTTGCCACCTTAGAGTCATCATCAACTATTCCCAAACCTTCGTATTCAACTGGTTGCCCAGTTTTGTCAATTCTACTTTCACCAGATCAGGCATATCTATCCCTGGTCTCCATCTAATGCAGGTCCTCAACACCTCTCATCCAAAATATTGGGTCTCCCTATTTTTAGTTTCATGGTACTCCAATACATAAGATCCCCAAGCTCCCCAATTTGCATTCCAAGAATACTGGTTTAACAAGAGGCAGTATGGCTTGGAGGAGACATTTCAGACATGCCACCAGAGGGTGCAGGTCTCCAACACTCTCACTTCAAGTGAAACAGATTAAAATATAATTGGAAGAGGCAGCTAGGTGGCTCACTGGATAGAGAACTAGGATTAGAGATGGGAGATCTTGGGTTCAAATCTGGCCTTAGATACTTCCTAGCTTTTTGACTCTGGACAAATCACTTAATCTCCATTACTCTTCCACCTTGAAAGCAATAATTAGTATTGTATCTAAGATAGAAGATAAGGTTTTAAAAATACATAGGGGATATATTTAATAAAGTAAAGTAGCAACTTTACAAAGTTAAACTACAATTAAACCTACATAACATTATATTTCAAGACAGTCTATATGCTGCTAGGCAGAGATTCTTATGTAGAGATTTGTGGTCTCCATTTCTATTTTAGTATGACACAGTAGTGTAGGAGATAGAATGCTGGAATCAAGAAGATGTAGATGTGAATCCTGCTTTAGACATTTACCAATTGTGTGACAGGGAAAGTCATAGAACTTCCCTGAACATCAAATTCCCCATATGAAAAAAAGTGAATATTCTTTCCAATTCCAAAATGGAGCCATGATACGAATTAAAACAACTGTATGTTGTAACCTGGCCAGATAAGCACAGAGCAAGGGTATCACTTGTTTCCTTCTGGCACCTTCTGGGCTCCTAATCCATCTAAAGATGGTGAAGAAGAATGAGCCAAATATTTAATTCATAGTAAAGATTTCTTTGAAGTAGTGTTATAGGCAAATATAAAGAGAGGTAGAAAGATATACATAGCAATGCACAGGCAGAAGGAGACAAGATCTTTGCTGGGAGACATGGATATTCTCTGTGGAATGCAGCATGAGCTGGAGGAGTTGGTTGTTGGGAACTGCCAAGTGTAGAAGCAAGTAGTTTGGTTGCTGGAATCCTGTTAGCTGTTTCATATCCTGAACCTTGGAGATCTTGGAATAACATCTAGCAAGTACCTAGACTGAGGAAAGACAAGTGATGTTAGAAGGAATTGAATTTACTGACTCTAGCACAGACAGTCTGGCTGGAAGCAGGAGTGGCTACAGTGGGCTATGGAGACAAAGGGATTTCTCATGCTCCTGGAGATAATGCTGCAAGTTGAATTCACGATGATGCAGGTAACTTGATAAATCCTTGATCAGCTGGTAATCCACAAAACTGAGGTTAGAGGCACCCTGTAATTAGTCCACCCAATCACAATTGTGAACTGAACCAATACTTCTGGAGAGCATTTTTAAATGGTTCCCAAAGGGCTATGAAATTGTGCATATTCTTTGATCTAGAAGCATCACTATTAGTTCTGTGTCACAAAAGCATTAAGCTAATTTTTTTTTTGTGGTGACAAAGATTTGGAAATTGAGGTGATGCCCATCACTTGGGGAATGGCTGAACAAGTTATGGTATAGGATTATTAAGGAATACTATTGTGCTTTATGAGATGATGAGCAGGATGATTTCAGAAAAGTCTGAAAATATCTACATGAACCAATACAGAATGAAGTAAGCAGAAGCAGGAGACCATTGTACACAATAATGGTAGTATTGTACAATGATCAATTGTGAATGACTTAGCTGTTCTCAACAATACAATCATCCAAGATAATTCCAAAGAACTCATGATGAAAAATGCTATTAAGCCCCAAAGAAAGAACTAATAGAGTTTGAATGCACACATAACCATATTATTTTAAATTTTCTTTTCTTTGTATTTTGATGTTTTGTATTTGTTTTATGTGAACCATCTTCTATCATATGACCCATGTGAAAATATGTTTTGCATAATCACACATGTACAACATAGATCAAATTACTTACCATCTCAGGGAGGGAAGAGGAGGATAATGGAAGGAGTGAATGAGGAGTTTGAAATTTTAGAAAACAAATATTAAAAATCATCTTTATATGTAATTGGAAAAAAGAAAATGTTATAGTAGCATTTGCCTTACAAGATTATTGTGAGGATCAAATGAGATAATGAATATGTGTAAAGTGACTCATAACCCTTGAAGTGCTTCTACAGGTGCTATTTTTGTTTATTATCATTATCATCATCATTTATATGAGTTGACATGGCATAGGGAATTTTAAAAAAGGCTTTAAAGTCAGAGAGCCTTAGGTTCAAGAAAATCCTATTGATACAATAGTTATATGACCTTGAACTTGTTGGTATTTTATGAAACTCTGAAAAATGTACATTATAGATAAGGTACCAACTTGCATTAATAGAGGGAGTTTCTTAACCAAGGAGCTCCCTATACCAGTTAAATCATTAGTGCAGTCCTTATTGCTCTGTCTGTCTATCATCTATTTACCTATCTTTTCATCCATCAATCTTCTATTTATCTATCTATATAATTTCTATTGTAAGAAATAAAATAAAGAACTCTGGTCCTTAACTTCCATAAAGTTTATTAGTATTTCCTTGGATAGGTAGAGGCAGAGAATTAGAGAGAGAAGCCTTTTAGCCATGTGGGTGTTGCAACATGTCTCCTTCAGTCACCTTTCCCTTAGCCAGTTCTTCCAGAAAGAGACCCTACTTCCTTGTCTTGAACATTTTTCCCTCCCTCTCCCTTCTGGGTCCACTTTGATCATATCTGGTTCAAACTTAGGCACATAATCTGCACTAGATGATGTAACTAGGATTTTAGGGTCAACAGGTGAGACCCCATGCATGATCCTGGGAGAGGGTTACACTATCACCTATCTATACAT
Organism: Gracilinanus agilis; assembly: GCF_016433145.1. NCBI lineage: Eukaryota > Metazoa > Chordata > Mammalia > Didelphimorphia > Didelphidae > Gracilinanus > Gracilinanus agilis. The sequence goes on along the minus strand of NC_058131.1, from coordinate 18,121,250 downwards.
GCACTCATCTATTCATCTCTCTCTCTCTCTCTCTCTCTCTCTCTCTCTCTCTCTGCCTATTTTTCTATCATCTATTCATGCATCTATTTATCATTTATACATCATCTATGTATATCCATCTATTTTTTCTATCTATCTATCTATCTATCTAATTATCTATCTATCATCTGTCTGTTTATCTGACTTTTTAAAAAAATTATCAGATACTGCCTATAGATTATGAATTGGACACAGAATTATGCAAAATTCTCAGATTTCAGAGTTGGCAAGTACCACAGTGGCCATTTATTGGGAAATGTTCTAATGGATCCACCTTGTTTATGAAACAATATTCTTCTGGAGATGTTGCATAGTTGTGCATACTAGTGATTCTTCAAAGAGTTAGATTTGAAGATCACTCTATAGCAGATAGAGGCCTGTCTGTAGTCAGAAAGATATGAGTTCAAATCTGACCCCAGACGCTTACTAGCTGTGCAGTCCTAGGCAATTCAAGTGGCTTGTCTGTGTTTTGGTTTCCTCACTCACTTGTATTGTGAGGATGATAAGAGCACTTATCTCCCAGGGTTAAATGAGATAATGTTTGTAAAACACTTTGCCAACCTTAATACTCTATGTATGTAGCTCAGTGATGGCAAAGCTTTAAGAGATGGAGAGCCAGGCTCCACTCCTACCTCACCTACTAGATTGTGTGCCATGCCCACCCCCAGAGACCACGTGCCATGCCCCTCCTTCCCACCATATGCCTCTTACCCCACACAGAGGAGGGAGGAAGTGCTCCCATTGGGCTGCTGGACAGAGAGGTGGGTGAAGTGAAGAGTGTACTCAGGGAGTGTAGAGATGGGGAGGGGAATGACCTGAGAGCTCTGCTTCCCAGCCCTGACACCTGTGAGCCACCCACCTTATTCCCTGTAGGTTCCCATTGGGCTGTTAGGCAGAGGCGCTGGTGATGTGAAAAGATGCCATCAGACACAGGGTAGAGGAGGATGGGAGCAGCTCTGCCCGAGTCCCTCTGCCTTTCTAGTAACAAACTCTAGGGGTGGGGTGGGATGGGGAGAGAACCTTCTATGTGCCATCTTTGGTACCCATGCCATAGGTTCTCCATCACATGCTAGCTATTATTATTATCATCACCTGAAAAGTATTGACTAGATGATGGTGCATGTAAACAGGATAATATATATCAATAGAGAAATGCACAATAGATCACATGTAAAGCACAGGCTTAGAGAAACATGATTTGAAAGGAAAATTGTCCAGTTACAGTAGGAATAGAGAGATAAGGGATAAGGGAAAATGCAAAATTGTCTCTAAAAGGGAGAGAGGAAACTTTATCCAGGAACCCTGGGAAAAGATTCTGGAAGGAGAAGGACTGCAGAGGAGAGTTTGGGGAGTTAACTGACACTTCACTGAGTTTTTTTTGTCCCTGAGCTGGAAGGGAGAACAGCAGCTCCATTAGCTTCTGTGACCTGACCAGTTTGTGGAGAAACTTGAAGGTTCCTGTACCTTGGAAGATATCTAGGAGGTGATCTGGTTTTCGATGCAGTGTTGTGTCAATTTGGCTAAGTTAATCCAAAGATTACAATATCTAGGGCTTTGGGGTTTTTACCTTAGAAGCCAACCCCAGGCCTGGGGAAGGACTCAGTCCACCTGTTCTCAATAGCCTTTTTAGAGACAATTTAAGGGTTAACTGATTAAAAATCTGGGATAATGTCTAGGTAGTTAGTCAGATGTTTTGGGGTTTTAGATAAGCACAGGGAGCTGGTAAGAAGTTTTGGAAGATCAGAAGGGCTTTCTCGTGAGAGAGACGTAGAAGGTTGGTTAGAGATTTAGATCTGTAGAATCAGGGACATTTTGGTTCTTGACTATTGGTTCCTTAACCTTAAATTGCAAAATAAATTTAATTCTTGTATTTTTCCATATAGTCTCAAGGGGGTTTGTGCTTCACTGGCCCTGGGAAGGTCCTTAGGTGGATTTTTTAACCACCAATCCATCTGAATCCTTCTCTATACATATCTCCTTCTGGAGGACCATTTCTTTTTCATTACAGAGAGAGATGAGATGATAAAGTCCCTGGGTTTCAGTGGCATCTACCCAGTCAGTATCAGGAGATCTATGGGAATGTGTCCAATATGGTGGGAAGGCCTCCTGCAGAGGACATATGGGTGAATCAGGCAAGAGGATAAACAATGAATGGGTTTGGATCTGCATTGTTGAAAGGAATACTCTCATCAGTTAAGTTACAAATTCATTGATCTGTGAAAGTGTCTGGGCATTTCTTTTAAAAGGAATATTGATGAGGGCAGCTAGCTGACTCAGTGGATTGAGAGCCAGGCCTATAAATGGGAGGTCTTGGATTCAAATCTAGCCTCAGGCACTTCCTACCTATGTCACCCTGGGCAAGTCACTTACCCCTTATTGGTTAAGCCTCTCTGCTTTTTTTCCCCTTGTAACCAATATCCAGTATTGATTCTAAGACAGAAGGTAAGGGTTTAAGAAATAAAAGAAATATTCATCAGTTAGGGTACTTTCAGCAGAGGTAAGGTAGCATCCAAAGGAGGGTTAGTTGTGAACCAAATTATAAAAAGGATAACTAGGGGAACTGAGGAATACTCAACCTGGAAAGGAGAAAACATTGAAAGAAGAGTTAAAATAACCTCTTTAAAAACATTCGAGAGACAGTCATGTAGCAGAGGGAGCAGAAATACTTCATGACGATCTAGAAGGCAGAACTGTGGAAGTGAAAGGTTTAGGAGGAAGTAAGGGAGGAAACCAGCATTTCTTTAGTGCTCACTATGTTTTGGCCACCTAGAGCAGAAAGAAATAGTGACCTCAAAGAACTTACACTCCCATGGAGAAAGATGGTGCACAACACAGAGCTGAAAAGAGGGGCCATGAATGAAAGTCCCCAGTGGAAGGGCCTAATTCTGAAGGTCAGAAATTCAGGAATGGGGCTGAGAGGCAAATGAAGGTAGGCTGGCCTGGGCCCTTAAACAAAATGGAGGATCTAGTAGGAAATTGCCATTGGGAGAAGGTGTGGGGGGAAGATTTAGGGAGGGATATTCCAGGTTGAGCCATGGGGATGGTAAAGATATTCCAGAGTGAAGATAGCCCAAGACATAAAGGAAGTTCTAGGATGAGACAACAGTAGAGGGATGAGTTGGGGGGTCCAGAGAAGAACTGGACTTATGGTTTAATTGGCAGAAGAAACTTCTAAATGATGGATCCTCTCTATTCATGGAAGTGGGGATCTTCTCTGCAACTTATAGCCCATAGCAATTGCCTAGAGAACTGAGAAACTAAATGTTTTGCCCAGTATGTATCAGAGGTAGGTTGTAAACTAATTTTCTGGGCTGATGGCCAGTTTTCTCTCCATTCCTCTGCAATACCTTTATCTCCTTAACAAGGAGGAAGAATTCAGAGGAACCTAAGAAATATGTTTCTAATAGGGAACCCCTTAGAAATGTTACATACCCCCTTTTGACTTAGGAGACTCTATTGTCACAGGAAATATACACGTATCCCTGTAAACTGTTAGCACAGAAAGACCTATTAGGGACCATCCAGCCCAATATGCTCTACTTTAGAATTGAGAAAAGTGAGGACCAATAAAGCAATGGCAGAATCAGGACTAGAATTGTGTGTTCTAGAACCCAGTAAAATATATGTTGGAATAGGAGTTAGAGGACCTGAGTTCAAATTCTACCTCTGAGATTCTTATATGACTTGGGCAAGTCAATTCCCCTCTCTAAGTCTCCTTGTCCTCCTTTGTAAAATGAGTTGGATTAGAGCCTCTTCTTCCTCAGCTCTCAGACAACACTGGGAATATTATTCAGGGATGAAGATCCATATTTCAATCAGGGATAAGGTGAAATGACCTTGAAAATTCCTTCTAGTGCTAAGACTGTGATTCCATTAAATTAAGTGGCCAAGGTGTGTGGCATTTCCCAGAAATCACTTTGGAAAACTTGTTAAGAAAATGGACATTTCCAATAATGTACTGGCTGGGAAGAAACATACGCGGGAAATGTTCATGTTATGAGAAATGACGAATGTGAGGAATTCTGAGACACCTTCAAAACAGGGTAGAACAAAGATAATAGAACCATATGCAAAATAACTCCAGCAGTGAACATGGAAACAGGATATGCTGGCTTATCCATCTCAGTCACAAATGTAGTGCAAAGAGGGTGCATAACAGCCCTGCAAAGCCTTGCTGCAGAGTTTTCTGTCAGTTGATGAGGGTTTGGAATCTTGGGAAAGTGTCAGTTGGCCTTGGAGACTCATAGAGAAGACTGTTATGCACCCTCTTTGCACTACACAGAGAACAGATGACCAAGCACACCTCCCTCTAATCACCTGAGAGGTGGGTTCCAATGGGCGTATAGTATTATGTCCATCCTCAGTTGTTTTCTTGGCCAATTTTGCCCAATACTTTTTTCTTTGTTATTTGCAAATGCTTTCTTGTTGTTACTGGAGATGTAAGACTCTCAGAAACCAACACCAAAAATGATATTACATATATACAGATATGTAGATATGTTATCCCACATGTATATGTTTACATGAAATGCTACTAGAGATGTTCACAAGATGGCGGCACCATTTCACAGGATTTAGATCAGGAAATGATCTGAGAACGAATTTCGTCCAACCTCTTCATTTTACAGATGAGAAAACTGAATTCTAGAGAGGGGATATCAATTGCTTGAGATAGCCCAGCCAGTAAGTGAAGGAGCTGGGTTCAAACCAGGTTGGTCCTTGATCTCCAAATCTAGTCTTTTCCCACAGTGTGATGATTTAATTGCTCACTAGTGCTGGACCAAGCAGAGGACTATTTGAATAATGCTCAGTAGATATCTGGTGATTGAAAAAGCAAAAAGTATTTTGAGTTCATTTACAAGGTTGTCTTGAAATCCCGGAGATTAAATTAAGGAAACTGGAGAATAGCAAAGTGAGAATCATGGGACCAAACATATTCCATCTGTATGACCTTGAGCTTGTCACTTGTCTTTATGAGTCATTTACCTCCTCTACAAATTGTGAGGGAGGCAGATTGATCCACAAAGGCCCTCTGGCGTTCTCTGTCCTACCCTTGACCTTCTCCCACAAGAGAAGTACTTAATATCTGAAAGCCTTTCTTTCCTCTCTTCCCCTATTAATATAATCTGCTAATTCATTCTTTTGGTTTTCTCAGATGGAACTTGAGTGTCTTCATTGGAAGGGATATTAGAACACAAAATATCAGAGCTGGACGTATTCTTAAAGCAGGGGAAGCTGGGAGAACACTTAGAACAGGAAATATCAAAGCTAGGAGGGGCCACAACATGCAGAATGGCAGAGCTGGAAGGGGCCTTAGAGAATGTTCTAGCTGGAAGAGGACTTGGGATAAGGAATGTCAGAGGCTTAGAACAGGGAATGTCAGAGCTGAGAGAGGCCCAAGCACAGGGAATTTCAGAACCAGAGGGGCCTTAGAAGAGAATTACAGAGGATGCCAGCTTTGGGCAGAACCTTGCCGATCGGCTTGCTTCACCCTGACAGCTGATAAAAGAGATAGCCTATGTGCTTGGGTCTCTGTCCCATAGTCAGGGGCCATCAAGGACTGGCCTTTGAACTCCAGCCTTGTGCCTCTTACTTTTATACCCCCTGGTATGTACCCCCTAGTCTTCTTTCCTTTGTTTCCCATTGCTTTTGCCCTTCGGATTTCATGCTGTATATTCTTACCCCTTCCCAAAGCCTCAAGCTCCCCAGGAAGGGGTCAGCTGCATTTCTAGTGGCTCATTAAGCATCCTTGGGGTTCACAGCACCCCACATCCAGAGACAAAAAAAAGAACCAAAACATTTCCTCATCCTTCCTCTACTAAAAGAACTCAGATTCCAAACAAGATAAGACCAATATAAATATAGACCCACATCCATGTTAGTGGCATTTGGTCAAAATTATAAAAACAAAAACAAAACAACTGCATATACATTAAACTGTTCTTAGGCATCTCTTTCCTCCTTTCTGTTTTTTTTTTTGGGGGGGGGGCTCTGTTGTTGGAGAAATGGGCAAAGCAAATGATTAAAAAAAGAAACAAACAGAATCCATCTTCTCCAGGATAGAGGGCGCCTAAGTGCTTCAAACTCCATTATACAGCAAGGATTCATTGGAGGAAAAGCCAAGAGGTAGTGAGGGGAAACCCCAGAGAAGGAAGTGGGATCCCTGTACTCTATTCCTGAGTCTGCCCAGGAATCCATGCCTTTCTATCACCCTGAGGCAAAGACCCACATCTGAAATTGCCCAAAGGGTAGGGCCTGCCTAGAGAGTCTCATTACAGGATCATGGCAGTGAGAACTGAAAAAGAAATTAGAGTCTAGTGCGCTCATATAACAGATGGGGAAATCAAGGCCAAGAGAGAGGAAGGATCATAACCAGAAGTACACAGGGCATAGATAGCACTGCAGAGATTCAAATTAAATCGAGACTTTCAGGCTAGAATCCTTGGCCTCTAAGATGGACAAGCAGGACAGGCATCTGGGGTGGGTGCTGGGCACATATTCCTACATTGACCTACAATTCAAAAACATACACACTGACATTAGGAGGTAGCAATAAGAGCTCTGGCTCTGGAGTTAGAGCTCTTAGTCCATTTGGCCAGATGACTTAATCTCTCTGGGCCTCACCTGGTTCTCTTTTGTAAAATAAGTGAATTGGATTAGATGTTCTCTGAGATCCTATGATATAATCTTCTTATTTGACAGAGCCAGACAGGTTTAAGAAACTGGTTCAAGGTAATACATGGAAGTAAGTAGAAGAATCAGGGTTTGGATGTTTGCCTTCTTTAAGCAAATAGGAATGGTGCTTAGTTTTTTTTTTCCCAGATTGAGTAAATAATGTGAAACTTTATATCATTCAGAATAAAAAGAATTTAAAAAGGTGACCAATTTTTGGAGGACCTTGACTGGTCCTCCAAATGGATAATGTCCTGATAATGGATTTGATTGATCATTTCTTCCTCTTGCCCCTATTAAACTTAAAAATCAAAACAATTTAATAAGATGCAATGAAATTAAAAATTTTGCCTTAGGGTAGACCTATGATGAATAGTGCTTAGAGAACAGTATGGAGTTGGTATGGTGACTCTTATTGATGTCTATCTCAATAGGCATAGACATCTGGGAATATCTAGATCTGTCCTTAATAACCAACCAGGCAAGGGGCATCTAGGTGCTTCAGTGGATTGAGAGCCAGGTCTAGAGATGGGAGGTTCTGTGTTCAAATGTGGCCTCAGACAACTTTCTAGCTGTGGAACTCTGGACACTGCACTTGACCCCCATTACTCAGCCCTTACCATTCTTCTACCTTGGAACCAAAACACAGTATTTATTCTAAGATACAAGGTAAGGATTAAAAACAAAACAATTTTGTATCAATAATGTTCTGGAATTAATGCATTTCCCCATTACAAGAGGAGTCATAAGATAGAAGTTAATTTACTGTTCATCAGAGATATTATAAAATATTTTTGTTCTTTTAAAATTTATTTTTAATTGTCATTTTTTCACCAGCTGTCTTTAAATCAAAGACCAGGCCTAGGAAGATTCAAAGATTTAGCCCATTTAGCTCTAGAATTCCTAGACAATTACTCTGACTGGTGAGTGCATACCATGACACATTGTGTCTGAATGGTGCCAGTTATGTTTCACTTTATTCTCCGGCAATATTCCTAATCGCCTATCTGTCCTTTCTGCTTTCCAGATTTAAAACCACAGTTAATTAAATTCTCCTCAAAGTCCCCATGACTTGTAAAACAAACACACCTTCTTCCCAGCATCACTGACATCCTTTATATGGTGTTTCCCCCATTGGAAAAATAGATAAAGTATAGGAAGATAGACAGACAGATGGACAGACAGATTCATAGATAGACACACACACACACATATAGATACATACATCAACACATAGAGAGAAGATACATTGATACAGAGATATATAGATAGAGAGATAGATACATAGAAAGATACACAGATATATTGATACATAGACACATTGATACATAGATATATAGATATATAGATAGAGATACATAGATAAATAGATAGATATATAGATAGACACATTCATACATTGATACATAGATAAATAGTTAGATAGATACATAGAAAGATACACAGATATATTGATACATAGATACATTGATATATGTAGATACATCAATACATAGATATATAGATAGACACATTGATACATTGATATATAGATAGAGATACATAGATAAATAGATAGATACATAGAAAGATACACAGATATATTGATACATAGATAGACACATTGATACATAGATACATCAATACATAGATATATAGATAGACACATTGATACATTGATATAAGATAGAAATACATAGATAGATACATAGAAAGATACACAGATATATTGATACATAGACAGATACATAGATACATAGAAAATTAGAGATATACTGAGTGAGTGAGAGCTAATTATTAAGTATTTACTTATGTGTCAGGCACACAGTACTCAGAGGGGATTAAAGTAAAAGTCAATCAGACCCTAGTCTTCTGAAGTTTGTGTAATGGGGGAAGAAAATGTGTAGACAGGAGCTGGAAAAGGAGATCCTAAGTCAAAGGGAAGAGGTGTCTGGAAAATGGCCTGGAGACCTGGCTAGTGCCAAGAAAATAAAATCTTTTCTTAAGCCTCATCTCTCTTGACTTCTGGGTAATCTTTGCCACTTGTATGTCACCCTGTTCTCTCCATGTTTTCATGACACTGGTTCTCCTCTTGGTTTTCTTACTCTTTATCTGATTGTTCTTTTCCAGTGTCTTTTGCTGGATCTTTCCTCCAGGTCACACTGGCTTAAAAAAATAAAAATAAAACAGGAAGACGATGGATCAGTTAGTCCAACCTACTCATTTTGTAGTCAGAGAAGCTAAGACCCAGAAAAAGGAAGTAGTCTCGGCCCAAAGCCAGGGCTAGAGTCAGAGACAGTTTTTAGAACTGTAAGGGATTCTGGTAGCACCATTTCTTCTACATACCCCCTTATTTCCTCTGAGATTGCTATCACCTTGGTGCAGGCACTCATCACCCTATACTTAGTGAAATACTATAGCCTGTTTTAGGAAGGGGAAGTCTGCTTTTCTCAAGTCTCTTCCTCATTCTAATTCATCTTCCATTCAGCCATTAAACTAATTTTCAGGTTGTATGAGGTGTTCAGGGACTAAGATCCTTTTCAGGGCTGCTCATCCACTTTTGGTGTCCACCTTTCACCCAACTCTCGCTTGTGACTCCAAGAAGCTGATGCATGCACAGAGATCACACCCTGATAAAAACTCTCATGGCAGATGTGCCAAACCAAGTTGTGGGTAACTGAGAGGCCTGGATCTCATCAGTGAAGTAGGTAGATGTTGGCCCCAAGCATATAAAGACTTACCCCAGTGGAATGGGTATATGAGAACAATTCGTTCCAACAGCTATGAAGGTGGTCAAAGCAGGTCCTAGGGAGAAGTTAGAGCTTGGTAAGGCATCAAAGATGCCAAGGTCATCCACTACATAGCCAGGCCATCACCAGGCATCCTGACTTTTGTCTTGCCACTGGACTTTCATGACTCTGAAAGAGAGACTGAGGCTGAGGACTTTGTGCAACTCTGCCTTGCTTAAATCCGATTCACAGGTAAGTTAAGATGTCACCCCATGATGGCAATGTTGCTCTTCAAAAAGAAGGATGAGGGGGCAGCTGGGTAGCTCAGTGGATTGAGAGCCAGGCCTAGAAATGGGAGGTCCTGGGTTCAAATCTGACCTCAGACACTTCCCAGCTGTGTGACCCTGGGGAAGTCATTTAACCGCCATTGCCTACCCTTATCACTCTTCTGCCTTGGAGCCAATACACAGTATTGACTCCAAGATGGAAGGTGAGGGTTAAAAAAAAGGAAGGATGAACAACCATGAAGTAATTTTTATAAAGTACACATCTGATCCTATCACTCCCCCACTCAGTAAACTCCAGTGGCTCCCTATTATCTCTAGAATCAAATATAAAATCTTATGTCTGACTTTTAAAATATTTTATAACTTGCCCTCTTTCTACTTTTCCAGTCTTATAACATCTCATTCCCCATTAGATCCAGTGACACTGGCCTGCTTGCAGTTCACGGGCTGTCTGTCATACCTATCCTCTTAAGGCTTTTACCTCTGCAGAGCTTTCTGCCTCTTAGGTTTCCAGTTTCCACAACTTTGCTACTAATCCCTTCCCTGGACTTGACTCCTCAGCTGCCTGATGCTATTGGACTGGCTTGCTTTTTCTTGAGTTGACTGGCTGATTCATTTGCCATAGAGCAGCCTTGAAAGCTATTCCTATCTAGGGGAACTTAATATCCTGCCCAGTTCCATTTATGACTAGGCCCTAAGATTCAGTACTACCAAAAACCTTTTAAATCCTCTATTTCAAACTCTTCATTTAACAGATGTTAAACTGAGCTATAGAGTCACAGACTTAGGCAGGAACAAAATAAGCCACAGTGTCACCTGTTGGGAGCCACAGAACTGAGAATTTTTTCAAAAATTTGGCCCATTTAAATAGTATAGCTGAGAAGGTCAGCTGTCTTGAAATCTGGGAAGATTGGAATGATGCCATGGAAAAAAGGGAAGGAAGAAAGAGAAAAAGAAAGAAAGAAAGAGAAAGAGAAAAATAAAGAAATAGAGAAAAAGAGAAAAAGAAAAGAGAAAGAGAAAAAGAGAAGCAAAAGAAAGACAGAAAGAGAAAAAGAAAGAAAAGAAGGAAAGAAGGAAAAAAGAAAGAGAGAGAGAAAGAAAGAAAGAAAAGAAGGAAGGAAGAAGGAAGGGAGGAAGAAGGAAAGAAGGAAGGAAGAAAGGGATGAAGGAAG
>NC_058131.1:18060054-18095372 GCF_016433145.1 Gracilinanus agilis | reverse complement strand
ATCAGAAGGGAAACAACAAATTGGGAAAAAATCTTTATAACGAAAAACTCTGACAGGGGTCTAATCACTCAAATATACAAGGAGTTAAAGCAATTGTATAAAAAATCAAGCCATTCCCCAATTGATAAATGGGCAAGAGACATGAATAGGCAATTTTCAGGTAAAGAAATCAAAAGTATTAATAAGCACATGAGAAAGTGTTCCAAATCTCTAATAATCAGAGAAATGCAAATCAAAACAACTCTGAGGTATCACCTCACACCTAGCAGATTGGCTAAAATGAAAGAAGGGGAGAGTGGTGAATGCTGGAGGGGATGTGGCAAAATTGGGACATTAATGCATTGCTGGTGGAGGTGTGAACTGATCCAGCCATTCTGGCTGGCAGTTTGGAATCACGCTCAAAGGGCTATAAAAGAATGCCTGCCCTTTGATCCAGCCATACCATTGCTGGGTTTGTACCCCAAGGAGATCATAGATAAACAGACTTGTACGAAAATATTCATAGCTGCGCTTTTTGTGGTGGCAACAAATTGGAAAAGGAGGGTATGTCCTTCAATTGGGGAATGGCTGAACAAACTGTGGTATATGTGGGTGATGGAATACTATTGTGCTAAAAGGAATAATAAACTGGAGAAGTTCCAGGCGAACTGGAGAGACCTCCGGGAACTGATGCAGAGCGAAAGGAGCAGAGCCAGAAGAACTCTATACACAGAGACTGACATTCTGTGGTAAAATCGAATGTAATGGACCTCTGAACCAGCAGCAATGCAATGACCCAGGACAATTCTGAGGGATTTATGGTAAAGATGCTACCCACATTCAGAGGAGGGACTGCAGGAGAGGAAACATATAGGAAAAACAACTGCATGAACGCATGGGTCGGGGTGGACATGATTGAGGGTGTAGACTCGAAACTACCACACCAATGCAACTACCAACAATTTGGAAAGTGGTCTTGATCAAGGACACATGACAAAACTAGTGGAAATGCGCATGGGTAGGGGGGGTGCGGGGGGGGGGTTGAAGGGGAAAGGAGGAGCATGAATCATGTAACCATGTTAAAAATGAATATTAATAAATGTAAAAAAAAAAATGAGGAGTCTGGAATAGATGACCTCTAAGGTGCCTTCTAGCTATAAATCATCGATCCTCACTGCCTCCAGCCCCTATACTCCAATTAAAAAATAAAAAGTATATGTGTTACCTTTGGGGGCTCTCAAAATGTGGGTGCCCTAGGGCTGGGTCCTGATCACCACACCCTGGTTCTGACTTTGGTGTTACAGTCTGATGTATGAGGGCCCAGAGCCCTGAGCTTGGGCCTGAGGTTTCTGACTCTTAAAAGAAATAAATACTAAGTAAAGAAATCCTCAGATCCTTGCTTCCTTCTCCCTGGATACATGTGAGTGAGGAACTCTGGCTCGCTCAGCTGCTGCTTCCTAAGGAAATAGCCCGGAAAGGTCAAGCATCAGCTTATCAGGGAGGATAATTGGACGGAGATTTGAGATGGGGAGATTCCAGGAGCACGTGGAAGTGGGGCCGCTGGCCGGCCACGTGAGGATGGCTGGATTATGCAAAAACCACATGGTCTCCCATTTCCCACATCTCGGAGCCCCCAGCTGAATAACAACAACCTCTGGGTTCCCTGAGCCCATTGGAGAAAGGTGCTCAGTAAACACGAGTGACTGGTGCTTCGGTCATTTTCCCAGGCCTCCGGGTTGTCCACCCACTTCCTGTGAGGTTAGAGACTGGTGGAAAAGAGCAGCTGGCCTCAGGCCATCCTAGTGAGATGGTGAGCCCAGAACAATGCCTCTGGCACCCTCTTGTGGGCTTCCACTGCATGGAATCTGTTTCCAGTGGGTCTGATCAGGAATGTATTGGAGCGAGAGATGCCAGGGGTCCTGAGCTAAAAAGACCTGAGATTGAATTGTGGGTCTGCTGGGTCCTAACTTGTGTACAGACCTCCGGAAATGACAAGTTCTCTCTAGAGTTCAGTTTCCTCCTCAAGGAGGAATTAAATGCCACTTTGAAGTTTCTTTAAATGTAGTCACAAAGATTTAAACAAGCCAATCCAGTCCGTTTGAGTCCAATAGAATCCTGTCCAATCTAATCAGATCCATTCCTGACTCTAGACGAGTGATGGTGAATCGTTTAGACTGTGGTGCCATGCTCTGTCCTCCCCTCACCCCAGACAGAGGAGGGAGGAAGCCATCTCAATGGGCTGCTGGCAGAGAGGTAAAGTGAGGAATGCCCTCAGGTGAAGTGGAGAGGGGGAAAGGAAACGGCCTTGCTGGAGTCCCTCTGCCTTTCTGGTAAAGAGCTCTGGCAGGTGATGGCAGGCATGCCTACCGAGAGGGCTCTGTGTGCTCCCTCCGGCATGCATGCCATAGGTTAACCACCACTGCTCCAGCTGCCTGATAAACAGACAGGTATGTACAATAAAGACAGATGCACTTAAAGCTAGATCTGTAGCACAGAGCTAAGAGGTACTACTTAGCCAAGGACATCCTATACTGCTCCCTTATGCTTTACTCAGCCAAAGTGGTTTGCCTGCTTTGTCTATCTAGAAAGGTTCCTCTAAGGAAGCAAAGTCACATTTACTGGCTTATTACTCCACCCTGATATCCTGGGGGAAAATTGCATATATATTAAAGCAATATATTATTTTGCATCTATATTATAGCAATACTTATGGCTCAAAAGTCTAATGGGTTCTCCGAAAGGGGAGAGGGGAGAAGTATGGAGATGTCAAATGCATAATACGAATGGGATTTAGGACAGGATATTTATTCTTCCCCCAAAGTAATGGCAACCACAAGAATCAGAGTGTTCATTACAGAATGATTTATACAGAGCAGAAGAGGCACAGAGCCATAGTCTTAAATGAAGCGGAATTTTAAGAGATTCTTGACTCTTCTGCCTTGGAATCAATACATAGTATTGATTCTAAGACATCATGTTAGGACTTTTTCCTTTTTAAAGAGGTATTGTTGTGGAGGGAGCTCCTTCTAGGAATGAGAGACAGCCTATACAAGGGAAATGGAATTCTGAATTTGGGAAATGGGAAATTGGCCAATTTAGCTGGAATGTGGAGATCCTGTAGGGCAGGAAAGTGCAATAAAACCCTGGAGGGTTTTTAAATACCATGGCAGGAATTTTTAAAAATTTTATTCTGGAAAAAAGAGGGAGTCAATGAAACTTTCTGAGCAAGAGAGTGACCAGCCATAATTTAGGGTGATTGATTTGGACTGGATGGACAGATTGGAAGCTGGGAGTCCAATTTAGAGGCTATAGTTAAGGTGGATGAGGGCCTGAACTACAGGGTGGCACCTCTGCGAATGGAAATAAGGGGATAGATGTGAGAGATGATCTGAAGATTAAATGCTTTTAGACTGAAAAACTTAGCTGTCAAACAATCTGAAGAAGCACGAACAAGATGGCAGCAGTCTTCAACTAAAATTTGGAAATCAACTTGGAACTCACATCAGTCCATGACTCAGGAAAAGCTTGTATTTTCTGCCACGAACAATTACATTTTGAATTTAAAAATCTAAATTTTGGACTTTAAATTGCTTTCTAATATAAAATCCCATTTGAAGCAAACATCTGTTGCATGTTTCACAGACATCTCAAACTCAAGATATCTAAAAGTGAACTCAGCCTTCCCTCCACACTCACTCTTCTTCCCAACTTCCCTGTTTCTGGCAAGGGCACCGATATCTTCCTAGCCTTCCACATTCACATCCCTGCTGTTATCCCAGACCCCTTTATTCCTCCTCACCCTACATAGCCAATCTATTACCAAATCTTGTCATTGCAACCAGGACTATATCTATGATACTCATCTTTGTTCAATACATGTATATTTTTATATGTGTGCACATACAAGTCAATGCATGTACAATCTGAGGGGCACCCTCTATTACATGTAGCACACATGCAAAAGTGCATTTGGATGTAACCATGCGTGTATATAACATGTAAAATCGCATACCTACGTGTGAGCTTTGGCTATGCTTTATTGTGAAGGTACTGATTTAACTCAATTCACGAAGGTGTCGGGAAATGTAAAAATGAGTCCTTTCGTGTTTTGCCTTGTGACACTTCTCTAGTCTTGGGGAAGTTAAATGCTTAGTAAAGCAAGTTTGTAAACAGATCAATAACAAGAGGAAATGTTTTATTCTTCGAAGTTTATTTTGCTTTGAACCCTTGCTTTAATCAGAGGGTCAAATGGAATGGGCTCTTTACTATGGGAGACTGTTTTGGTGATAAAGAGCACGATTGAACAGAATAGCTCTTGAACCTCAGTCACCCTCCGCTACCCAACCAATGTTGTCCCACATAGTCCCAGTCCAATACTCGATCTACTCCACAACCTCATAATTGTGTGAAAGAGAATATTATATGTGTCTCTGGGAAAAGTCGGAGCCGGGTTGTGAAAGGCCTTTAAAAGTCTGACAAAGAAGCGAGTTAGGATAGTAGATTTGAGGCTGAAGGATACCTCCCTGGCTTTGATTACTAGAAACTTGCTAGCTGTGTTTCCTTGGTCAAGCCATTAATGGATCTGTGCCTCAGTTTCCTTTGTAAAATTTTAGCTTAAATATGGAGCCATGGGAGTGTTTTGAGCATAGGAACACCGATTTAACATTAGGAGAAAGGATGAATTAGAGAGAAGAATATGAGGTGGGGTCACCAATTAAGGCAGGGGTTGGCAACATATGGCTCTTGAGCCATATCTGGCTCCACCTCCCGACCGGCCAGTCCGGGCAGAGCCCCAGGATGCACCCCAGGAGGCCCTTCAGCCCCCTCCCCATATTCCAGCACCTTCCGCCTCCATCCTCCTTCTTCCGCAGGCATTTATGGCTCTCACGGCCAAAAAGGTTGCCGACCATTGAATTAAGGTATGGGTGAGATGACTTATAATATCCCTGTTAGAATTATTTGTAGTGGACTTTGAGGTGAGAATGTGTATGCTTTGACTCTTTATGTAGCAATTTTCTCCCTAGAATAAAAAGGGTAGACACAGAAGACTTGAGTGAGGACACCAGATGCCAATAAGATCAGAACCTGCCTCATTTTGGGGACAGATTCCAAATCTTGCTAGAGAAAGTTTGTTTTGCTTTCCTTTTCCATCTTAAGATGTTTTAGTTACCGGTTGTCATCTCCTCTCACGCCCCCTGTTCTTGGGCTTTTAGGTCAAAGCATTAATGCCAAAGGTCAAGGAAGCATAGACCATCTCTTCTGTTTCCCCTTCGGTCAATCTGGAGGAAATGAATGCTGGGACCTTCTGATGTGGATTTCGGTCATTTCCTGGAATTACCCTACTAGTCAGTGCAACTCCTGAATCCCTGGGTCAAAGGGCTGTAGCTAATAAAAGGCTTTTGGACAGGCCTGAGAACTTGCCCAGAGTTAAGCCTAGGAGGCATAGTGAGAGGCAGGATAGCACACAGGGTAGGACAATGGGTACAGGGCCAAAGAACTTGGCTTCTTATTATGGTTTCTGCTATTCACTATTATCAAGACCTTAAGCAAATCACTTAATTAACCATTTTAAGCCTCAGTTTCCTTAACTGTAAAGTGAGGAAGGTCGAACCAGTTGACCTGTTCAACTCTGAGCCTATAATCCTATGAAATCCCCTTAAGACACACTGGTAGACTGGGGAATAGTGGGGAGGGAGGAAAGCGAGAGAAGAGTTGGGAAAGAGATAGAAGTGAATTGGGAATAACAAGAGTAGCTGTACATAGCCCTTAGAGGTTTACAAAGTATTCTATTCCAGAGGCATCCACCATATAACCCAGTTTACACCACTCTCCAGTGGATTTCGGTTCAACCAGATCCATGTGGAATAGGGAAATATTTAACAAAATACATAAAAATACAATAAACCATAGATAAAGGTGACGTGGTTTTCTAAGTCAATGTGCACCTTTATGGATCCTTAAGTACAGTTTTGTGGCCATCTTTCCTGTGTGAGTTTCAAACCATTGCTTTAGTCCTTCATCTTCTTTGAGCTACAAGACATGCCGCCCATTGGAGTGATTTCCATATAGTCTCTAGGGAGCTCAGGAGGGGAAAACAGAACTGAGGTCTCTTCTGGCTCACATCCCACACTAATAGTATGAGTTTCTTTGCTTTCGGTTTCTGTGTCTACACTTGTGACAGCAACTAAGATGAATATTTATACAGTATGGATGAGATGAGCCCTTGGGGGAGGAGAGAAGCCACTGGATTTGAAAACAGAGAATAGAAGGTAGAAGGTTCAGGAAGTGGGTCTGACATCCATGATCTCTGTTCTTTGGATTAGTGGCTTCTGTTCTCTGGGCTCATTTCTTCATGGAGATTTTATCTCTTAAGTTCATCTATAAGATTGTAGAAATCCCGGTGTTCCCTGCCTCCCAGAGTCACTGCAAACCTTATTATACGTCCGGCTACAAAATCAGCCAGGAAATGAAATGTGTATCACAAACAGATTTACCAATGTCAAATTAGAAAACAAAAGGTATGTTTTTTTAATGTATCTGTGCCTCAGTTTCCTTTGTAAAATTTTAGTTTACATATGGAGCCATGGAGGTTTTTTGAGCATAGGAACACCAATTTAACCTTGGAAGAAAGGGTGAACTAGAGAGAAGAATGTGAGGTGGGGTCACCAATTACTTTCTGTCTTGGAATCAATGCTGTGTTCCAAGGCAGAAAAGTGTTAAGGGGTAGGCAATGGGGGTCAAATGACTTGTCCAGGGTCACACAGCTGAGGTCAGATTTGAACCTTGGACTTCCTGTTTCTAGGCTTGGCTTTTAATTCATTGAGCTACCCAGCTGCCCCTAAAAGATATTTTAAAAAATATAAATAATTTTCAATTTCTTTTTTAAAACGTTCTAACTTTGAATTAAATGACTAATTTTATTCAAGTATGGAATTAACTTTACGGAAGGTTAGATGTTGGACTACCGTATAAATAGAGGATGTTATTATTATCTAATCTATAACTCAGATGTCCCATTCCAATTCCCCCAGAAATCTGAGGATACATAGATTGGATCCAATTCTGGGGACCTAAACCCAAAGTGTCAATTTCTTGGCTTATGCCTCCATTCTGGAAACTCTCAGAAAAAACAAAAACAAAAAAGACCCAACTTTCTAATTAAAGCTCAGATAGGAGGTGTGTCTACATTTCCAGGCATGGAGGATAGCTGGAGAAAAGTGGAGTGTCTTGTCTGTGGAAAAGCAAGGATGCCATTGTCATTAGATTCAAGAGTTCATGTCAGGAAGGGAGGTATAAGAAGACTACAAAAATAGGAGGGGATTAGGGACAATTTTGGTGGAACGATGAGGTCAGAGACAAGAATATGAGGGAATAAGAAGTGAATGAGAAGAGAGAAAATGGAAGAGCTTAGTGTCAATAGCTTTTTTGAGGGTAGCTACAAGGATCAGAAATGATATAGAATAACAGCAAAAGTGGAAGGATCTGGTAAAGGCTTTTTTCCCAGGATAGGGGAGACATGGGTTTTGGGGCAGTAGGAAATGATCCAGAAGACAGGGAGAGAGTGAATATAAGTAACAACATGTGGAATTGAAATCAAATTGCTTAACTTCTCCAGTGGGGAGGAGGGATGGGAGAAAAGGAAGGAGAGAATTTGGAAGCTGAAATTTATTTAAAAAAATGATTGTTGGGGCAGCTGGGTAGCTGGTAGAGTCAGGCCTAGAGACAGGAGGTCCTGGGTTCAAACCCGGATTCAGCCACTTCCCAGCTGTGTGACCCTGGGCAAGTCACTTGACCCCCATTGCCCACCCTTACCACTCTTCCACCTATGAGACAATACCCCAAAGTACAAGGGTTTAAAAAAATGATTGTTAATGGAAGGAAGGTTGAAAGAGTTTATTATGTCCTAATTAGGGTACCCAAGTAGAAGTTTATACAAACTAGGAAGAATTGGGGGGAGCAGCTGTCACTAGAATCTCATTTTCATTGAACCTGAGTGAAGGAGATAAAGCATTCTCTCTCTCTCTCTCTGTCTCTCTCTGTCTCTCTCTGTCTCTCTCTCTCTCTCTCTCACACACACACACACACACACACACACACACACACACACACACACACACAAAGTTTCTTGTAGAAACATGTTCAACTCAGGAGCAGATAGGTGGCTTAGTGGATAAAAAGTCAGGTGTAGAGATGGGAGGCTCTGGGTTCAAATCTAGCCTCAGCCACATTCTAGCTGTGTGACCCTGGGCAAGTCATTTAATCCTCTCTGTCTTGACCTTACCATCCTTCTGTATTAGGCCCACAGAAGGTAAGTGTTTAAAAATACATTCAACTCAACAGGGAAACAGGAACAGGGAGACAAGAAAGGGGGAAAATAAGAGATGGGGAAAATTCAGAGTGGCAATACTGGGTGGCAGGGTGGCAATAAGCAATAAAAACTTTAGAGGGAAGGTGGCAAAGAGCATTTATTAAACATCTATCAAGTGCCAGGCACCTTGCTGATCACTAAGGATTCAAAGGAAGATTCAATCACCATCACCACCATCAACCAACAGTCCCTGCTCTCAAGGATATAGATTGCAGTCTAATCAAGTTCTTGTTGTTCAGTCCTATCTGATTCTTTATTTCCCCATTAGGAATTTTCTTGGTAGAGATACTGAATTGGTTTGACATTTCCTTCTGCAGCTCATTTTAAAAAGGAGGAAACTGAGGCAAACGGGATTAAGGTACTTTTTCAAAGGCACACAGCTAGGAAGTGTCTGAGGCTAGATTAGAGCTCAGGTCCTTCTGAGTCTATCTCCTCTATCCACTATGCCATCTAGCTGTCCTTCAGAGAAGTCAGGAAGAGGGGTTTAAAAGGAATGAAAGAAAGGGTAAAAACCTGTGATTGAATTTTGGGTGAGAGAAAGTAAAACGAAGATAAGAGGAAACACATTACATTCAACATAAAGACCTCTTCAATCACCATCTCTGTCTAGAGGAAGTAAGAAGCAAACTCTCTTCAGAGATAAATTTAATTAAAAACAAAAAAGGAAGCTGTCAAGGACTTGAATATGATTTGGAATTTTTAGATATGACAGATCTCTGGTGAGTATTGAATGGCAATCGATAGAAGAATATCATTTTTAGATGTGCGTAGTATCTTTATGACAATTGAACAAGAGTTAAAAGTCATAAAAATCTCACAAGGAAATTAACAATCTTTTATTGACTACAATGCAATGAAAATTATATTCAATAAAAGGTCATTGGAAAAACAAGATTAAGAATTAACTGGAGACTAAATAACTTAAAAGTAAACATTTAGTGGATCAAAGGACAAATCATAGAAATATCATTAAAAATAATGAGAACAATAAGAAAATGTGCCAAAATCTTTTGGGGTACAGCCAAAGCAGTCCTTAAGGGAACATTTATAGCTTTAAAAGCTTTTATCAACAAGAGAGAGAGATAAAATGTCAATAAATTGGTCATTCTACTGAAAAAAAACATCACTAAAAACAACAATGAAAAATTAAACAACAAAATTGAAATCCTGACAAGCAAAAAAGAGATTATTAAATTTTAAGTAAAAATACTGAATTAATAAATAAAGTTATTTTTAAAGCAATGAAATAGACAAATGATTAGGTAATTTGTTTTTTAAAAGAAGTAGAAAAAAACAAGAAAATTAAATGGTAAATTAGAAAAAAATGTAAAAAACAGTAAAGTAAGAATTATTTGAATAGAACAAGAAGTAGAGAATTTCAGCAATCTAATTTCAGGAACAGAAATCAAATGAGCTATAAATGATCTCACAATGTATATAGTTTAATGTGATCCCAGATGGATTTTGATAAAGTATTCAAGGAAAAACACATATTATGTAACTGTTTGCAAAGAGAACAAAAGGGATGCTAATAAATTCCTTTTATGACAAAAATATAGTGTTAATGGAACCATGGAGAGTCAAATGGGGAAACAAAACTATAGATCAATGTTCCTAGTACTTTTTTTTGCATATGTGTGTGTGTATGTGTATGTATGTATGTATGTATGTATGTATGTATGTATGTATGTGTAAACCCTTACCTTCTGTCTTAGAATGGATACTAATTGTTGGTTTCAAGACAGAAGAGCAGTAAGGGCTAGGCAATGGGAATTAAGTAAATTTCCCAGGGCCACACAGCTAGGAAGGTCTGAGGTCAGATTTGAACCTAGGACCTCCTGTCTCTAGGCCTGGCTCTCAATCCACTGAGCTACCCAGATGCCCCTGGAGATTATGATTTTTAAAAATATTACTTATTTACTTATTTTTTAACATTTTTCTTTTTAAAATTTGAGTTCCAAATTCTTTCTCTCCCTCACCCCTACGATGCATT
The DNA here is from genome assembly GCF_016433145.1 of Gracilinanus agilis. Taxonomy (NCBI): domain Eukaryota; kingdom Metazoa; phylum Chordata; class Mammalia; order Didelphimorphia; family Didelphidae; genus Gracilinanus; species Gracilinanus agilis. Next base: position 18,085,032 of record NC_058131.1, on the reverse strand, counting down.
GAGAAGACACACAGTCTATCAATTACACATGTGAAATATGGAAACACATTTCTATATTAATCATATAACCAAAGAGATAAAAAATGAAGTGGGGAAATTATATTGCAACTTACACTCAGAATTCATCAGTTCTTTCTCTGGAGGTGCATAACATTTTTCAGCAAGATTCTTTCAGAACTGTCTTGAATCATTCTATTTTCAAAGAATCTTAGACTTTCATAGTGGATAATTTTTGGAATATTATCATTACTTTGATCTCCTAGTTCTGTTCAGTTCTTTCTGTATAGTTCACATAAGATTTCCAAATTTTTAAAACCATCCGTCCCTAATAAAATTTGAGATAAATTACAAATCAAATAACAGCAAAGAGATTACAGCAACATAATAGAAAGTTTATCCACTGTGACCAAGATATACATATACCGTGAATGCATTGACTCAATATTAGGAAAACTATAGGCTTAATTTATCAATCTCATGCCAAGAATAGTCAAAATTATGTGATTATGTTAATAATTCAGAAAAAAGCTTTGTAAAAACACAATGCCTATTTCTATTAAAAACATTAGAAAGCAAAAGAATAAATGAAATTTTCCTTAACATGATAATTAGCATATATGAAAATAATTTAAATTCAGCATTGTTTCTACTGTAGATAAACCAATATCCTTTCTAATAAGATCATGAGTAAAGCAAGGAAGCTCATTATTTCCATTATTATTTGATATAATGGTTAAAGTTGTAGTGGCACGAGGCAGAAATTATGGGAGTAGGAATAAGGAAAGAAGAAAAATTATAATCTTCAGATTATGTTTTAATCAGAAAACCATAGAAAGTCAATCAAAATTTAATTGAACTAACAATCTCATTAAATTCAGAGGACGCAAAACAAATCCATATACATCACTAGTATAATTACAGAATGAATAAAATATTTGGAATCTATCTACAAAAATAGACATAGGTATTCTATGAATATAATCACAAAACACTTTGTAAAGAAATAAAAACAAATATAATCACAGTAATTATATTATATTATATTATATCATAAGTTTATTATATGTATATTATAATTATAAGTAAATAATAATTTCTCATGGGTAGGCCATGTCAAAATAAAAATTCCAATAGAACTTCAATTAATTTCACCATTATGTACTGTCACATATATCAAACTACCAAAGAATTACTTTATGATGGAAAAAAGAGTGATCTGATACATGTGGAGTTATAAAAGGGTAATAATGCCAAGGAGAATAACAAAAAAATAAGAATTATAACAGACCAGAAGTACCAAAGTTCAAACTATACTACAAAGCAATAATCATCCAAACAATTTGCTATTTGTTAAAAAATAAAGAAGCTGACGAGGGGAACAGATTTCATTGCTGTTTGTCCTTTATTTGAAAGAGAACCAATATCATCACAGGGGATGTCTTTACTTCTTTGTGAATTTGAATTAAGTGAGGTAGAATTGTACAAAGTATTCAGTCTCACCCTTTCTTCTAGAGACATCAAAGTCCAATGGCAAGACTAAAGTCAAGATAAATGGTTAAAGACGGGAGGTCCTAGGTTCAAATCCGTCCTCAGACACTTCCCAGCTGTGTGACCCTGGGCAAGTCACTTGACCCCCATTGCCTACCCTTACCACTCTTCCACCTATAAATCAATACACAGAAGTTAAGGGTTTAAAATAAAAAAAAATATTAAAAAAAAAGATAAATGGTGATAGTGGTCACAGATGCAATGGATGACTTTGGTGTTTTTGACATCTGTCCAACTTCTAGGTTTCCACAGTGTGGGATGTGAAGACTTCCCCCCAGAAGAATGGGCCAATGAGAAAAATTTGTTCCAATAACCATGAAAGTTATTGAAGCAAGCACTGTGGAAACTTTCATGGTTATTGGAACAAATTTTTCTCATTGGCCCATTCTTCTGGGGGGAAGTCTTCACATCCTTGCAGTAGACATTCCTTTAACTTCCTGCTGGGATTCTGGCACATCTGTTACTTTCAATCTAGTTTAGCCTGTGCGCCATTTTGGTTTTACAGCTTGTGGCTACTGTGTATGCCAGAACTTCTTGGAGCCACAGGTGAGAGTTGGGTGAAAGGTGGATATCAAAGATCCAAAGCAGCCCTGAAAAGGGCTTGATAAGCCTTCACGACAGAGGTGCCACTCTCCCCTAAACAACCCATACAGCCTATAATAGATTAGGTATATAAAATTCAGAAGCAACTGAAACTAGGAGTCAAATCATTCACATACCTAAAGGCTCCAGCTACTGAGCTAAGAAATTAGTGTTTGACCAAAAAACAAAACCAAACCAAACAACCAAAACCTAACCCTGTTGAGACTGGTAGAAATTAGATATATTTAGATCACAACCTCGCATCACATGCCATGCTTCTAATAACTACATGACCTAAATATAAAGAACTAGATCATAAACATATTGTGTCACTGAGGAAGGAATTACCTTTATCCTTTGGAATAAGGATGAAGATAGAATAATAATAAAATAATAGAATAATAATAATAATAATAATAGAATAATAAACTTCCTGCTGGGATTTTGGCACATCTGTTACTTTCAATCTAGTTTAGCCTGTATTTAGCCTTATTTAGCCTATTTAGCCTTATTCCAAAGGATAAAGGATAACAATTTATGACCAAACAGGGCATAGAAAGGACCATAACATGGTAAAGTGAAGAGTTTTGATGATGCAATACTTTAAAAGTGATTTTTTTGAATAAACAAATCTAATGAAGCAAAAAATAAAAGAGAAACAGTCAACTAATGGTTACATCTTTCCAGTATTATTTGAACTAATCTACTTTTATCATAGCGTATGTATATGAACTTGATATGCTGCTGTAGACCCTTTGCTGAGATCTCATTTCCAAGATATTTGCTAAAGGGATTCAAATACGTAATAATAATGGCAATTTGCCAACTTATAAATCATCAAAATAGATGAGCAAATTGTTCTTAAGGGAAGATGTTTAGGGAGAGGATCTAGAATGAAAGATCTCCTGATAGAAAAATGATAGAATCAATATTGGAAACTTGAAACTCATGTTTAGACATGACCACAGTGCGGATCTGCTTTTTGTGACTATGATTTTTTGTTATACAATAAACAATTATAATTGGAGGTAGCTAGAGGGAAGAGAAGAAGTCAAGATTATGATGGAAAAGAATAGAAAAACAAAGAGAGTCACTCAAATAGTTTAAGAAGTAAAGAGAGAGGCACCTAGGTGACTTAGTGGATAGAATCAGACCTGAAGTTGGGAGGTTCTTGGTTCAAATCCGGCCTCAGACACTTTCTAGCTGTGGGACCATGGGCAAGTCACTTCACCCTGATTGCCTAGCCCTTGCTGTTCTCTGTCTTAGAACTGATACTAAGACAGAAGGTAAGAATTTAATATAAAAGAAACAAGGAGAGAACAGAAGAAAATGAAGGAGCACACACAATTGAAATGATCTCAAATTACATATCATTAAGCAATGGCATAGTGGTAAAGAATGCAGATTCATGGTTTTAAATACAATTCTCTTTTTGTGTTCTACTCTGTAAATGGAAATATTCTTATTTTGTTTTTTTTATTTTTATAATAAAATATGGAATAAAATATGAATAAATTATTAATTTTATTTCATATTATAATAATTTATTGTATATTAACATTTGAAACAAAATCTCTCATCTAAAACTCTAGTTTCTGTTCTATTTCTATAAAATGAAACAGAAAAACAGAAGTTAGTTTGAAATTCAAAGTCCATAAACTAAGCCACCTGGCCAAGCACATTTGTTTATTCTTCAATAGTTTATTCATTCTCTTGACCTAGATTATTTCCAAGGAGAAGGAAGGAAGGAAATAAGCATTTGTCTAGCATCTCCTCTGTGCAAGGCATTTTGCTAAGGGCTTACAAATATTACCTCTTTTGATTGTCACAACAACTCTGTTGGGTAGATCTATTGTTATCTTCCCTTTACAGTTGAGGAAATTGAGGCAAGAAGAGATTTAGTGACTGTCCTAGAGTTATAGAAGACTAGAGGAGAAGGAAAATGTCTCCCTGGATAAGAGTCCATCCTTCCTGAGTCTCAGTTCCCAATAATCCTATCTGGTCACTGGTAACAGATTGGTAATGTGACTCAAGATATCCCCAGTCAGGCACATATTAAAATTATTATTGTATTATGTTCCATACTTAGCTATGGATTGGCACTCGGTTAATGGGGAATTCTACTGAGCAGAGTTTAATAAATTAACATTTCCCAGAGGGTAATGGGGTTTCAGAACCTTTTGTTATGCCAAATTTCAGTTTGGACTATGCTTTTTGGCTAATAACCTGTGAGTGTTGTCTATATTACTCAGATAATTAAAGAGAACTTTATTGATGTGAAAGAGTGGATAGAATGTTGGACCTGGAATCAGGAAGACATCAGTTCAAATCAAGCCTTATATACTCACCAACTGTGTGACCCTCAGTGAGTCATATAACATCTCTTTATTTTAGTTTCCTCATCTGTAGAATGGGGGTAATACTAACTTCTGTCTCCCAGAATTATTACCAAGAAAAAGTGAGCTAATATATTTTAAATCATTTAGAGGCATGAGTTTGGGCAGTTGGACAGACATTGGGTCTGGACTCAGGAAGGTCTGAGTGCAAATTCAACTGTAGATACTTACTAGCTGGATGCCCCTGAGAAAGTCACTAAACTTCTACTTGCTTCAATTTCCTCAGCTATAATATGCAGATAATAAAAGCATCTACCCAACAGAGTTATGATGATCAAATAAACTAATATTTGTAAGCACTTAGCAAAATGCCTGGCACATAGTAGGTGCTGCGTAAATATTTATTCCTTATCCTACCCTCATAAATAATTGAGTTGAAAAGTTATTTGAATATACATGAGACATGGCCCCCTAAGTAGTCTGGAGAGCTTATGAATTCCCTTTCAGAAGGATATTTTTAAATGCCTAAAATAAAATGCATAAGAATTTCAAAGGCTAGCTTGGTTAACTGTTTCCTTTAAGTTAGTTGGTTTTATTTGATTGCTTTTAAGGCATAAAAATCAGCCTTCCACTCTATCGGGGGTCCATTGCCAAAGCTAAGAGGGGACTAGTCTCGATTTGTTAGGCAGTTGGCATTCATTGCTTAATAAATTGATATATTCAAAGGTCAAACCTTTGATTCCTCAGTCATTCCATCTTTCATCTGGCCCCGTTTTTGGTGGAATAAGCCAGATTGACTCAGGACTCTGACTACTTCTTGCCATCAGCTCTCCAGAAAAACTCCCTAGAATACTTCAGTTAATCTTTCCCCAAGGGGACTTGGTTGAATGTAGATTTCTCCCAATGTTAAAGATACAACTGCCCAATTAATAATTCTAAACTGACCCTGTTGCTAGTCATAGCTTTGACATCTGCCTTCTTTAGACTTAAGCTGCTTTTGTTGTTGTTGTTGTTGTTGTTGTTGTTCAGTTGTTTCAGTTGTGCCCAACTCTTTATGACCCTCTTCCATTTGGAGTTTTCTTGGTAAAAGTCCTGGAGTGGTTTGCATTTCCTTCTCCAGCTCATTTGACAGATGAGGAAACTGAGGCCAACAGGGTAAAGTGACTTGCTCAGGGTCATGCAGTTAGTATCTGAGGCCAGATTTGAATTGAGGAACATGAATTTTCCTGCCATCAGGCTTGGCACTCTGTGCAAATATGGCACCACCTACCTGCCCTTTTCCATAAAGATTTTATATAGATTTATATAGATTTACATTTCAGTAGCATTAAGCTTTAATGTCTAAAAACCTTTACCAAGCTTGGCTCTTGGGAGAAGGTCTAACATGAAAAGAGCACTGGGTTTTTAAGATTATCTTCTTTGGGCCTCAGTTTCCTCACCTGTAAAATCATGTTTTTAAACACTGCTCCCACCTTTCCATCCCCTATTTGCTAATGCTCTTTGAAGAGATTTGCAGGGAGAAGCTAAGTGGCTCAGTAGACAGAGAGTCAGGCTATAAATGGGAAATCTTGGGCTCAAATCTGTCCTCAGACACTTCCTAGCAGTGTGATCCTGGGTAAGTTACCTAATCTCCATTGCTTAGCCCTTACCACTCTTTGCCTTGGAACCAATAATTAGTACCAATTCTAAGGAAATGAAGTGTTTGTTTTTTGAAGAGGGTCACAGGATAGTTTTCATGTGGATTTTTGACCTTTTCCTTTAATCCACATTTCAAAAATTGTAATCATATAACCTATTCTTTGGCTTGCTCATACGTTAGAAAGGTTTTAGATTTTTTTTCTGTTGATTTTTGGGGGTAGTTTTGCTTCTTTGGAAGGGAATTTCTATTGCTTATTTGGTGGAAAATCATGAGGAGAGAGAGAGGTTCCACATGAGTGCACATTCTGCCTTCTTCCCATAACTCTTGGTTCTGACCAGTTTCTTACTGGTCTTCAAGGACTAATATCTTATTGTAAAGGATGACATTCAACTAGAAATATTTAAACTGAAACTTGATTATGGAATTTCTTCTAAGAAAGTCGCTATGATAGCATCATTGACTGAGCAATGGGGCTGCCACAAACACTTTTACATGGCAGTCCTCATTTGGTCTAGAGTGAGTCACTCTTTTCCCACTCATCTGACACAACCCCAGGCCTTTTTTTCTGACTTCAAGAGACACCAGGAGTTCATGGGAAGAAAATAATTCAATTTCTCTCCCCTCTATCCCAGACCCTCTTCTCTTTTCCCTATATTTGCTCACTTAGTGCCTTCCTCAGCTAAAATGATTTCTCTAATCTCCAAGCAGATGATTGCCAGACTGATCTCTTCAGCCATAATCACTGTCCTGAGCTCGGGGCCCACATCCCAAACTGCCTCGTGGACTTTTGTCTTTGATATCACTTGGGCATCTCATATGCAACACATACAAATAGGCTTTGTTATCTTCCACCTCCAACCTCCCCACTTCCAAACTTTCTCATTGCTGTCATCGGCATCATGACACTTCCAACCCAGACTAGATGGGCATAAAGTCAGTTGGATTTGGGACTGATTGAGGTGAAATTAATGGGAGGGAAGTCACTAGTGACATTCCCCAGGGCTCAATGGGTAAAGGCTTATCAACTTGTTTTCCAGTGACATCAATGCTAGGAGGAGAGGTAGCTTGTTAGAAAACAGTGTTTTTATTAGTTTTTTTTAACCCTTTCCTTCCATCTTGGAGTCAATACTGTGTATTGGCTCCAAGGCGGAAGAGTGGTAAGGGTAGGCAATAGGGGTCAAGTGACTTGCCCAGGGTCACACAACTGGGAAGTGTCTGAGGCCAGATTTGAACCTAGGACCTCCCATCTCTAGGCCTGGCTCTCAATCCACTGAGCTACCCAGCTGCCCCCTTTTTTTTATTAGTTTTGATGGAATCTTCCACTATCATATCATGTTGGATCAGTGCAAACTGAGAATTCTATAGGCTATGGCAGGAAGCACGAACTGTAGCAATTTCTAGAAAGATGGAAAGGCTTTGAACATAGACCCCAGAGTAGACTTTAAGGCCATTCTCTAAGAACCAGTTCAGCCAAATTTTGGCAATCTCAACAACAGATTGATTATTAGCTTGAGATTTGGAGATGGAGAATAGCAGCTCATGAGAGCTGACATCAAGTGGGCAAATGCTACAGAAACACGAACCCTGGAAGCATTATAATCTTATTACATTATATATTGAGCAGGTAAGCTATCTGAGGGCAAGAATGTCTAATTTTTATAATATATCTTTTGGTCTTGGCAAAGATTCTGACTCATCAGATACACAATAAAAATAAAAATTAAAAAATAAAAATAAGTTGATTGTTAATATCAACTTACATATATATTACTTTGTAGTTTTTTTAATGCTTCCCAGACCAGTGATGGGCAAACTACAGCCTGCAGGCCAGATGGTGGGGTATGGGGGGGCCCTGAAATGTTCTAACCAGATGCACCAACATTATTCCTAATCTGACGAATACAATGAGTAGGATACAGTACAATGAAACTGCGAAAGAGCTGCCTTAGAAACAGACTGACAGAGGAGCATTTCCTTTCCTTTGGCCCCTCTTTAAAAAGTTTACCCATCACTGTCCTAGACTTCTGAGGTAGGCAGAGCATATATTCTCATCCTTTTTTTTTGTGTATGAGGAAACCGAGATCTAGGTAGGTAATAGTGTTATTAGTGTTATTACATCACAGACTTAGATCTCGAAGGGTCCTTGTAAGTCATCTAATTCAAGTTTGTTGCTCATTCATTTTCAACCATGTCTGATTCCTCCTATTCCCATTTGAGATTTTCTTGACAAAGATACTGGAGTGATTTGCCATATCCTTCTTCAGCTACTTTTACAGATGAGGAAACTGAGGAAAACAGGGCTAAGCGATTTGCCTAGGTCACACAGCAAGTAAGTCTTTCAGCCTGGATTTGAACTCAGGTCTTTCTGACTCCAGTCCTGGTTGCTCTATCCACTGCGCAACTGTTGTGAGGATTATTTAGTTATTTATTTGGGTATTAGTTTATATATAGTTCATGTGGACCTAGCAGGAAGGGCTGGAGAATTCCAAGATGGAATGAAGAAGCAGGACGTGTGTTTCTTGCTCACTGAGAGACTCCATGGTGGTTGGGGCAAGCAGCAATGGACAACTAGGAGACCCCCCAGTGATCCTGTGGAAAGACCGTCACCTACTTGGGGGAGATTTTGGTAGAGACGGCTAAATCCCAACCTGAGTTGCAGGTCAACTTGGACTGCGTCAGCTCCCAGAATCTACCCACCTGGAAGAGTGCAGCTGGTGGTCCGGGAGGAGCAGAGACATCCCTGGAGTGAGGCTGGACACTGCTGCTGTGAGGATACTCACTCCTGCCCTGCTTTTCCCTGGACCCCGCTACGCTTAGGTCTTAGTTTAGTGTAGTCAAGTCCTTCCCCTGCCCCTGTGGTTTGCCCTTAGCTTGTTAGTGTAGAATCCCAATTCCCATCCTTTATCTTGTAGTCCCTGATTAAAAACTGTTATAAACAGAATAATTGTGCTAAAGAGATGAGAAAGAGCTAGAAAAAGAAAGTGAATGTTATTTAGATGGCTTTAAAGCCATTTTATTGATAACTTCAGTTTTATATAACGTATTTTCTGAAGTATCCTCTTTTCTTAGAAAACTCTCTCTTATAAACAAAAATAAAATGAAGAAAAAAAAAGAAACTGTAGCAAAACTAACCAAGAAATTCAAGAAGAGCATATTCAGTATTCCATCCCTTTTGTCCCTCACCTCTGTAAACAGATAGGGAGAAATGCCTTAATCTAACTGTTCTTTGGAACCCAGTTTGGTCATTATTTCATTAGCAGTTATTTTCTTGGGGTTGTTTTATTTCCATTGTCGTGATGTTATTTTTCTGGTTCAACTTACTTCATTTTGATTCAGTTAATATAATCATTCTTTACTCTATTCATTATATTAACTGGTTACATAATCCACTAATTTCACTGTAATATAGTAGATAAAGTGGTGGTCTTAGAATCAGGGAGGCCCATATTCAATTATTTCTTCAGACATCAGTTATACCCACAGGCAAGCAACAACCTATGGTGCTTCAGTTTCCTCAATTAAAAATGAAGTTGGATTCATTGACCTTTAACTTACTTTCCAGTTTAAATCTACCATCCCAACGTATCACAATTTCTTTACGCCATGTCCTATTTTTTTTTCTTTTTAAACCCTTAACTTCTGTGTATTGGCTCCTTGGTGGAAGAGTGGTAAGGGTGGGCCATGGGGGGGTTAAGTGACTTGCTCAGGGTCACACAGCTGGGAAGTGTCTGAGGTCAGATTTGAACCCAGGACCTCCCGTCTCTAGGCCTGGCTCTCAATCCACTGAGCTACCCAGCTGCCCCCTTATGACATTTCCTATTGATAGACATCTACTGAGCATCTACTGTGATTTTGGTTCTTTGCCTTTAAAAAAATGTGAGGCTCATTGTATTTGGGGGTATACATGGTCTATTTTAATAATTATTATTATTAGCCTCTTCTAGATAAAAAGGTATAGGAAATTTTTTCCTGTCATTTTCTTAGCCTTATTTCAAATTGTTTCAAGAATGACTGGACCAATTCAAAGCTCCATCAACAGTTAAAGCAATAAATAGTTCACTTATTTTTCCACAAACCCTCCAACACTATTCCCATCTTTTTATCATCTTTGTCAATGTACTGCATGTCTAGTAGTACCACTTAGCACAGAGTAGTTTGATTTTAATTTTTTCATGTGCAGTTAATCATTTGAAATTTTTCTTTTGACAATAATTTATTCCTTTTTATTGGAGAATGACTTTAGGTATATATATTTCTGTTCTTTCCCCATATATGTTGGTTATCACAGATATTAGATCTTATCATTCATATCTTATCAGAAGTATTTGAAAGAAGCATTTCCCCAGGCAATTGTCTTCCATCTTATTCTAGTTGCATTCATTGAAAATTATTTTCCATTTGACACAATTTTCACAAAATTCCATTTTGTGGTCATCTCTAAAGTTTGGTTAATAATATCCTTCTCATTTTCCTTAACTTTAAAGATAATTTATAAAGATACTGAATCTTTTTCTACTTTAAAAAAATAATATGATCTTTAATACTGCAATAATCTATCCATTTTGGGCTTATTATAGTATATAATGTAAGCTGTTACTTTAAGCCCAATTTCTTCCAGGTCATGTTATTTTTGTTTTTTCAGATGATACACCCATTGTCCCCCATTTCTACTGAAGTCATTTCATAGGATCATATAATTGACTCTGAGAAAATGACCTTAAGTATTATCTACTTCATTCTTTGCATTTGTCAAAAGCTATAGCAGAAAATATTCCTTTGGGGAACTGGTCTTATCATCCTCAATAACATCATTCTGTTTGAAAGAAGAGATTTGAACGGGGTAAGAGTTTAACAAATATTTGTCAAATGAACAATTTCACAATGAATTCTGAAATTGTTCATTTGACAAATATTTATTATATATATGTATATATATATATTATATATATGGTTTAATCACCTTAACTTCCTTATTTTTCTTTCTCCAGAAATTGCATTCATATACAGACATAGACTTATATTCATATTATCTAGGGTTTGAAGGTACCTTGTTATTTGGTTGTATCAGTCATGTCAGTCTCTTCATCACCCCATTTAGGTTCTTATTGGCAAAGATACAGGAGTGGTTTGCCATTTCCTTCTCCAACTCATTTTGCAGATGAGGAAACTGAGGCATACAAGGTTAAGTGATTTACCCAGGGTCATACAGCTAGTAATTGTCTGAGGCCAGGTTTGAACTCACAAAGATGAGCTTAGCCTTCTATCAACTACATTATCTAGATGTCCATATGGAGGTGTTGAGAGAAGACTAGCACCTCTGAAGTGAGGGCTTATCAAGCCTTTTTCAGGACTGCTTATCTACCTTTGGTGTTCTGCTTTCTCCCAATGCTCACCTGTGGCTCAAAAAAGATGAGGCATATGCAGTGGACACACCCTGGTAAAATTATCTTGGCAGATGGGTTAAACCAGATTGAGGGTATCTGGCAGGCCTCAAATCCAGCAGTGAATTAAGGCAATGTCTACCCAAATCATGTGAAGAACTGTCTGGTGGAATAGTCAGATGAGAACAATTTATTGCAAAGGCCACGAAGGTAACTGAACCAGGTCCTGAGGAGAGTTTAGAGCTTGGTCAGACATTGAAGAAGCCAAGTCATCCACTGCATCCCAGACCATTGCCAGTTGTCTTGCCTTTTGAAGGGCCATGGGATTTTGATGAATATGCAAGAGAGAGTGAGGCTGTTGTCTTTGTGCAACTCTGTCTCACTTAAATTCAATTCATGAGCAAGTCCAGCATCATTGGGATATCATTGGTCCTTTTAGAAAACAAAGGAAGTATTCCCCAATGCAACGAAGGTCAAAATAATATCTTACTCATATGGTGCTTATAATGTTTAAAAGGCTTTATATAACTTGTCTTATGTTATAAATGGTTCAAAGGAATATATATCCCTCTCCCTGATGGTATTGGGAGTTGAAACTGAGTGGCTAAGGAAAGCCTTAAGTGTCACACTTAAGTTGTGATGGTGAAACACCCAGGACCCCTCAGGTAAATTAAGATGAAGCTGCTACACCCAACTTCAGTAGAACAGTGTCCCAGAAATGAGTAGATTAATGAATCAGCTGCGGTTTGTATTTCACAGTTCTTCAGTGACTACAGCTTAATTTATAGATTGAATTATCCCTCTTCCTTCAAATAAATATGTTGATAATCCTTAGGGTAAAATAATATGCACCTAAGTTAGTTTCAGAATTTAATAATAACAAGCTTGGGTAAAGGAAAACAGGGAACTGAAAGTAAGAGGTACAAAGGGAAAACTTGGCTAAAGCTACAGATGACCAGGTGACATCAACTTGAAGGTAATCAGGGTTTGAGAATAGAGGTTGTAGAAGTTTATCTTTCTTATTTGCAACCTGGCCAGGCCAGGCTGCTTTTATTTGCAGCCTGAACCAGGCTGTTTGATGGTATTGATGTTGTTTCTTCTTTGATGATTAATAATTAGGATATATAGTATAGATCTACACAGCATTGGAACTAAGGCATTGATCAGAAATGGCTGCTGGTAACCTAAATTGATTTTGGTCTACCCAACCACAACCTCCCACCAAAAGCCCTTCTACAGAATGAGAACCTTTCTTTTGGTCTCAAAGCTTCTTATATACCCACTCCAGTAACTGTTTTTCATTCCTGGCTCATGCCAATCTTCAGTTCATTCCAAATTCCAAACCACTACATGTCAATCATCCTGCCCTCCATTTTGCATAGCAGAAATTATATTATACTTATTAGATCCTCAAAAGTCCTTGGAGATAAGATGGAAAGGATAGATAATTATCCACAATTTTCCAATGAGGATACTGAGGTGTGGAATGTTAAAAAACATATTGAAGGTGACACAGAAAAAAAAAAGAATCTTGAATTCCCAGGCTTAAAAGGGACCTCAGAAGTTAACCCCAATGCCTGAATAAAATCCTTGTTAAGATATCTCAGACAAATGACCATCTTCCCTCCATTTAAAAATCTCTAAGAGCAGGGTACAATAGATGTCCAGTTACACGTCTGGATAGCTCAAGCTCTTGGAATTTTTCTTTAGAATGAACAGAAATCTGAATCTCTGCCAAATTCCATTCACATATATCTCCAAGTTCTTCCTCTTGAAGTCAAGTAAAACAAATAATCTCTAAGTCTTCTCATCTCTGGATAAAGCATTCTCATTTCCTCCTGCCCATCCTTCTAGTCAGGTTGGTTCCCAGGCCCCTCATCCTTCTGATCAAATTTTTGTAGATACTTTTCAGGCTGTCAAGATTGGAAGGTTTTTGATATTTCAATCAAGCTTAATGAATGAAATCTTAGAAAACAGAGGCATAAGATTCATGTCCAGAAAGGGGGTGAGGGTAAAGAGGGAGGCAATAACACCATTTATTTTAGAATATTGTGCATCCATTGTGGATGTCTCATTTAGGAAAACTGTTGATAAATTGCAGAAGGAAGATGATGGCTAAGGGAAGAGAAACCTTATCTTACAAGGATCAGTACAAGTAACGGAGCATGCTTACCTAGCCTATGGGAAAGGATAAGTGGGACATGGTAACTACTTTCAAATATCTGAAAGTGCATCTTGTGGTAGAGGGCCCAGATTGTACAACTTATCCCAGAGGTCAGAATTATGAACAATAGGTGGAAGTTGTGGCCCAGCAGATTTTGGCTTCATATAAGGAAAATCATCTTAACAATAAGAGTTGTCCTAAATGCAATTTGCTGCTTCCAGAGATGATAATAGCTGACATTTGCAAAGCTGTTTACATCTACAAAGCACCATAATCCATTAACTCATTTGAGGTTCACAATAATACTGCCAGTTAAGGATTACAGACATTTTCCTTCCCATTTTCAAATTAAGAAGTTGAGACTCATAGTGGTTAAGTGACTTGATCAAGGTCACATAGCTAGTAAGAGTCAGGCATCCTGGTCTTCTTGATTCTAATCTATCCCTCTGACCCTTATTCTGGAAGTCTTCAACTAGAGGTTGAGTGACTATTTATTGGGGATATTCAGAGAAGACTCTTTTTCAGGCTTTTGTTGGATTTCATGGATATAGATTTCTTCTACCTTAATGGTTCTAAGGTATTTTCTTTTTTAAAATGACCTTTATTTATGTCTTTTTTTGTATCACCAGATATTCTCCCACTATCCCTCCTTTCCTTTCCTTCAAGAGGTACCCCATCTAATAAATAATATTTTATTTTTAATATGCATATTAATATTTCCCCAATTACATGTAATAATAATTTTCAACATAAAATTTTCCGAATTGATAAGATCCAAATTGTCTCTCTTCCTTCCACACTCCTAGAGATAGTAAGCAATTTTATTTGGGTTGCACATGTGTTACCATGCAAAATTTCCATCCATGTTGGTCATTATTGTAAGAGAAAACTCATATAAAATCAAACCACCAAATCAAAACACAAATAAACTAAAATGAAAATACTATGCTTTATCTACATTCTGACTCCAGCAGTTTTTTCTCTGGAGGCAAATAGCATTTTCTGTTATAAGTCCTTCTGAATTTTCTTGAACCATTGTATCGCTGACAGTAGCTAAGTCTTTCACAGTTGATCATCCCATGATATTGCTATTATTGTGTGCAATGTTCTCCTGGTTCTGCTTATTTCACATGGACTGTAGACTTTTCCAGATTTTTTTCTTCTGAAATCACTCTGCTCATCATTTCTTATAGTGCAATAGTATTCTGTCACCAATACATACCACAATTTGTTCAGTCATTTCCCAAATGATAGACATTCCCTCAATTTCCAATCCTTTTCCACCAGAAAAAAAGGCTGCTGTGAATATTTTTGTACACATAAGTCCTTTCTTCCTTTTTAATCTCTTTGGAATACATAACTAGTAATGACATTACTGAATCAAAGGGTAGGTACAGTTTTATACATTTAGGCATAATTCCAAATGGTCCTCCAGAGTGTTTGGATCAGTTCACAACTCCACCAACAATACATTAGTGTCTCAGCTTTGCCACATCCCCTCCAACATTTATCACTCAATTTTTTTCCAGAGAACTATTGAATCCAACTTTCCCAAGATTTTATTCACCTTTTTAACTTTGTTCTTATTTATTTTTTGTTTAGATTTATCTGGTTCTGAGAGGAGAACATTGAAGTCCCCCACTAGTGCAATTTTACTGTCTATTTCCTCCATTTAACATCTTCTTTAAAAATTTAGAGGCTATGCCCTTTGGTGCATATATATATATATATATATTTAGTAGTGATATTATTTCATTGTTCATGATAATTTTTATGAAGTTATAAATTCCTTCATATCTTTTAATTAGATCTATTTTTTCTTTAGCTGTATCTGAGATCATGATTGCCACCCTTGACATATTTTTTTTTATTCTCTTCCAGTCACCCTTACTCTGTGTGTGGCTCCCTTCCCCCAAATATATTTCTTGTAAACAATATATCATAGGATTCTACTTTTTAAATTCACTCTATCTGCTTTATTTTATGGGTAAATTCAATTCATTCATATTCACAGTTATGGTAACAAATTGTATTCCCTTCCATCTTATTTTCTCCTTTTGATCCTGTCCTTTCTTTCTTCTTTCACTCTGTCCCTCCTCACAAGTGTTTTGTTTTAAATCATGCCCTTCCCCAACTTCTCCCTACCTTATATTATCCCCACTTTCTTATCTTTTCCCTCTCCTACTACTCTAGGATAAGATAGGATTCTATACCTGGATGACTATGGTCGTCATTTCCTCTCTGAGCCAAATCTGATGAGAGTAGAGTTTAAGCATTGTCCAATGCCTTCCTCATCCACCCCTCCACTATAATAGTTGTATTAATCATTAGATAATCTAATTTACCTTGTTCCATCTCTCCCTTTTTGTCTTAATGCAATCCTTTTTTTTCACCTTTTATTTTATTTTTTGGATATCATGTTGTTCTAATCAACTTATTCTGGAATCCTCTTTCTATGTGCACTCCTTCTAACTGCCCCAATAATGATAAAAAATAAGGGGTACAAATATCTTCTTTCTGTATAGTAATATAAAAAGGTTGACTTTAATGAATCCCTTATGTTTTCTCTTTCTCATTTACCTTTATATGCTTGCTTCTCTTGAGTCTTATTTTGAACATCAGATTTTCTGTTGATGCCTAGGCTTTTCATTAGAAATGCTTGGAAATATTCTATTTTATTAAATCACAATTTTTTTCTACTGAAGGAATATACTTGATTTTGCTGGGTAGGTGATTCTTGGTTGTGAACCTGTTTCCTTTGCCTTCCAGTATATCATATTCCAAGCTTTCTGAACCTTTAATGTAGAAGCTGCTAAATCTTATGTAATCCTGACTATGACTCCATGGCATTTGAATTTTTTCTTTCTGGCCATTTGTAGTATTTTCTCCTTGTTCTGGGAGCTCTTGAATTTAGCTATAGTGTTCCTGAGAGTTGTCATTTGGAAATTTATTTTAGAAAATAATTGTTAGATTCTTTCAATGTCTATTTTGCCCTTTTGTTCAAGAATACTAGGGCAGTTTTATTTTATAATTTCTTGTAATATAATGTCTAGGCTTTTCTTTTGATAATGTTTTTCAGGTAGTCCAATGATTCTTAAATTGTCTCTCCTAGATCTATTTTCCAGGTCATTTGTTTTTTTCCCAACATGATATTTCATATCTTCCTCTATTTTTTCCTCTTTTGATTTTGCTTTGTTGTTTTGGATGTTTCATAAAATTATTAGCTTCTACTTGTCCAATTCTAAATTTTAAAGCATTATTTTTTCCATGACTCTGTGAATCTTCTTTCCCATTTGGCCAATTCTACTTTTTAAGGTGCATTGTCTTTTCTCACATCACTTTCATTTCTCTCCCTCATTTTTCCTCTGCCTCTTATTTGATTTTGGAAATAATTTTTGAGCTCTTCTGGAACCTGAGAAGAATTCACATTTTTCTTTGAAATTTTCTATGTAGCTGATTTAATCTCACTGTTCCCTTCTGATTTTGTGCCTTGTTCTTGTTACTATAATATTTTTCTACAGTTAGGGGTTTCTGTTTTTGACATTTGCTCATTTTTCTAGCCTTTTTCTTGACATGTGTTTACTTTAAAGGTGTTTTCTGTTATCAGGGTAGAGAGGGAACTCTTCTAAACTTCAGTTCTTCCTTCATTGTATCCTTAGCTCTATTTCAGGGGTCTTTGGAAGTTTCAGTTCTTCCAAGATGATATGATGGCCTGTGGGTTGGGAGCTCTAAAGTCACCTAATTGCTAATTCAGTCTCAACAGGGCCTGCTGATAGCTTGTAGATCTCAGAGCACTGGGCATTACATTGTGCTGGGGTTCAGAGCTAAGCTTCAGGCTTGGGTAGGTGCTTTGGGCTTTACTCTGAGCTTCCACTGGCCAGACATACTATGAATTGACTTGCTGTGGGGTTTGAGTTTGGGACCTCATTGCTGACTTGGACAGGAGCTCTGGGCCTCCCCTTAGGCTTGCATAGACCAGGCACATTACAGACTTCCTTGCACAGGGTTTTGGGTTTGGGGCCTCTCTGTAGACTTGGCAAGGGACTATGTGCCTTCTTTTAGGCTTGTACAAGCCAGGCAAACAGCAAATTGCCTTGTATTATGGCTTAAAGCCTCACTCTAGGCTTGCTCTGAGGCTTGGAACTTCAAGGGTTGGGTGTGAGTTGCTCTTCTATTGGCTTAGGAAGGATTTTGGGGTGTTGAAATTGGTGTAGGCCCAGTTTTAGAACCTGGGAGCAAGAGGGGTGGGGATTTGTTGTTGTCTTGTGCAGATATTCCTCAATGCAGCCTTGTTGTGGGATATATTCCCTTTTTATCCCAGTGAAACAGTCCCTATTTTGCCAAACTACCAAGTTGTTTTCTCTAGGAAAGTTGTTTCATTGCTTTCCCTTGTTTATTCTCTCACTCCAGAATTAATTTTGATCATAATTATAATTTTAATGATTATAACAAAATTATTATTTTTAGGTTTATTGGAGAGAATTCTCAGAAAGATTTGACCTTCTGTGACTCTACTCTGCCACCTTGGCTCCACCTCCTCTAAGGTATTTTCAAGGACATTCCCATGACATATTATAAATCCACATGACAAGTAATGACTACCAGTTAGAAGTGGAAACAAAAGTGAAATTTGTTTCTTTGAAATCATATATATTTTCCCCAGTTCAAATTATGCTAAAGACTTCCTTCTGCCAAACATTGGACAGGCTCAAAAAACCACAGGGCCTCTCTGTTATAATTTTATTCAGTTTCCTTCTTTTAACTAGTTACTTCTTTTATGGTTGTTTTTATATGATAATTGGAGAGAGAATGAGTATAACGCTCACATCAAAACATTAACACACAGGAGAAAGCAATGTGCTTAGAATCAAAAGATGTGAATTCAAATTCCTTACTTGTTAGGTAGATAGAATTCACCATAGGTAGCATCTTGGTATCTTTAAAGTGAAGGGACTTTCCTTGTCATGTGGTTTAGATTACTTCTCAAGAGGCTTCTTCTCTGAAACATTGGAAGTCCCTTGTGAGTCAATTAAGTGATTGGTGGCTGCTGAAAGATAAATCGACTATGGAACAGGATGATTATCACCACCACAGGATGATAGATACATTTGAAATTGGAAAGAACCCTATTGGTCAGCTAGTCCTAGTGCCTCATTTACCAGACTGAAAATTGTGGAACCTAGAGAGTTCAAGTGACCTGTCCAAGGTCCTAGAGGTTCTCTGACTCTCAACATTTCTATACTATTTTAAAGTTTGCAAAGCACCTTAAATCCCTTGGATCTATTTAGGAGGTAAGCTCCTTGAAGGCAGGGATTACTTTTGTTTTCCTTTGCCTGGCACATAGTTATGGCGTAATAAACACTTCTTTAAGTCTCACAACTATCCTGGGAAGGAGGTATTTTTATTATTTCCATTTTAAGAATGTGGATATGGAGGTTGAGTGAGACTAAATGAACCTGTGGCACCTATCTCATAAGAACTATTAAAGATTACTTGAGATAGGATATATATATATATATATATATATATATATATATATATATATATATATATATATATAGCTGTTAATCCTTTGAAACTTTGAAAGCTGTGAATCCTATCCAAATATAAGATTAATATCTACATCATTCTGGGGATTTCTTTTATTTTTCATGTTATTTTCAAAATGACAATACCATTAATTGCAAGCAAAACTAAACAAAAAACTCTTCTAAAGAGCTGTGTGTATGTGTGTGTGTGTGAAATTTTGACATATTTCCCTGTTACATAATAGTCAAGGATTTGCCCTTAAGAATTTTACATTGTTTAGGGAACTCAAGGGTTTTTTTTTGGTCTATTTTTAAGATTATTTCTTAGTTTTTGTGGTGAAAAGGAGGACAAGGGATACTATGGTTGCCAAAGGAAAGCTGTATTAGTGAGAGGATGTTTGCTCCCAATCTAGAAGCAAAAAGTGGGCTAGTAGTTATCATCTAGCATAGAGAGAGCTAAGACTAGGCAGGTGGGCTGCACACAGCCTGTGACATTCCCAGAGCCTGAAGTGAAAAGAGATTGAAATTGGGAAACATTTAATGCAACAAAGTAAAATACAATAAAATATAAATGTCAATTTGTGGTTGTCTAAGACAACATGCTACTAACAGGCATCCTTATTTTGGTTTATTGACCTGTTTCTATTTTAGTTTGACAACACTGATAAAAATGCTCTGCCTATGTGAGAATTAGGAGGTGCTTATAAACTCTGTGCAGCCTTTATTGCCCCAGAACTCATATGAGTCACAACCCCAAGACTCACTCCCTTTGCCTTAGTTCTCTCTGTCCTACCAAGCATTTAGCCTTTAGGACAATCACTTTTTAATATCTCTAGGATAGAACATGAACTTCTCTACTAGGGCTTTGATACCTTTCACAATTTGGCTTCAGCCTATCTTTTCTTAGATCTCACATGAGCTCCCAGTCCCATGCACTCTACATTATAACTCAATGACTTCAATGCTGTTTCCATATCCTGACTTTATGCCTTTGCTTTGACTCTTCCCCATGTCTGTTGTGCCCTCCCTTCCCACATCTGCCTTGATCCTGATGGTAAAATTCAGCTCATGTGCCACCTCCTTCAAGTATACTCACGCCATTATCATCAATTCTCTTTCATACATTTTCTCTTTAATTATCTGGGTAGAAGCCATTTCTTCCCTGAAGAATGCAAACTCCCAGAAGATTGGGACTATTTCTTTCTTATCTCCGTAACTCTGAATCTAACATAGTGGCTGAAGCATATTAGGGACTTTATAAAGCTAATTAAATTGAATTAAAATTACATAAATTTGTTTCGAAAATACATCTGTTTTTTTGTCCTGCTTAAGCTCCCCTGACATTTTAAAACAGAAATTGTATTTTGTAACTTTATGGCATAAGTTGTATAAATGAATAGTTGAATGAATGAAAAGACACTTTATAAAATACCTACTATGTGCAAGGCACTGTGCTAAGTCCTGATGATACAAAAGCTTTAAAAATGAGATGTCCTGATCCTCAAGGAATTTGCAGCCTAATGGAGAAGACAATGTATATCTAAATGACATAAATACATTTATTTACACATGTTATATGTATATGCATATGCACATATTATATATGTTTGTATTTGTGTAGGAATAAATGTTATCTTGCTCAGAGATGTGTCTCAGTTTACTCTTTTATTAAAATTCTACTGTAACTGTATACACACATACATAAACACACATACATGCATACATACCCAATTCTACTATAAATATATATACATACATACATACATGCATGCATACACAATTTTAATATAACCGTATCACACATACATAAACATACATACACACATACATAAACATTGTCTTCTCCTTTAAACTGTAAATTTCTTCAGGACAAAGATGGTCTCGCTTTTAAGGCAGTAGTATAATCAGGACTTAGCACAGTCCCTGGCACATAGTAGATATTTAACAATTTTTTCAGACACTTATCTATTTGTCTCTGACTCTCTCATTACATATATGTGTCTCTCTGTGTGCATAAGCACATGCATATACCACACACAAAAGGCAGAAATTAGAGTCCAATAATGGTTCAACCCAACGAAAACCATTTTCTAACAATTAAAGCTGTCTAAACAGTCTTAGGATACCCTTAACTAGAGCTCTTTTAGTAAAGGCTAGGAGACCACTTGGTAGGAATGTTGTCTGAGATTATCCATATCACTGGATAATCATTGAATGAAAGAAATGGTTCCTCAAGCTCCTTCTAACTCTGAGTCTGTAATTCTATGAAGGAAAAAATGAAGACTAATTGAGCTTCTGTTGCTATTCTCTCTCCTAGCAAGCTCATCAAATTAAAAGTCTTAGGGCATGATACCTGCTATTTCCATTAGCACTAGAATGAATGCTAACATAACAGCCCCAGATAGAGGTGAAGTAGAGATATTGGGCTTAGAGCTAGGAAGACCTGAGTTTAAATCCTGCCTCAGATACTAAGAAGCTATGTGACCATGGGCAAATCATTTACTATCTTTTGGTCTTGGTAACCTCCCTTATAAAAACAGGGAGCTGGAGTTAAAGTCCTATAATGTCTCTGCCAACCCAAAATGTTCTCCTGTAGTCCTAACTATGCCCCAGTCTAGTAGTTGGGACCTGCAATTGGTTGAGTTTTTAGATGTCTCCAAACTAAGAGTCAGAAATATGTCATTGAATTACTTGATAACACAGTATAACTGGTACAATTCAGTGCTAAAATGAGCTGAAAAAATCAAAAGAACATTCCCTCTTTACTTCAGAAATTTAAGTAGATTGCTTCTTTCCCCAAGTCACATGATACAGACAAATGTGTGTTGGATCCAGTTTGAACCTTGTTGGAGAGCTGATCGTTAAATTTTATACATCGTTTATGAGTTGGCAAGTCAGAGTTTAATTTATTGGTTTGATTGTCTAGACCAGTGGTTCCCAAACTTTTTTGGCCTACTGCCCCTTTCCAGAAAAAAATATTACTTAGTGCCCCCTGGAAATTATGAAACTATTTATTGAACTCAGAATAGAATGAAATACAAAAAAAGTGTGGCCATCACCACTCCCCTAGATTGCTGCAGCACCCACCTGGGGGTGGTAGTGCCCACTTTGGGAATCACTGGTCTAGACTTACAAAGGTGATAGAGAAAATGTTAATAATGTAGATTTCATTTATTGGTGTACTTTTATTTGTCATTAAATATTTTCTAATTATATATAAAACAATTTACCAATAATTTTTCAAATTTCAAATCCTCTTTCATAAAGGCAAAAACTTTAAAAAGAAAATTCACTTAGCCCCAATTTTCTCTGTCTTGATTGCTCATGCTTTCTTTCAAATTTCTGGCTAGAGCTATAATGATGGGAAATGCTTTTAGGTTCATGGAATCAAAAACCTAGAGTTGAAAAGGAGTCTTTCATTTTTTAGCTAAGAAACTGAAGAGGCGAACTGACTATCCCTAAGGTCACACAGCTGGTAAATTTTAACAGATTTCCAAATTATCAGTTTGATAACTTCCAGCCAATCACAAGACTACATGCAGAGTATAAAAGGAAGAAATGTGGAACCAGTCACTTCATTTGGTTTCATATCATGATGCCGCTGGTGGTGTATGTCATCTTGTCTGTTTCTGGGAGCCTCGTGGCTGGTATGATGAAATAATGAAAGGGAAGCTAGCTGCAGCTGAGGGAGGGAGGGTAGGGATGATCACTGGTTCACAATGTGTAGGCACTGATCTAACTTTTCAGTTGATAAAATTTTAAAGTGCCCTGGGATTTGAACCTGGAACAAACCTTTTGGTGAATGGTGGCTGTGAAGGATGAAAGTATACCTTGTGTTCATTGTGTATACATTTTGTAAATATCTATTTTATATTTGATTACATGTATATCTGCAATCTCTCATTTGTGAATATAAATTCCTTGAAGGTAGTCTCAGTTTCATTTTTGTCTTTTGATCCCCAGTGCCTAGAATTGAGTCTGATACTTAGCAGATGCTTGATAAATATTTATTGATTGACACATTAACTGATATATTAAATTATAAATTACAAATAATAATTATTATTAACTATTAGTAACAGATTGTTATTAGAAATGTCAAAAAGGGCCTAGGGATTAAGCATTCAGTTTATTCTTCTCATCAATGAGTGACAAGAAGCTTTTTAAAAGAGTTCTAAAAAAGTACTGAAGGAGGCAAGAATTGGTGATTTGGAACTAGTTGGAGAAGGGTGTTTGGAGAATATCAAACTACTTGGGAATGGACAAGGTTTAGAAACTAGAAATTAGAAGAGAGAGGATGATGATATGTATCAGAAGCTTTTTACTGTACTGGAATCATCACAGGAAATGGAGATGGAATAAGTCTACTTGGCATCTATTTGTGGCCTAACAATGGAATGATCTTGGTCAAGAAATGGAATTTCTTAAATGAGCACAAATTTGGAGCTAGAAGGGAATTTAAGGCATCACTGAATTGAATCCTCTCATTTTACAGCCTCCTTCAGTACTTTCTTAGAACTCTTTTAAAAAGGTTCTAGTCACTCATTGATGAGAAGAATAAACTGAGTGCTCAATCCCCAGGTCCTTTTTGACATCTCTAATAATAATCTGTTACTAATAGTTAATAATAATTATTATTTGTAATTTATAATTTAATATATCAGTTGTATATGAAGAAACTGAGTAGCAGAGAGAATAAGTGATTTACTCAAGGCCATGAGATAATAAATGACAGAGGAAAGATCTGAGCTCTGAGCCCAGAGTTCCAAATCTAGCCATCTTTTCCCTTCAATTCTCCATCTGTTAAATGAGCAGGCTAATTCTCATACTCACTATCTCACAGGGTTGCTATGGGGAAGGAATTTGTGAAACACACTGTGAATTTGAGCTTTTTTTGTTATTGTTTCGTCCTTAGGCATGCCGAGGGTGATTCACAGGACAGAAGTGACCAGTATTGTGGGAGAAAATGTGACATTGTCCTGCCAGCTGCCCACAGACAATGAGGTCCTCCAAGTTACATGGCAGAAAGAAGGACCAACAACAGCTAACATGGCCACATACAGCACCCACCACAGTCCCAGATTACTTGGATCCTACCATGAACATGTTCGAGTGACCCAAAGTGATTTGAACTCCTCAGCTATCACCCTTGATTTTGTTACCTTAGAAGATGAAGGATGCTACAGATGTATCTTCAGCATCTTCCCCATTGGACCTGTCCAGGGCAGGATGTGTTTGAGTGTTTATGGTAAGTCATTGAAGTGGCACCATGGACAGCAGGGTATATGATATGACATTCTCTATGGGAACAAAAGCAACGCATTATTCCTTAGAGTTATTGGGGCTGTTTGCTGAGAGATTTGTGGTCATCTGTAGTGTGTGACTTGGACTAGAATCTGTTAAAGTTCCTCGTTGGTTGAAAATTCTATGATTTTAGTAGAATCTAAATAAGGAGAATGCATTAGGATGCATAGGAAAGGGTTTAAGCATCACCTTGGAATGTTTACAGTGGGTTGAGGAGCTCCCCTTGGTTCATTGGAATATAAGATCTCGGGTCATCTAGTGAAATTTCCCCATTTTACAGATGAAAAAACTGAGACACAACAAAATGAAATGATTCACTGAGCTCATACAGCTAGTGAGCTGCTTAGAAGTCATTCAGTTTTAGGTCTTGCTTTCTTTAGGACCAGCAAAATTTTCCAAAATTTTAGAGGTTTACATATTAAAGCCTAACTTGACCTGAAAACTCTCTCTCTCTCTCTCTCTCTCTCTCTCTCTCTCTCTCTCTCTCTCTCTCTCT
>NC_058131.1:17999544-18057098 GCF_016433145.1 Gracilinanus agilis | reverse complement strand
TATATATATATATATATATATATATATATATATATATATATATATTTATATTCTACGTTAACTCTATTAGAGAAATAGACTCACGAGCCAAGGAAATGTATTCAGGCAGTACCAGGGAAAGACACAAAATAAATCATTTACATGCTTTCCCCCCCATATTCAGTTTCTGCTGCATCCATCCATCCATCTAGCTATCCTTCCATCTTTCTACTTACCTATCTCTCCACCTATTATTTTTCTATCTACCTATCTACCTACCTACCTGTCTACCTATCCATTCACCTATTATCTTCTAACTACATATCCATCCCTCTATTCTTTATCTGCCCTTCTATTTATTCATCCATTATCTATTTCTACCTATGTACTTACCTCTCTTTCCATCCATAAATTACCCACCTATTCATACCTATGTATCCATCCATCTGTTTATTCATTTACCTGTTTATTCATTCACTAACTTGATGTTCTATTTACTTATTTATTTACTATTTTGTTTATTTACTTTTATTTATCATTTTAACCGTTTCATTATTTTCCACTTGTTAGTTACTTATATATTTGTTTATTCATTTTGCTGCTTGGTGTATTCATAAGCTCTAAGGAGGCAAAACAACTTTTAAGACCTACTAGAACTACTCTACTCAATTTACAGAGGAGGAGATCAGAACCCAGAGGGTTGCAGTTTCTTGTCCTTAAAAATAGAGTGTAAGTGACAGAATCAGGACTTGAACTCAGGTTTCCAGACTCGAAGGCCAATGTTCTTTTTAAAATGTTAGGCAGAAGAGGTTACATTTTATCATAAAGGCAATAGAGATCCAAAAAAGTTTTTTGAGTAGAGAAGTGACATATTCATATATATGTACACTAAATGCAAAGTCACTTGAATGGACAATAGCATATGGTACTGATTGAAGAGGAAACATTTGATCTATGACTTGGTGGAAGTTAGAGTTCCTAAGAGACACACATGAGGAGAGAGAACATTCCAGGCAAGGGAAAACTATAAGAAGACTATTTGGATAGTCCTCTCTTTAGGACAGAGTCTGCTCTTTTCTACAGTCCTCATCAGTAATATGGGAGTATTAATAATAGCCCCTCCCTCCCAGGGTCATGGTGAGGATCAAATTAGATAATGATTGGAAAGTGCTTAGCATAGTTGCTTGGCACACAGTAGGTGCTATATCAATGCTTGAAAAATAGTCTGATGAGGCTCTGAGCTAGGCAAATGACTGTACAAAATGCAAGAAAGGGATATATAAAAATGAGGCTTTTCCTAGATGACATTCTCTTCACTGAAGACCCTTCCCATAAAAATCATTTTGTGGATCTAGCCAAGGAAGGAGCTGATTAGCTTGTACTACAGCTCATGTCAGCCTATGAGAAAGATTCTTCTTTTACCCTGAGATATTTGGGATGCTTAGCCCATAACACCATTTTAACATCCCATTAAAACCAGGCCCCAAATAGAAATGATAAAATGTAAGGCAGGTAATGATGGGATTTCCATCTCTTGAACTCAGAATATGGCAGTTAGTTTGACCACATCTTTTCCTCCTTCCCTTGCCCCCCTCAGCCTTACAAAAGGGGATCTTCTCTTTATACCTCATTCATTCCCACACTCCAGATTTGGAATTGGGCAGCTTTAGGACCAGGGCTGGTTTACCTTGCCCTGTGTGTACCTTACCCTTTCAAAAGTTCATTTCTTCTTGTGTGGAATATGGAAGGTAGGGTGGGGTGATGGCTATAATATTGAACTTGGGGTCAAGAACAGCTGGGTTTGAATGGAAATATGAGCTCCTGGAGGAAAGCAACCTTTGTTTGCCTGGCTTTGTAAAAAAATTTGGGATCCAAAGAAATATGGTTTCCTGGCAAGGATGGTGAGTAACTTGAAAAAATGGAACAGAAGGGCAACTAGGTGGCTCAGAAGATAGATGGTCAACACTTTAGCCCAGTGCTTCACTCCTAGTAAGTTCTTAATAAATTCTTGTTGACAGGTTGATTCTAATATTGCCTTAGATACCGACTGCCTCTGTGGCCCTGGGCAAGTCACTTGTTCCCTTTGCCTCAGTTTCCTCCTCTGTCAAATGAGGTGATGAAGGAAATGGTGAACCACTCAAGTATCTTTGCCAAGATAACTCCAAATGGGTTCACAGAGAGTCAGACATGGCTCAAACAAATGAAGAAAACCAACAAAATCTGCAAACCTTATAGCACTATAGAAACATTACACAAGATGATTTAAAATTGTTCTTGTTTCTTAAACTCATGAATATAGAGGGAATAATGTGAGAGAACAAATCTATACATAGTCTTCCTCCCTAGAGGGTATAGGCTCCACAGGTTCATAAGACCAGTCTCTGACAAGTGTGAAAGTCAAGACATTCATTTGGGGAAGATTTTGGGGATGCATAAGGGTATACAGTACTAAAACATACCTTAAAGGTATATTTTAGCATTCTATTTCATAGATGGGGAAGCTGAGGAAGCTTTTGTTGAAAGAGAATCAAAAGGCCTAACTAATTATTCCACCTTTCCTGCTTACTACTTGTATAGTCTTGGGCAAATCAATTTATCGTTCTGTGACTCAATTTCCTCAATTGTAAAATGAGGAGTTTGGCTTAAATGATCTCTGAGGTTTCTTCTAGTTCTAAGCTTGTGATCTAAGCTTGATTAAAGAAATCAAGCTGAGCTGGAAAGTCACTTCCTATAATTCTTTCACCTAATTTTTCAATACTCAGGCTACTGAGTTGTGTCAGCAGATAATGGGATTAAAAGTCACTGGTAGCTCCTGTCACACCTTACCAAAGTGTCTCAGTGATTACTTTTCTCTGTGTAGAAGATCATGTCACTAAAATGATGGGGAAGAGAATTAGGGAAACTTTTTGGGCAAGGGAAAATCTACTGTATCATCATTTCGATTTCTTGGAACTTCAAACTGAAAATGAAATTTTTTTAACTTGGTAGGGTAACACCCACTCTGCTTCCTTAATGTGTGTGGGCTGGAGTTGGGGAGAAAGAAAGCCCAACTGATGTCTTTCCAGTAACAAGAGCCATAATGACCATGACCCAGAGGGAAACATTCAGAGGGTGGGGATTCCAGATTGGAAAGATACTGTCAAGAGTCAGGAAGGTTTGAAGTGATGAGAGAAGGAAAAAGAAGCCAAGGTGTGGGTTAAGATGTGAGTAGTGTAGTGCAAATGAGAATACTGAGCCTGAAGTCAGATTACTTCATTGAACCTCAGTTTCCCCATCTGTTAACTCCCCCTCTCCCCTTGCAGTGATCTGAGATTGAAATGAAATAACTTTATGGAAAAATTATTGAAAACTTTAAAGCACTATGCAAATTCCAGTTATTTTTTATTATTGTAAAGGGATTTGTTTCCCCATCAGTTTACCCCAAACCTTTGCCTTGAATATGCAACATGATTATCAGACCTGAAAATAAAGTGGTGGAGATCAGATATTCTTGGAGAAAAAAAAACAAGCAAACAAGTTCATTCCTAGCTAGGGGCAAATCAACAGTTTATTTTTATGTAGTACTACCTTAACATATTGATTTCTTCATTTTGGATGGGAAAAACTGAGACATAGAGAAACTGAGTGACTTGTCTAGGGTCAGTCATTGAGTATCTGAGGATCTGAATCTACCTCTGAAAGAGTAAGAAATAAGACTGTTCTCTAACCTGGGTTAATCAATCAATCAATCAGTATGTATTTATTTGCTCTGCTAAGTGCTATTTATCAGCCCTGTGCCTGATGCTGGGCATATTAAACCAAAAACCAATAAAGAAACAATTTCTACACTCAAGGATCCATATTCTATTAGAATTGGCAGATGGATGCACATAGATAGATAGATAGATAGATAGATAGATAGATAGATAGATAGATAGAAAGATGGATGGATGGATAGCTAGCTAGCTAGCTAGCTAGATGGATGGATGGATGGATAGATAGGTAGATAGATGATAGATATATAGATAGATAGAAAGAAAGATTGATGGATAGATAGATAGATAGATAGATAGAAAGATAGATTGAAAGATGGATGGATGGATACCTAGCTAGCTAGATGGATGGATAGATGGATGGATGAATAGATAGATAGATAGATAGATAGATAGATAGATAGATAGATAGATAGATAGATAGATAGATAGATATGGATAGACTGATAGAGAGTTAAGGAGACAGAAGGATAGATAGATATAGATGGAAAGACTGATAGACAGATAGATAGACAGATAGATAGATAAAATAGATGCATAAATAAATTCATTTACATGGTGTTCATGGAATTGGGGCAGTTTTGTGCTATTAAAGCTTATTAGGTTAAAATTATGCTAAGACTTTTGGGATATCAAAAGTATATCCATAATTCATACCTACATATATACATATATATATATGTGTGTGTGTGTATACAAATATAGATATAGCTACATCTATGTAAATTACTTATTTTATATGCCAAATGTTTATGTAGAGATATACATGATGTGGTGTGAGTGTGTGTGAGTGTGTGTGTGTGTGTGTGTGTGTGTGTGTGTGTGTGTGTGTACATGCTAGAGAAGACCATTTTTTGAGAAGAGGCACACCAGCTGAGCAGAGGGAGAGTGGCCTTTTGGTCATGCTCTGATCCAATTCTTCTTGGAAATACTTAAAATGACTTGGCTAATCCTGTGTTTTTGGGCACATTGCCCAATACTTGGGTGACTCATGGTCTTTCCAGTATAGCAATATGATCAAAGTCCCATGACCCCAGAGAACAAACTTGCATGTGCCAGAGTTCCTGAAGACTCTGCACTTTTCCTCAGGTGGGGACTTCTTGCAAGAGAAGTTGTGGAAATTCTGCGATCCTATTTTTATCATGGGAAGGATTTTAACAGGTTGGCTAATGCCATAGCTGTAACACTGGAAGGGGGCTCAGAGTTCATCTAATGCAATCTCTTTATTTTATAGATGAAGAAACTGAGGCTCAGAGAGGGCCTTGTGAACCTTCTCTGAACCTGTCTAAGTTCACAAAGATAATAAAGGGCATTTCTGAAGTCTGAGTTCAGTTTCTCAGGCCACCAATTAAAATCTCTTTCCATTGCTCTGTATTCTTTCTCACTTTGGAGGCTTAAGGCTTCCCCATTTCTTCCCAGGCTTTATTCACATTATATCCTTTTGAGAATATAAACTCCTTGAGGTCAAGGACTATTTCCTATTTGACATTCTATCTCAATTATTTGATTCTTTTGAAATAAATCAGCATGGGTTCGGGGTATAGCCTCAGCCAGTGATGGGCAAACTTTTCAAAGAGGGGGCCAAAGGAAAGGAAATGCTCATCTGTCAGTCTGTTTCTAAGGCAGCTCTTTCGAAGTTTCCTTGTATTGTATCCTACTCATTGTATTTATCAGATTAGGAATAATGTCGCACTCAGCAAGATAGAACATTTCAGGGGGCTGCATCAAGCTGGCGGGCTGTAGTTTGCCCATCACTGGCCTAGGGGCTTCCATCTATTTCCCCAGTTTGCTTTTCATGGAAATCAAGCTGAGGATTTGAACTCTGGGTATGTTGGTGACTTCAAGTGTGTGCCCTCCAAAGATGCAGAGGAGTTAGTAAGTTCTTGGGGAATCTATAGTGTTGGCTAATATTAGAGAGGCAAAGTTATGGGTATCTTTATAGTGAACATTCCTCCCATAGATGAGCTTAACTAGATGGCCTCCAAAGCCTCTTCTGGGTCTCAAATTCTATGATTATGGAGCTCCAAGGAAATATGATTTCCTGGCAAGGAGGGGAAATGACTTTTCAAAAATGGTACAGAAAGGCAGCTAAATGGCTCAGTGGATCAGAGAGCCAGGACTGGAGATAGGAGGTCCTGGGTTCAAATCTGACCTCAGACATTTCTTAGCTGTTTGATCCTGGGCAAGTCACTTAATCCCCATTGCCTAGCCCTTACCTTTCTTCTGCATTGTAACTAATGTTTAGAATTGATTCTAAGACAGAAAGTAAGGCTTTTTAAAATGTAATTTAATTAAAAAATGTTTATATATTCAGCATGAAGGAGAAAGGAAGATGTATAAGAAATATTGGGACTATTTCTCTAAATCCCCATAATTATCTTTGAGAAATGACTTGCTTTGATAACGATTATTGTTCATTTGTTTCAATTGTGCCCAGCTCTTTGTGACCCCACTTGGAGTTTTCTTGGCAAAGATGTTGGAGTCGTTTTCCATTTCCTTCTTTAGTTCATTTTACAGATGAGGAAACTGAGGCAAATAGGCTAAAATCATTTACCCAGAGTCACACAGCTAGTAAGTTTCTGAGACCAGCTTTGAATCAGGAAGATGAGTCTTCCTAATTCCAGGTCCAGCCCATTATCCACTGTGCCACTTAATTACCTCTAAGGTGTTATAAAAAAGATGGAACTGAGAAGATCTGAGCCCCAGACTGCCTCTGCAATTCACTAGTTTTGTGACCCCAGACAAGTGGATTAATCTCTCTGAGCATCTAACCAGTAATGCCTATCTCACAGGGTTGTTGTAAGGCTCTCATGATGCCCTGTATGAAAAGTGTTTTATAACATTTAAATTACGGTGTGATCCATTGATCAAGAAGCATTTACTAAGTATCTACTCAATGCCAGACACTATGCTAGGCATCAGGAGGTACAAGAAAAAAAATGGACATAGTTCTTGCCCCTAAAGAGTTTATAGAGTGGGAGGAGAATCATAATCTCAGTCTCTCTCTGTCTCTGTCTGTCTGGCTCTCCTAATATATACCCACACTGAATATAAGGTGATTTGAGGGGAAAGCACTAGTGATTAGTGGTATTAGAAAAGGTCATCTGTAAGAGTTCTTGTGTCTTGAAACCAGATGGTAATTTGGAGAGATTGAGAGGAGCGAGGGGTGCCTTCCAGGTTTAGGGGCCAGCCTGTTCAAAAAAACAAAACAAAAGGAAACGATCTAGAACTGATACAGATTTTGCTAGCAGCATATATTTATTGTCCTTGAAAAATGAATTTGTTAAAATTTATCATTATCCTCTAGTTCTTTCCAAAGACAACACTGCCATCCTATGTCTCCTCTGCTAAAATCATTCCCTTAAATCAGCACTGTTATTATCAGAACAATCTCAATGTTTAATAAATGGAAAATACTGAAGCCTTTAATGTATTTATTAATAACACAATTTTCTACATAGTATTCCTAGGTCTTTATTATATTACTGTCATCCACTTTATATATTAAGGATAATGATGGAAAATTATTCTTTTTTATCATAATGGAAAGTAAAGAAAATAATGTTCTGTGCCAGTAAAAGACCACTCCCTGCCCCCAGAAAATCATGGAGGAGTTTGGTAGAGTGCTTTATGAAAGGAATAGCAAGAAGGTCAATTTGGTTGAATAGAAATATGAATGGAGAAGTGAAATATAGAAAGGTTGGTGGAGGCCAGGTTGTAAAGGGCTTTGAATGACAGATGGAAGAATTTAGTTCATTTCCTGGAGATAATATGGAGCCTCTGGATTTTATTGAGCATAAGGTGTAAGACAAGGTTAGATTTGTTCATTAGGTAGATTAGTTTCATGGATGCATGGAGAATAGATTGGAAAGACTAAAGACTTTGAAGAAAAGAGACCAAGGAAGAGGCTACTGCAATGGGTGATTAAGTAGATAGAATGGTCCTTTTCCTTCCCTTCCCTTCCCTCTCCTTTTAGACTAGAAATGATGGACTCAGGGGGAAGCTAGGTTATGCAGTGGATGGAGAGCCAGGCCTGGAGATTGGAGGTCCTGGGTTCAAATCTGACCTCAGACACTTTCTAGCTAGAATCCTGGGCAAGTCACTTAACCCCTATTGCCTAGCTCTTCTCACTCTTATGCCTTAGGGTCAATGTTGACTCTAAGAGGGAAAGTAAACATTATTAAAAAATAATTTAGGAGATGGATATGTCATTGAAGAGGACACACTATATACCAGAGATTTTGTGCAGGTAAGAATGACAACAGTTAGCAACTGATGAGCTGTGGGAATGAGGCAGAGTAATCAAGGATGACACAAGGTGGTGAACCTGGATAAATGAGCTGAGCAAGTTCAGAGGACTGGTGAGTTCAGAAGCAAACAAGATGAGTTCAGTTTTAGCCACATCGAGTTTGAGATACCTGGGAGGTAACCAGGTGGAAATGTCCACTAGACCTGTGGTGGCAAACCTATGGCTTGCATGCCAGAGGAGCACTCAGAGCCCTCTCTGTGGGCACACACACCATCACTCACCAGAGTTTGTTACCAGAAAGCCAGAGGGACTGGGGCTGAGCTTCAAACTTCCCCCTCTCCATACATGCCTGAGGACATTTCTCACATCATCTACCCCTCTGCCCAGAGCCCAAAGGGATTGCTTCCTCCCTCCCCTGTCTGGGGCAAAGTGGAGGGTGGGGAGAAGGAGGAGAATTGGGGTGTGGCATTTCATCTCTTAAAGATCTGCAATCACAACACTAAGGCAGTTGTGCAAGCCAGTGGTGGAGAGTGGAGATGAGGAAAAGTAACTGCCTCTCTCTCTAGGAACCATAACAAAGTCAGGAATCTAAACAGGGAACTGCCCAGAATTCTATTTGCAGCAAAGATCAGTGTTCATGAAGAGAAGGAGTGAGGCAGGACTTCAGATCTCTAAGGAAGAGGGTAGAAGCCTTTTGTTTTGTTTTCTTTTTCCTAAGCAGGGTAAATAGGAAATAAAGGATAGGCAAGCAAAAAAAAATTTATCTGATCTCAGTTAGCAGGAGGGTTAGCTGGGAATTTGAAAATATTCGTCTGTGGTAGATTTTTGATTGAGATTACTGAGTCATTTCAGTCGTGTCTGACTCTTTGTCACTTCATTTGGGGTTTTCTTATCCAAGATACTGGACTGCTTTGTCATTTTCTTCTCCAGCTCATTTTACAGATGAGGAACTGAGATAAACAGGGTTAAGTGACTTGTCTAGGGTCACACACTTAGTAAGTATCTTAGGCCAGATTTGAACTGATGAAGATCAAAATTCCTAAATTCAGGACCGGCACTGCATCAAATCCTGGTTCCAATTTTTCTAAACTGTGAGACTTTAGAGAAGTTAATCCAGGTCTCAGAACTCTGTATTTATCTCCATAAAATGGGAGTAAAAATAATCACATCACCCTCCTTCCAGGGTTCTTAAGAAGAAAGGACTGGGTAAACCTTAATTAAAATAACTAAAGAAATGGACCTTATTTCTAATATAATAGAATAGAAATGTCTTCCAAGTAGAAAAGAATGCAGTCTTCTGAACGGGAAAGCAGAAACCTCAGTGTGTTGGAGGGATGGGTATATTTTCACTTTCACCTACTCCTTGTTTACCATGTTAATTTGCCATTGTACTCTCTGCCTGGGATGGAAATGTCTGTGAGGGGGCAGCTGGGTTGCTCAGTGGACTGAGAGCCAGGCCAAGAGAAGGGAGGTCCTAGGTTCAAATGTGACCTCAGACACTTCCCAGCCGTGTGACCCTGGGCAAGTCACTTGACCCCCATTGCCTACCCTTACCATTCTTCTGCCTTGGAGCCAATACACAGTATTGACTCCAAGACAGAAGGTAAGGGTTTAAAAAAAGAAAGAAATGTCTGTGAGACAATGAGAAATAGTGGAATCCAGAACTGGTTTTGGCTAAACAAGTCCTGCCTCTTGACACTAAATCAGTGGGCAAATATGAGTAAATCATTTAGCCTTTCTGAGGCTCAGTTTCCTTATCTGTAAAATGAAGTAGATGCACAATATCATCTCTAAGATTCACTCCAGTTTTCTCATTTGTCAAAGCAAAGTTTAAGGTAAAGAGTCCTGGACTTGAAGTCAGAAAGTTCTAGGTTTGACTCTTGCTTCTGACACTTATGAGCTGAGTCACCTTGACCCAACTGAGTTTTCTGGGTTTCAGTTTCCTCATATGCAAAATGAGAAAACTGGACTAATTGGCTTCTCAGGTTCCATTTGAGTCTCAATTTATTACATTTAATTATTTATATTTATGGTTAATTATATTCAATTTATTATGTATTTTCATGTGCACCCTGGACAAATCATTGAACAATGTTGTATTTCAAGTTCCTCAACTATCAAATAATGGGCCAGAACTCCTTGGCCATTAAGATATCATCCAGATCTCAATCTATCCTCCTGTGATGCTAGGGCTCAATACCCCTCAGTTTTTTCATCTATAAGATGAAAATAATAAGTTACCTTTAGTACCTACTAAATGTACCCATCCCTCCAATACACTGAGGTTTCTGCTTTCCCATTCAGAAGACTGCATTCTTTTCTACTTGGAAGACATTTCTACTAGCAATAAGGTCTATATCTTTAGTTATTGTAATTAAGGTTTGCCCAGTCCTTTCGTCTTCTTTATTTTTTTAACCCTTAACTTCTGTGTATTGGCTCCTTGGTGGAAGAGTGGTAAGGGTGGGCAAAGGGGGTCAAGTGACTTGCCCAGGGTCACACAGCTGGGAAGTGTCTGAGGCCAGATTTGAACCTGGGACCTCCCGTCTCTAGGCCTGACTCTCAATCCACTGAGCAACCCAGCTGCCCCCTTAGTCCTTTCTTCTTAAGAACCCTGGAAGGATGGTAGTGTGATTCTTTTTACTCCCATCTTATAGATGGGTATACTGAGCTCTGAGATCTGGATGAACTTGTCTAAGGTCTCACAACTAGAATGAGGTTTAACTGAAAGCTTAAGTGGTTTCTAAAGATCAGCCTGGTTCTTGTGGTCTAACCTTTGGCTACCAGGAAGCTTCTTTGCAATCCAGCCCAGAAGATTCTAGAAATGTTTTGGGTGGCAAAAAATAACTCCTTTCCAAAAGTCCCAACTGGGGAAGGGAGGGTGAAAGAGGCATCCCAAAGTTCTCATCTGTTTAAGGCTGAAAGAGTCAAAACTGTCAATAGAAAAGAAGAGAAGAACAGCAGGCTTGGAAACACTGTTGGAGATGGCAAGAGCTCGAAGACAGGGAGGAAGAGGAAAGGAACAGTTTTGGAGTTATTGGAAGGGAAAAAAAAGAAAAAAAAGACTCATTTGAGGAAATGTAGATGAGGCTTCGGAATGAGATGATAGAGGCTAATGGAAATGGTCACTGGAACCGGTTTAACACTTAAGCAGCAGGAGAAAGGCAAGGGGAAATCAGGAGAGAACTAATAAAGAGCAATAGACAATCATTGACTAATGCAATCAAAATGTGGAGGATTTTGATAAAATACAATGAATAATAATAATAATAATGATAATAAAATACAAAAAATGGACGCACACACATAATTTTATATCACTTCCACTTTCCTATATATATGTCTACTGATCCCTTTGCAAGAGATAATCTTTTATGAGAAGGAATTTGAAAAGTGGCAGAAATGAACACTCCAGCAAAACTAACCGAGATATCAAAAAGTGAATCATGGTTTAATAGGGTTTGTTGCAAGATGTCATAGAGGAGCAAAACAATCTTCTTGGCCTATAGAATATCTGGGAGGCATGATTTATGGGGGAGAACCCTCAGAGGACTGAAAGCCACGTATGAGTCCATAATATAATATGGTAGTCAAAAAAACTAGTGTATTCTTAGGTTATTAAATACACACTATTGGGGGCAGCTGGGTGGCTCAGTGGATTGAGAGCCAGGCCTAGAGACCTTCAGGGGGTCTTGCATTTGAATCTGGTCTCAGACACTTCCTAGTCATGTGACCCTGGGCAAGTCACTTAACTCCCATTGCCTACCCCTTACCACTCTTCTGCCTTGGAGCCAATACACAGTATTGATTCTAAGGTGGAAGGTGAGGGGTTAATAAATAAATACACACTGTTATTTTGATTATTAAGTGTATTAAAAGAGATGTAGGGGCTGCTAGGTGGCATAGTGAATAGTTCTAAGCCTAGAGAATAGAGGCCCTGGATTCAAATCTGACCCTTTCTTAGTTATGTGACCCTGAGCAAATCCCCAAACCCCAATCTCCTAGCCTTTACTGTTCTTCTACTTTGAACCAGTGCTTAGTATTGATTATAATACAGAAAGTAAGGGTTTAAAAAAAGAAAAGAGAGATGTAGTAGGCAGGGAAGATGATCATCTCTCTGCTTTTTCCCCAGGCTATATCATATTTGGATTATTGTTTTCTCTCCTGGGCAGTACATAGTGTTAGTCAATCATTTTGCAATCGTGTTTGAGTCTCCATGACCGCATTTGGGGTTTTCTTGACAAAAATACTGGAGCAGTTCATCTTTTCCTTCTGTAGTTTATTTTACAGATGAAGAAACTGAGGCAAAGTTAAGTGACTCACCCAGTATCTCACAGCTAGGAAGTGTCTGAGGCCAGATTTGAACTCAGAAAGAGGAGTCTTGAGAGCAGTTGGGTAGCTCAGTGGATTGAGAACCAGGCCTAGAGATGAGAGGTCCTGGGTTCAAATTTGACCTCAGACACTTCCCAAGTATGTGACCCTGGGCAAGTCACTCAAGTGACTTAAGACCCCATTCCCTAGCTCTTACCATTCTTCTGCATTAGAACCAATACACAGTATTAATTCTAAGATGGAAGGTAAGGGTTTAAAAAAAAGAAGAGGAATCTTTGTAATCCCAAGCTGAGTGCTCTGTTCATTGTGCTACCTAGCTGCCCTATTACATAGTAAGATGGACAATCACAAGGAGTTAGAGGTGGCCTGCCAGAATGACTTCATAGTTGGCCCCAGAGCCAATATTTCTGGGCAAATCACATCACCCACAACACCCAGGCAACTTTCTACGATGATGGATGGAAGAGATAGTGTCACTTTGCCTTGGAAAAGGGGCTTTCCTCACTGGGAATGTTCTATATCAATGAAATCCCAGAAGCATCCTTCTCCCTACAAGGAGAATGTTCCTAGGAGGGCAAACAAGGTGTTAAAGGGCTCAAGTTCATGCCATAAGAAATAGAGGTAGTAAGAGGCTGCTGTGGATAGAACACTGGGAACAGAGTCAGGAGGAGCTGAGTTCAAATTCAACTTCAGGCACTTGGGCAAGTCACTTTACCTCTGGCCACCTCAGTTTCCTCAATCATAAAATAGCATCTGCCTCACAGGGATGATTAAATGAGTTAACATTTGTTAAGGGCTCAGCACAGTGTTTCCATACTTCCTCTGTGTCCTTTGCCAATTTATTCTCTATTTCCAGAATAAAACATTGGTTCAAATCCTATCAATGACACTTTTGGTTGTAGTTTGTTTGTTATTTTTTTTTCAGTCATGTCGTACTCTCTAAGAGCCCATTAGAGTTTTCTTGGGCAAGATACTGGCATGGTTTACCATTTCCTTCTCCAACTCATTTTACAGAGGAGTAAACTCAGGCGAACAGGGTTAAGTGACTTGCCCAGAATCATACAGCTAGTGAATGTCTGAGGCTAGATTTGAACTCCAGGACCAGAGCCTCCCTGGGCCTTAGTTTCCTTAGCTAAAACAAACAAACAAACAATCAAGTCTGGGCAAGATAACCTCTGAGTTCCCTTCTTTTTAGACCTGGAAATACTAGAGATCCTGACCTTGTCCCCTGACTACTTCAAAAATGTCACAAACTTTCTTAGCTTCATTTTTCTCAATTGTAAAATAAAGGACTTGGAGTAGATACTGAGCATCCTAGAGTAGAAAGAGCATTGATTCTTGGTCAGAGTATGGAGGTTCAAGCCCAACCTCTGGTACTACCCAAGCCCCTTAGCTTCCTGGCTTCAGTTTTCTCATCTATCCAAAAGGAAGGGAATTGAACTAAGTGGCCTCTGAGATCCTGTCAAGGTCTTTCTGCTTATGGTCACAATCATTCTCTCAGGCTCTGCAAAGCTGCTCTTGCCAAGAAAGCTATATATTTGTCATCCTAGAGATAAGAAACAATTAGCAAGTGAAAGGTGTGACAGAGATATTTTTAAGCACTGGTCTAAGAGTCAGCAGACCTGGGTTCTAATTCTGGTGATGTCACCAATCAGCTGCTTGACCTTAGACCAGTCACTTCCCTTGACTTTATATTTGGGACTCCAAGATCTCTATCCATTACCGTAAATTATTGTTTATGCTTTACATAGCTGACCTAGTGTGTGTTGTGCTGGGAAGTCATCAAGTTGCTGCTGAGGAAAGATGCTGACCAAGAGAAATAGGAGGAAGAGGGTGGAGGTCTCCAGGGTCAAGGTCTTAGGAAGGGAAGACCCTACTGGAGAGGCAATATGATGCTGTAGAAAGAGCACGAGGCCAAGAGTGAAGGGAGCTGCCTTCCTGTTGGGTTCTACTATTGGTTAACTGAGTAACTATGAGGAAATCACTGCATGTCTTTGACTTCCTTGATGAATTATTAGTTATATTAATTAATGTCATTAATTTATTAATATAACAAATAAAATATATTAAAAACTAATACATAAAATTAATTGATTAATTAACTTCCTTAATAATTAGAGTAAAAATAATAGTAATAGCTAACATTTCTGTAATACTTACTGTGTGCCAGGCACTGTGCCAAGCCTTTTATAATTACTATATCATTCATTAACTGGGTGACCATGAGGAAAGCCTTGTACATCTCTGAGCATTAATTTCCTTAATAATAATGAAAATAATAATAATAGCTAATATTTACAGAGCACTTACTGTGACCTAGACCCTGTACTAAGCCTTTTACAACTTTCATATCATTTTCTTCTCATAACAATGCTGGGAGCTAGATGCTATTATTATCCCCATTTAATAGATAGGGAAAATGAGGCTTGAAGAGATTCAGAGACTTGCCCTAGGTTATTTATCTAGTGATGAGTTGAGGCCGAATTTGAACTCAGGTCTTCATGACCCCCAAGCCCAGAATTCTATCCATGATGCTTCCTACAAAAGAGGAAGTGAGGGGGTCAGGGTCATGGCAAGATATTAACTTCTAGGTCACTTCTAATTCCTAAAATCTCCAGCTGGGAATAAAATCATAAAATGTTCCAACAATGTCAGAGCTTGAGGGCCTGGGACATTCATTTTGTGAATATCCTCGACTGGTTTTGGTTCCATTTATGTGCCGGGCATGGTGCCAGGCTCTAGGGGGATTCAAGGACAGAAGCAGAACAAAGATGGTAGACTAGATCATTATCAAGAGAAGCAACATATGAACGTATAACCAACTGATGTTTATCAAAGGGCAGGCTGCTCCTAGGCTCACTAAGGACGGGCAGACTAGGAGCACAACCAAGCTTCTACAATGGGATCAGGCCTATGAGTGGCCCATGCCTTTCCAACTTGGGTTAAAGAAGGAGACAAGGTCTCTACAACCAAAAAAACAAACTCTGAATGATAAAAAGCAAGTGAGGAAGGTTGGGTGGACTAGGGAAAAGGGCAATGAGTTCAGTCTTGGAAATAGTTTGAGATGCCCAAAACATCCCTAAAAATTGATGTCTGGAACCATGAAGACAAACCTGGGCTGGCTAAGCAGACTTCAGAGTGCATGGTGTGGCAAGGGGAATGACACACTCAGCTCCAATAGGGAAGTAGTTGTGTGGTCAGTCCTTCCCGTAGAGCAGGGTTGTGTGGTCCCCTGCTCAGTTTCTGCTGTCAAGTCACACTAGAGTGAGAAGGGCTCCTTAGACTTCCCAAATGTTCATTCTAAAGATTCTATAAACATGTGTTAAGTGCCTACTGGGTGCCAGTCAATGTGCTAAGCACTTGGGATACAAATACAAAGAAGAAAGATAATCTCTGCCCTCGAGGCTCTTCCACTTCAATGGATCCTAGAAGACAACACAGAAAAGGAAGCTGCAAAGGGAAGAGATGAGGAAATACACCTAGACATGAGAAGAGACTTGTCTGAAGCCACATGGGTGGCAGTCAGGATTCAAACTCAGACCATCTGACTCTAATCTCAGTATTTTTTTTAAATTAATAAAGCAGTGTGTGACCCTGGGAAAGTCACTTAACCCCCATTGCCTACTCCTTACCTCTCTTCTGTTTTAGAAGTCATACACAGCATTGATTATAAGATAAGTGTAAGATCATAAGAGAAGAGTTTTTTTTTTAGATTTAAATATCTTAATTATTTAGAAAAAATTTTCCATGGTTACATGATTCCTGTTTTTACTTTCACCCCCCCCCATATCCAATGTGCATTTCCACTGGTTTTATAATGTGTGATCAGTCAAGACTTATTTACATATGTTATATTGAATCTCAATGACAATAAAGAACCTTTGATCACCATCCAGATTAATGGGGAATGTATCAATGGGATCATTGATACAGGGGCAGATATTAGTTGTTTAAAGGATCTTTATTGATAGTTGCATTGGTGTGGTCATTTAGTGTCTACATCCATCAATCAAGCAGAAAGCATCTTTAAAAAAATTAGTTAATTTATTTCTTTGTTACATGAAAATATCCAGGTAACTCCCTCTCTCCCTCTCCTCTCCCATTAGAGAAGGCATTATTTAATAAAAAGAAATATGCACATGTAAAACAATGCCTTCTTTCTGTTGGTTCTTTATTAAGTACTTACTGTAGGCTAGGCATACTGTCTCTTACTGGGGAGACAAAGAAGAGTAAAATAGTCCCTGCCCTCGAGTAGTTTCATTCCCCTAGTCTGTCTATCACCAGACTTTTGTTAAGTGCCTATGATGTGCCAGAAGCTCTGCCCCAGTGGGCACTGACACATGAAAACGTAACGGATTCTACCCTCCAGGAGCATCATATCATGTTTATAGATATGAAGTAAAGCGTATATGCAAAAGAAATCCATAGTGATTCCTTTGGGGGAGAACAAGATATGAAAAAAAAGTCAGGGAAGGGTTTTTGAAGGAGGGAGCATTTGCGCTGAGCCTTGAAGTGAGCTACAGAATCTGGAGATGAGGGAGAGCATTCCTGTCATGGGACACTGACTGCAAAGACCCAGAGGCAGTAGAGAGGAATTTACTTTTTTCTTGTAGTTGTTTCAGTCATGTCCAAATCTTTGTGGTCCCATTTGAGGTTTTCTTGGTAAAGATCCTGGAGTGGTTCACTATTTCCTTCTCCACTCATTTTACAGAAAAGAAAACTGAGGCAAGCAGGGTTAAGTAACTTGCCCAGAGTCACATAGAGTGACTGGAATCACATTTAAACTTTGATCTTCCTAACTCCAAGCCCAGTGCTCTATTTACTGAGCTGCCTAGATGCCTCGATAATGTACTATAGTATAACAGAAACAGCAAATAGTCCAGTTTGTCAAGAACACAGAGAATATAAAGAGAAGTAAACTAAAATGAATGTGGAGAGACAGTTTAGAGCCAGATTATGAAGGACTTTAAAATCCAGACCTAGAAGTCCATCTCTTTCCTTATAAGTGGAGGAAGCAGCTAAGAAGCTTGGTGGACAGAGATCTGGGCCTAAAGTCTGGAAGTCTTGAGTTCAAATCCTGCCTCAGACACTTACTAGCTAGCTATGTGACCCTGGCCAAGTTCTTCCATCTCTCTTTGTCTTAATCCACTGGAGAAAGAAACAGTAAACCACTCCAATATCTGCCAAGAAAAGCCCATGGGGTCAGCATGGTTTTTGGAGTCACAAAGAGTTGGACATGGTTAAACAACCACAAAGATACATGAGGAGCTATTCTAAGTACTGTTGCCCTCAAGCAGCACCCATTCCCTGGAGGAAATAGAGGATATGTGTATAAAGCCTATGCCAAATGCCTCTGAACACGGAACCTGACGACTTTGGTTTGAATTTTAATTCAGATATGTGGCAGCTATGGCACCTCCAGCCAGTGGCTTTTGGAAGGCTCTCTATAATATGGAAGAATAATACACGGTTTACTTATCTCTTATGGCTGTTGAAGGGAAAGTACATTGTCAGTCTTAAAGTGAAAATATGTATGTTAGCTATTATTATGATGAGATGAGGACTGCGCTGGACCAGCCAGCCATGGTGTGGGGTAAATGAGAGCAGAGGGACTTTGAAGAGTTTTACCCTTGCTTTCTTCCCTTCCCAGCTCCCATTCACAATTATCAGCAGATTTCTCGTCCCTCCTAAAAGAAGAGAGGGGCTGGGGACAGCTAGATGGCTCAGAGGATTGAGAGCTAAGCTAGGATCTGGGAGGTCTAGAAAGTGACTTACTTCATCCCTATTGCCTAGCCCTAACAGACCTTGCCTTGGAAACTATGCATAATTTTGATTCTAAGATAGAAGGCGAGGGGTTAAAAAAAAGGAAGAAGGAGGGGTGAACAAAAGCAGGAGATGATAAATAGTGATTCCTGCTGGCATGGGTCAGGGAAGAAAATACCAAGTGTCACTGAGGACATATGGGGACTTCCTGAGAGGATCAGCAGTTGAGTGGATTTACATGTAAAGGGGATGTTTATCCTGAAAGAAAAAAGACCAAAGAGAATACGAGCTCAAGTTTGATTACTTTTTTGAAGGATCTGGCTGCTCTTGGAAGCAGGGACTTGGTTGACTGGGTCCCAAAGGGCAGAGCTGGGGCTCACTGGGTCCATGTTACAACGAGACAGGTTTGGCTAGATGCAATTACAGCTCTTCCAACAATTAGAGCTGTCCCAAAGTAGAGTATGCTGCCTTGGGAAGTACCCAACTCTCCCATATTTGAGCTCACCAAGTAGAGGTTGAATGGCCACTTGCAGAGTATATTGTAGAGAGGATTCTTGTTCGGATGCTATCCATGGTCCTTTCCACAGAAGAAAGTCTATGGCTAATCAATAAATCAATCAATCAATTGATATTGATTGAGCCCTTACTGTGTAACATGTGTGCTACTAGGTGCCAGGTATAGGAAGAAGAACAAAGAATCAAATGATCTTTATTTTCAAAAAGTCATATATTAATGTAATTCTTGGGTAGTCATGAATAGGTAAGCTAGCTACTCCCTGTATCCTTGTTCTAACATTCAGGTCAATGGAATCTCAAAGAGGATGAATGACTCCCTCTTGACCATCCTTGAACCCTATTACTGGCCAAGTTTAGGAAATGGCTTTGATCCATTTTCTTGTAGCTTACTGGAGGGGATGAGGAGTCCTAGACAGTCTTTTTCAAAGGTTTTCAGACAAAAATGTTTAGGATAAGAAGGACTCTTTGGAAGGTATCTGGTTCATCTTGCTCTTCCTCAACATGACCTATAAACCTTTTTTTTTTAAAAGAGTCTCTTCTATGGATTGAGAGCCAGGCCTAGAGATGGGAGGTCCTAGGTTCAAGTCCGGCCTCAGACACTTCCCAGTTGTGTGACCCTGGGCAAGTCACTTGATCTCCATTGCCCACCCTTAATACTCCTCCACCTATGAGCCAATACAAAGAAGTTAAGGGTTTAAAAAAAGAGTCTCTTCTAGTCTTTTCTTAGAGAAGATGATGCCTAATAGATTAATGACACTGAGTCCAACCCTAAAGCAGAGGCAAGGAAGCATAGTACTCACTTCCAAACATTATAGAGCTCCAAGTCTAGTTTCAGAAAGATGGTTTCTTATACATGAAAACTCCACCAAAATTAAGATATGCTATGGGGCATCTAGTGTCCTATGGGGCAGCCAGTCAGTGTCCCAGAAGTTCACCAGAGGGGATCCATCAAAGACTAGAAGTATTCAAGAAGGCTCCAGACACTTGAGAGACTTTCTCTTCTAGGCAATCAGTAAACAAGTACATTTAAAGGGCTTTTTTATTTCCTAATTACTGTAGATTTAATTTTAAAAAGGCAAAGGCATGGTCCCTGCCTCCATGGAACTCACATTCTAATGGTGGAGTTAAAATCTAATAATGAAGTTAAAAAAAGAAGACATCTACAGAGCACATAGAAGGTCATCTCAGAGAGGGAAGATCTAACAGTAGCAGGACTGGAAAAGGTTTCCTTAATGTTAAAGGAAGCTAAGAGAAAGCATTCCAGGCATGGAGG
This sequence comes from Gracilinanus agilis, assembly GCF_016433145.1. Lineage (NCBI taxonomy): Eukaryota > Metazoa > Chordata > Mammalia > Didelphimorphia > Didelphidae > Gracilinanus > Gracilinanus agilis. The sequence goes on along the minus strand of NC_058131.1, from coordinate 18,037,237 downwards.
ACAGGCAATGCAGAGGCCCAGAGGTGGGAGATGGATTGCTGTGTGTGGAACTGAAAGAAGGTCAGTGTTACTGGATTACTGGGTGGCATAAAGTGGAAAGTGTAAGAAGAATGGGAAGGCAGAGAGGCCAGGTTATGAACCCCCTGATTTGACAGGTGAAGAAACAATTGACTTAAGAGGTAAAGAGGCATTCCCATGGTCTCACAGCTAGTAAATGTTGGGGGAGAACTCAAATCTAGGTCTTTCTGACTCCAGTTTTTGCTTTTTTTTCACTAAACCATATTTGGCACAAAATAATTTTAAGGAAATGTCAAAAGTCTATGTGGGAGTGTTAGGGGGATGGGGTTCCCCTCCATTTCTCACTGATAGAGCAAAGATTTCACTTTTATAATTAGAGAAGAACTTAATTTCAGATGTGGTGGCCTCTCTCTTTCCCATGGGGCCTGCTCAGTGGAAATTCAAGGACTGTTCCTGGAACCTTTGCCTGGGCATGTTTAATACAAGGCCCTGGGGATAGAGAGATGCTGCCCAGTGCTGGAAAAGGGACTCAGAGGCCACCTCTCACAATGAGTATCTGAACTAAAACCTCAAGATCAAACTCAACAAATGATCAGTCAGTCTTTGCTTGGAGACCTCCAATACTGGAGAACCTGCCATCTCCCAGTAGTGCCTCCTTTACTTTGGGGCAACTCTAATTGTTAGGGAGTTTTCTTTGTTTTGTTTTCTCATCTCAAAGTTAAACCTCCCTCTTCGCAACTTCCCCACATTGTTTCCAATTCTGTCTTCTGTGGCCAAGGAGAAAAAGTCTAATTCTTTCCCATACAATCCCTCCAAATGACATGAAATGAAATATAGCTATCAGGCTCTCCTGCCACCCCATGTCCTCCCCTAACCATTCTTTCTAGGCTGAACATCCAGATTTCTTCAACTGAGCTCTGTGGGTGTGAATTCAAGGGTTTAACTCTTGCAGTACCAGTAGAGTGGCCTGGGAGTGGGGTTTGGTGAGGCTGAAGCTTCAGTCCCTTCAGGATTTTTAACTGGGGCTCTCTATTGTACCAACAGCCATCTCAGAACCTCAGGTGGATGCCCAGTTCCTGACTGGGGAAGAAGGGGAAGTACTGGTTGCAAGCTGCTCTGTGACAGGAAAACCAGCCCCTGAGATCACTTGGGACTTGCCAGATGGCTTAGTGGTGACCCCACATCTGTCACATGTTTGGAACCCTGACAAGACCGTGACCATCATCAGCAACTTCACCTATGTACGTGCCCAGCTTCCCCAGAAATGGACAACAATGTGTTTGATTCGCCACCCAATCCTCAATATAGGGATTGAACTGAAGGATCCATCCCAGGAAAGTACTACTGGTATGTCTGTCCTACTTATGGAGGGGCAAGAGGATGTGGAAATAACTTGGGGGGGGGGAGAGGTGAGCTAGAAAGGGTATCTGAGTCTGTCTAGTCCAAGCCTCCCATTTTAGAGATGAGGTATCTGCTCTCCAGAAACAACAACAACAGGAATTTGGCCAAGGTCATACTGGTGAGGAATTGAATATTTGAACCCAAGTTTTTGGGGGGCTGTGCTCACTGAGCATTTCTTTCCATCACATGATGCTTCCACCCAAGACCACACACTAAGCTTTACAAGCCATATACAAGTATTGATCATGCCTGGTTCTCAGATAGGATAGTATCTCCTACTAAGAGCCCTCTTCTAGTCTAATCTGGATTGAAAACATCTTTCTGCTCCTCTTGTTGAACTGGGGGATTTAATGGATGGCAAGCTCAGTAGGAGACAACAGTGTAAAGTGGTACCAACTCTAACCCAGCTTCCTTAATCAGTTAAAGTACTCTTAGTCTGCATTAAGGGAGCAGGACCTTCCAAGAATCAGGAGAGAATGGGACTCAGTGACTGTTCCACTGTACTCTGATCTAGGCAGATTATGTCAAAAGTACTCTGATTGGTCATTTTTTAAACCCTTACTTTTACTGTCTTAGAATCAGTATTAAGCATCAGTTCCAATGCAGAAGAACAGTAAGGGCTAGGTAAGTGGTGTGAAATTACTTGCTCAGGGTCACACAGCTTGGAAATGTCTGAGGCTAGCTTTGAACTCAAGACCTCCCATCTCTGGGCCTGGCTCTTTATCCACTGAGCCCCCTAGCAATCCCTAATTGATCTTTTCTGGGTATCACTTTTATGAAAGGCACTGATGAATGGGAATAGGTCCAAAGTCCTTATTTTACTGATGAGGAACCTGCACTCCAATGAGCTGGAGTGTCTTTTTCATGGCTTCACATGTAATAAGTTATACAGGGAGAATTTGAATTCAAATCCTCTGGCTGTAAAGCCCATGCTCTTTCTACTACACCACACTCACTCTCTTAGGTCTTGAGGATTTGGTGAGGGAATGGAAAATGTTTAGCTTGAAGAACAGGAAACAAGAGAGATGGTGGAGGGCAGGCAGAAAGGAGATCTTGATACACTCATTTAAGTTCTTTAAGAGCTCTCAAGCAGAAGGAGGGTGGGATTCTTTCCTATCTGGTACAAGAAGGGCCAAAAATAATGAAGAGGAAAAAGAGACATGAATGCTTGATAGGAGGGGGTGGGAAAAGGCAACAGTTAGGGTTAACCAGAACTGGCATGGGTTATGCCAATATAGAATGTTTCCCACCTTATGCCAGGGCTCTTGCAAAGTAATTTTTTGGGTTAGAACCCAGTAAGATGGTGAATGTTGATGCTCCTTCCAACTCTGAAATCCTTTGCTTTTTTGCCTCTATGACCTTCCAATTACCCTCATTGCTAACCTAGCCACATGTCACGACTTCCCTTTATTCAACCACACCTACTCTAGTTTCATGGGGATCTGAAACAAGCACCCAGCTTGCCTTCATTTTAGTAATCCTGTATTGCTTATAAGAAACTCCCAGGTCCTCCTTAGCATGGAGACAGCAAGGTTTTGTTAAAAAAAAGAACTGAATTTGGAAGCTAATACTAAAATATAATCAAGTAGGGTCCCTCAGCAGGGTTACTACAAAACAGTTTAAACCTCTGCTCTCTCTGTGTTTAGGTCCCTTCTTGTCTAGATTGAATATCCCATTACTCTCTTTTGTCCTCAGTTTCCTCACTTGTAAAATGAGGATGTTGGGATAGATGGCCTCTTGGGTCCCTTCTAGTTCTAGGTCTATGGTTCTAGATTTAATGTTACATTTTATGATCCTGTCCTACAAAGATGGTCAATAAGTAAGTCTTATTAACCTCCTACTCTGTGCTGGGCAGTATGCTAAGCACCTGGACCCTGTAGCCTCCCTTACCTTCTAATTCTCTTATGTTCCAGGTAGTCAAGTGATCCTCTGTGTTTCCTTAGTTTCTGTGAGCATCATCGTCTCCCTGCTGGTACTCTGTTTTTGCTGTTTACAGAAGCAAAAAATGGGCACCCACAAAGTAAATGAAGATCTGCTCGTGGTAAATATGAACATTTCTCACCCAAAGGGCTTCCTGGTGCCCATGGCCATCCTGCTTGTTTTTGGGAGGAAGTAGTATAAAATGCTGTTTGGAAGGTTAGAGGGATTGGAGGTTGGGGAGTAAAACTGCTCTGTTCTTGGAGCTGGGGAAGATCTGGCTTCTAATCTTGTCTTAGGCATTTAATAATCAAGAGACCCTAGGCAAGTCACTTTTCCCCTCTGAGTTGGAAGGTAAGAATAGATGCAATAGATCAAAGAAAAGATTATTTTTAAAGCAAACTCAATCTTATTGTCTAAGTAAAATGAGGTGATGTATGCTGGGCTGGCACACTGCCCCATGCTATACAAATCTCAGTTAGGATACCGATCCTCAAAGAGTTTTCAGTCCAGTTGGAGAACTAAGACAAAAGAGCTAGGTAGACTCTGGCTGTTATATGGTAAATATGGGCATTAGAGAGTATCAAAGCTAATTTATTTACTAAGTTCCCTGGAGGGGACTTAAGCACAAGTTACAGCTAAAGGAGTTGCAAAGAAAGCATTGATGATGGTGATGATAAAAATAACATTTTTAACTTGAAAGTTTAAAAAGTGTTGCACATATATTATCTCATTTATTTCTCATTACAATTCTCTGAAGTTGATGCTCTCATTATACTCTTTTTTTCAGAATTGGAAACTGAGGCACACAGAGTTTAAATGACCTGTTAAGGGTCTTATAACTAGTAAATATATGAGGCAGGATTTTGAACCTAGGATTTTCTGATTCTAATTCCAGTAATCTCTCATTTACTCCATTCTAACTCCCTAGTTTATCTCTAATGTCATTTTCGGCTCTAGACTTAGAGTCCTGGGACCTTCAGATTAGGGAAGTCCCATGTGGGAGAAGTGATGTGCTAATATAGAAAAAGCATTTCTTTCTGGAGTCAAAGGGCATAGGGAGCATCCCATCTCTGGTGCTTAATGCCTATGTGACCTTGGGGAAATCATTTATCTTTTCCAGGCCTCAGTTTCCTCATCTGTAAAATTATGGGGTTGAACTAGATGGCCTTTAAGCCTCCTTACAATTCTAAATCTATGAATGTAGGCAATCAAGAGGAATGAAGTAACTGCCTAAGGTCATAGAGACCAAAAATAGTGGAACAGGAATTTGAAATCACATCTTCTGATTTCAAATGTTTCTGACATTCCCCTGATGTTCAGTCATTTCAGTTATATCCAAATCTGTGCCCCCATTTGGGGTTTTCTTGGCAAAGATATTAGAGTGGTTTGCCATTTCCTTCTCCAGATAATTTTATCGAAAAGGAAACTGAGGCAAACAGGTTAAGTGACTTACTCAGGATTATATAGCTAGTAAGTGCCCGAGACCAGATTCAAACTCAGGAAGATGAGTCTTTCTGTCTTCAGGTCCCATGTTCCATCCACTGAGTCCCCTAGATTCCCCACCATTGCCTTCATAATAAGATTTATATCGTGTGTATATGGAGATCACGCCCAACTCCTTTGTTTTACAAAAAAGGAAATTTAATGACTTGTTCAAGGTCCTTCATGGAACACTCCTCTATTTGTGGCACAGTTTGAGACCCCTTCTAGTGCCTTGACTCCAACAAAATATCTTTTTGCTTGCCCCATAATGGGACAGCTTTGTTTTCTCATCTGTCCACTGCCAACTCCAGATGAATTTATTCCCATTCTGAGTCAATGAAAGCTAGGAAATGATTATTTATGGAATTAATTTCATTTCGATTTTTAAAAACAAAATAAAAGCCAACAAATAATGGAGTGCTCATAAAATTCACCCATCTTGTCTTCTAGCAGGCTGTCTCTTGGATTACTACAAGGGTCTGCTGTAGGAGGTACTCAACCAAAGTTCCTGCCAATATCACCAAATCACAACGGACTTGGAATGTATAACCTTTCTTGGTATTGATATAGGAAGTACTCTCAAATTTGTACTCAGCTATTGTTTGTAAGCTGAGAAAGAAATTCTAGGGACGTTGCCCAAGACTATGCAACTTTAGGGGTTCATCTGGAACACTCTCACATGTTGCTGAAGTTTCCGTGATTGAGTAATGGTCTCAGTCTTGTCCTTTGTACAGAATGCTCTTGGAACTTTCTAGTGCACCGGTGTTCTCGTGATTCTGGTAGCTTCCTCCAATGATCTGAACTGAGACAGACTAATGAATCCACACCTGCTGTTTCAAAGCCATTCTTATTGATGGCCTCCCCAGAATTAACCACACAGACTCCATCTAAAACTTTGGGGACCATCTTTGATTTTTTATCAAAATTTCAAGGTATAAATATGGAGAGTAATACTATAAGTAAATTTGGGGAACATAGAATGGTCAACATGTCAGATATGTGGAGAAGAGAAGAGAAGAATTTATGACCAAACAAGAGACAGAGAACACTGCAGGATATAAAATGAATAATTTTGATTATATTAAATATAAAAAAGTTTTGTACAAGCAAAATCAATGAAACTAATATTGGAAGGGAAACAAAAAACTGGGAAAATTTTATAACAAATTTCTCTGATGAAGGTCTCATTTCTCAAATATATAAATAATTAAATCATTAATTTGTAACAATACAAATCATTCCCCAATTGAAAAATGTTCATTTTTAGATGAAGAAATCAAAGCTATCAATAATCATATAAAATGTTCTCTCTTGATCATTCTTGATTATATAAATGGAAATTAAAACAACTCTGAGGTATCACCTCATACCTATTATATTGGTCAATATGACAGTAAAAGAAAATGTTGGAGGGGTTGTGGCAGAATTGGGATACTAATGCATTCCTGGTGCAGTTGTGAACTGATCTAACCATTCTGGAGGGCAATTTGGAATTATGCCCAAAGGGCTATAAAACAATGCATTTCCTTTGATCTAGTAATACCACTGCTAGGTTTGTATCCCAAAGTGATTTAAAAACTGGAAAAAGATCTATTTGTACAAAAATGTTTTAGCAACTCTTTGTGTAGTGGTAAAGAACTGGAAACTAATGGATTGGGGAATGGCTGAAGAAATTTTGGCTTATGATGGTGATAGAATATTATTGTGCTGTAAGGAATGATGAATGGCCTCATTTCAGAAAGAGCAGGAAAGACCTCCATGAACTGATGCAGAGTGAAATAAGCAGAACAAGGAAAACCTTGTACACAGTAGCAGCAATACTGTGGACCAATCAAATGTAATGAGCTTTGCTACTAACAGTAATACAATGATCCAGGACAATTCTGAGAGACTTATGAAAAGAAATACTATCCGCCTCTAGAGAAAGAACTGTTGGAGTAGGAAAGCAGATGAAAGCACATGATTTATCACTTGTTTATTTGGGTATATGCCCCCTGGGCAGTGCTAGACAATTTGAAAGCTGTGATTGACCCCTGTGAAGAGGAGAAGAGACAAGAAGTCACTATAAAAGCCCTGAATTTCTGGGGCTAGAGATTGGCATCAGGAGTCATCCTCAACAGGTCATTGTTTTCAGCTCAAACTACCTCTTGGAGGGAACTTGGGTGAGTGAATAGTTGACTTTCCTTTCCTGACTTCTGGAGAGAGATTAATTCCAGTTGAGGGTTAACAAGGTGTTCTGGGCTGAGTCCAGCCCTGGAGTAATATTTATTTTGATAGGCTAAATATCATCTCTACCCCTATTTTGTATTTCTCAACTTTCTCTCTCTCCACCTATTTTGTAAATAAAAACTATCGAAAGTCATTTTGACTTGAATTGTAATATTTTAAATTGGCGACCACAATATTATTTATAATTTTCATATATTTTAGTCAAACCTATTAATTTAATTTCTTACATCCCCAAGACCAAACCATCTCATTTTTCTCTATTTATACAATGTCTCCAACACTGCTTTTTTGTTTGTTTGTTTGTTTTTTTAATTTTTTAAACCTTTAACTTCTATGTATTGACTTATAGGTGGAAGATTGGTAAGGGTAGGCAATGGGGGTCAAGTGACTTGCCCAGGGTCACACAGCTGGGAAGTGCCTGAGGCCGGATTTGAACCTAGGACCTCCTGTCTCTAGGCCTGGCTCTCAATCCACTGAGCTACCCAGCTTCCCCCATCCAACACTACTTTTTAAATATAAATTCTTCTGAATTTTAGTGATCCTTAGATAAGGAGGCTGAGACTCTATGGCAGTCTTTGCAAATTTTTGTGCCCAACTAACACATCATCTCATCATTACTGTGGGGATAAACCTCTCTGACTTAAGCTAGGCTGATTTTCAGAGGAAAGACACACAGCTTCTTTGAATGGCCCTGGACTTGCATATTTTTTTAGTAAATTAAGACCATTTGGGACTTGAGCCATGCTAACAATCTTTAGATCTATCAAGGTTATCTCCAGGTTATAGTCAGCAATAAAACAAAAATAAAAACACTTTGCTGGAGGGGTCAAAATTGCTGCCACATATTTGCCTAATGTTGTTTTTATTTAAAATGTTTTATTAAAAAACTGTGTATTTCTTTCCAAATATATTTTCCCTCTTCCTCTAACCAAGGAATTGTTTTTTGTAAGAAACAGAAAAATAAAAGAAATACAGTAAAAATAATAAACACTTCAACAGAGTCTGTGTATATGTGAAGAAGGGAACTATAAAAAGTATTATGAAAGCTCAGAGGTTTCTGGGAGAAATTGTAGAGGCGGAGACTGAAATGATGTTGTAGTGGAAAGCAAGGGAGATTCCCTAGGATTATATTGGTTTGTCTTTAAAATGCTGGTTTAGATTTCAGCAAATCATTGTAAGGAGTTAAGAAGAAATAAAAGGGGCATGAGATTTATAGCTGAAATAGTTATGAAATTACATAATCCACTTCCCTTCAATTTTACAGGTGAAGAAACTGAGGCCCAGTGTGTGTGTTTATATGTAAACATAAGGGGAGATATATGCCTCCCCTTATGTTTACATATAAACACACATGCCTCCCCTTATATTTACATATAAACACACACATACACATAGATATATATTAATTTACCTGTATTTTCCAGTATATCCCTGCCTGATTGCCTCAGAGTTATTCTATCTAAAGAAAGGAAGAGATAAATAAAAGGAACAAAAGCAACCCCAAACTCCCTCAATATAGGCAGTGTTCCACATTACGATATCCATTTCTGTCAACAGAGCAAATGTGGGGTAGTGGCACTGGTGAATGCTTTCTCAGGGCTCTTCTTTGGGGCCAAGTCGGATCATTGTAATTTCACGGCATTCATTTTTGGTATATTTTACATGATTGTGTGCGTGTGGGACAAGTAATTCAGATACTCTCTGAGACCACAAGTTGCATAGAAGGTTCTGAACTACATAAATGGAGGGGTTTTTTTTCTATCTAGGAGCTCCCCAGCTTAGTGAAATCTTGTAGTGAAGAGATGTATAATAATTACCCATAAAGGAGGAGTTCTTTGGATTTTTTCTGCAATGGACCCCTTTGATTGTGTGGTAAAACCCTGAAACCCCTTTAATGTAATGATAGTAAAAGCAAAATAAATAAATAAATAAAATAGAACATGTATGATTATCAAGAAAAAATTTAAACTGAAAAATAATTATTAAAATATTCAAAATCAGAAATTAATGGATCCCAGGTTAAGAAATGGTTTACCTTTTGGAAGAGGGAAATGAAAGAAGGTTTGAAGAGAACCTTTCTGAAACCATGACAATTTTCCTAGATCTGGGAGGGACTTTAGAGATCAACTTGTCCAAAATCATGATCTTACAAAGAGATCTGAACACCCAAACCCGGGAAGTGACGAGGCCATAAAAGAAGACCAATTATCAACTGTTTCTGAATTGTATACCCTGCATTTAGCTTGCAACAAACGAGTCTCAAGGACACTTTGCACACTCATCTAACAGAGACTGGGAGTTAAGGTCAGAGCAGGGATTGGAAACCATATTTACTAACTCCCCATTTTAGTATTCTTTCTGCCAGATTGTTGAATGGTGGCCTCTTGATAACAGGACCATAAAGGGCACTGGTCCCTGTTTTTGTGACTCAGGACAATCCACTAAAGATGCATATGTGTTTGGAATAGGGGAAGTGTTAATTTTCCACTGCTTATCCCAGAGTCTGGCAGTTAATGAATGCCTTGTCGTGCCTAATGTCCGCACCCACTATCCCTCCCAGGTCAAGTGAATTGAAAACGTCTTCTAGACATCCATTTTGAGGAGTCAGAAAGGCACCTCTAAAAGTGCTGCTGATGAGGGAGAACTTCTGGTCCTCCAGACGAACATGTTCCTCCTAGCTCTAGACTTCTCGCTGGTCTTTTGTGAGACCCATCACTCTCAATTCTAATCTATTCTTCACACCACCAGTGTAGACTTTCTAATGCTCAAGTCATTGTCCTTTTCAAGGATAAATGATAAATAATAAAAACTCAGTTAGAAGATACCATAGAGTCACTCTAGCTGAAACATGAACCTCCCAATCCTCAAATCTGTCTATCCAGCTCTGACCTCTCCATTAGTCCTACTCAGTTTTCTGACAACTTAGACTAGATGGCCAATGTATGTGTATGTGAGAGTGTGTGTTCAGTTCTTTCAGTCATGTATGACTCTTTGTGACCCGATTTGGGCATTTCTTGGCAAAGATATTGGCCTACCGATTTTACCTTTGTAATATCTCTTGACTACGGCCCCTTCTCTCCTCTGACACTACCACCATTCTGGCACAGGTCCTCATCACCTCACATCTGAATTATTGCAGTAGCTGCAGATGGGTCTACCTGCCTCAACTCTCTCCCTTATCTAAGCCATCAAAAAGTGGATACCCCTATTCAGCTAGTAAAGTGATTTTTCTAATGTGCAGGTCTGATCTGTCACCTCTCCCTCCCAATAATTTCCAGTTGCTTCCTATTACCTTCAGGATCAGATAAAAGATCTCTGCTTGGCATTCCAAGCCCTTTATAACCTTTCTTCCTCTCTACTTTTCCAGTTTTCTTATACTTGTTACCCCTTTATACTCCACGAACCAGAGATATTAACCTTCTTACGGTTCCTCACAGGACACACTTCATCTCCTGCCTTTGGATATTTTCCCTGGATATTTTCCATTCCAGGAAGGTTCTCCCTCCTTATTGCCACCATTTTGCTTCCTCAGTTTCCTTCAGCTCACAGTTAAAAATCTTCCCTTTAACAAGAAACTCTGCTTAATCCTTCTTAATTCTATTGTCTTTCCTCTACGGATTACTTCCAATTTATCCTGTCTACACCTTGTTAGTGCTCAGTATTTTTGCATGCCATCTTCTCCATTAGACTCTGAACTTCTCCAGGCCAAGGGTTTTCTTTTTCTTTTTCTGAAACCTACATGACATTTATTTGTGAAATGAATAAAAATTTTCAACTGCAAAATTCAAGTTTTCCACATCAATTAATTGAGCTCATTAAAAAAACAACATCTTCTCTCCCAGAAAAGTGAAGCAAACTTTCTTTAGAAAATACTAATAATAATCACTGACATCTCTACAGCAATTTAAGATGGGCAAAATGCTTTAAACACATCTCATTTGAGACTTATGAGGCTGAATTAATAATAATAACAATAGCTAGATTTTACATACCATTTAATGCCTACAAAGCCCTTCTCATGTTATCTCCTTGGATCTTCATAACTTTGTAGGGTAGATGCTGTTATTTCCCATAAAGTACTAAATTTCATTTAAGACATAGATACTTCTTGGCTGCCAAAGTGATTTCCCTTAAGACTCATTAGACTCCACTGGGTCCCTCTAACTTTTAGAATGGAATATAATCTCTTTTGTTTAATTTTTAAGATTCTTTATGACATGATCCCCACCTACCTTTCCAGCCTCAATGGATATTTTTCTTTTGTTTTCTGGGTCCAAACAAATTTGCCCACTCTCTGTTCCTCATACATGACTCTCTATCTCCCATCTCTTTGGCATGGCCATTCCCAGTGCCTGCAATGTACTCCCTCCTTCCTTTTGATCCACAGAATCTCTTTCTTCCTTCAGGGATCAGCTCAAGGATTACTTGCTACATGAAACCTTTCCTGATGAAGCCAGGGATTTTCTAATGCCTTTACTATTCTCACTATACCTGGAACATAGTCCTGAATATATCTTTACTGATTGATTGATATAACACATACATGAAGTGCTTAAGCAGAACCTACTTGAAGATTTTTAGGGACAGAGACCATTGTCTACAGAGTTAGTCCACTTGATTCTTGGATAGGTCTAAATTGCGCTGAAATTTGCCATCTTATACCTTCAAAACACTCTTCCTACATTGATCCAATTTGCCTAAGGAGCACAAGTCCAACCCTTCTTCCATATGATGGCCCTTTAAAGAGAAGGGTCTAAGGGGTAACTGGGTGACTCAGTAGATGGAGAGCCAGGCCTAGAGATGGAAGGTCCTAGGTTCAAATCTGGTCTGAGGCACTTTCTAGCTGTGTGACCCTGGGCAAGTCACTTAACTCCCATTACCTAGCCTTTACCACTCTTCTGCCTTGGAACCAATACTTAGTATTGAATCTAAGACAGAAGGTAAGGGTTTAAAAAATAAAATAAAAGCAAGGTCTAGAACAAAGGATTTGTAGAAACTAAACTGGATGAGTAGGTGAAGGACTTTGTAACCCTGAAGCACGATCGAAATGTTATTGTTATCATCATTCTTTTTGTTGTTGTTATCCCTTCTCTGACACAAACTAGCTATGTGTCTTTGGACAAGTTCGCTCACCCTGACAGGCATTGGTATCCTTGTCCGTCCGGTGGAGTACAGCCTTGGGTGGATTGGAAAGTTCCTCCAGTTGCAGTTTCTGTAAGTTCACCATGGAATGTTGGGATCCTTTGAAGGTATATTTGGCTTGACTCAGGAAGGGCTGGTCACTAGATGGCAGCAACACATTGAAGAGGGTGACTCTCCTCAACTTGTTTGGATTTTTGTCTTTTTGTAACATGCATAGGAGATAAAATTAAAGGGCTGGATAAGAAGATCTGGTGGGCCTGTATTAGTTTGGCTTCAAAACCTGAAGGGGTTGTTCTTTAAAAAAAGAGTTTTTTAAAGTGTTCATTAAAAAGAGATTTCTTTCAATTTTCCCCATCCCCAAGATTTATTTATTATATAGCTCTGCTATTAAGGAATTAAGGACAGTTTTGAATGAATAGATCTGAGGATTTGATTTGATTTTTCTTCCTTAGCAATCTGGAAGGCTAAATTTATCTTAATCAGTAGGAGTTATGGGGGTACATATTTTGGCACAAAATAAAGAGAAACTGTCCAATCTCACATAAGCAAATGAGTATCTCATCTTTGGAAGTATTCACAGATTCCCAGAATTTGAGAATTAGGAGGGGCCACGGTGGCCGTGGAGTCCAGTCCGTGCACAAAAAGAATCCAGATCCGATGAATGATCATCTAATCCCTACTTGAAGGTCTCTCCGCAAGAGAAAGCCCGTCACCCATTGAGACAGCCCATCCCACTTGGAAAGAGCTTTAATTATTAGCAAATATGTTCCTGCCTTCACCCAGAAATGTGTCTCTTTGCCAACTTCCTCCCATTGCTCCTCGTTCTCATCTCTGTGGTCAAGTAGAAAAAGTTTTATCTCTCTTTCACATGACAGACATTCAAATACCTGAAGAAATATTATCTCTGGCTTATCAATATCCTGCATAAACATGGTGCCCAGAACTGAACACAATGTTCCAGATGACATCTGATAAGGGCCAAGTACAGTGGAACTTACCTCCCTGTTCATAGGAGCCAGCCATGTCTCTCTTAAGGCAGGCTAAGATCACCTTTAGTTTTTGGTCTACCTTATCATACTCTTTTTTTTTTAACCCTTAACTTCTGTGTATTGGCTCCTAGGTGGAAGAGTGGTAAGGGTGGGCCAAGTGACTTGTCCAGGGTCACACAGCTCGGAAGTGTCTGAGACCAGATTTGAACCCAGGACCTCCCATCTCTAGGCCTGACTCTCCATCCACTGAGCTACCCAGCTGCTCCCTACTGTATCATATTCTTAACTCAAATGGGGTTTGCTTTTCACTAAAACCCCCAGATCATTTTCAGAATAACTTTTTTCTATCCATACTTTTTCAAGAGATGAAAAAGTATGGATAGAAAAAAGTTCTAAATGATGAAAAAGTATGGATAGAAAAAAGTTCCCTCAAAAAGTATATATGAAGGGGGCAGCTGGGTAGCTCAGTGGAGTGAGAGTCCGGCCTAGAGACAGGAGGTCCTAAGTTCAAACCCGGCCTCAGACACTTCCTTGCTGTGTGACCCTGGGCAAGTCACTTGACCCCCTTGCCCACCCTTACCAACCTTCCACCTATGAGACAATATACCGAAGTACAAGGGTTTAAAAAAAAAGTATATATGAAGTTGGCCTCAGAATATATATATGTATATATATAATAAATATACATAAATATATATATATAAAGTTGGCTTCAGAATATATATGTACATATATAAAAATATACCCAAATACTCTATTAGATTATATATTCTAATATAATTATATATAAATAAATATATACTAATATAATTATGTATAAATACATACTGATTTGTTATTATATACCAATATGGTATTAGAATATATATACTAACATTATATTAGATTTAGTCCAGATGACCAGTCTGACAACATTGTTTTACATTTAGAGAATGATGGTACTCTCAACAGTAACAGGAAAATTAAAAGGGGGCTTGATTTTGGGGAAAACTTTATTTGGAATGTGTTAAGTTCAAATTACCTGTAGTTAAGTAACCTGGCTTGAAATATCCATATTTGACAGGTGATTTGGGACTGGGGCTGAGAGAGACTTGAAAATATACATCTGGAAGTCATCTTCTTAGAGAAAACACAAAACAAAATAAAACAATGTGAGCTGTTGAGGTCACTAAGTAAGAGTGTGTAGAGAGAAGGAGGCCCAGGACGGAGTCTTGGGAGACATCCATGATTATTGGGCACACCATGGATGAAGAGATTTTTTTTTTCCTTTTTTGAGACTAGAACTCCTTATCTTGCCTAGGCTAGAAGTGTATCGATCACTCATCATCTGGTCCCACTCTGATCATCATAAGAACTTTGACCTGATTCATTAATTTTTTTCCGATTGAGATCAGTTTAGCCATCCCCAGGCACACTGGCTTCACCTCTTTCTTTGGAGGCTCATTCTATTGGCTCAGGGTAGACACCAATTTAGCCCACTGAAGCTCAGGACTTTTGACTTCAAGGGATTACCCAGTTTTAACCTTCCCTCAAAGCTAACATTTCTAATGTGCACCACCATGCGCAGCAATTTCTAGTCTTTATTTTCCCCAATAAATCAAAGCCTTCCAATCTTTCCTAGGCTACAAATAACAGTTATTGATTATCCCAGGCTTGGGCCTACTCTTCAGGAAAGGGATTCAACCATTATTACTGTGGTTTCTTTTTAGAGAACAAAAAAGACTTGGAGAACCATGGACAAGTCACAGCCCAGACGTGAGAGGTTACTTTGCTCTGCCTGGCAGCCAAGAAAGTAGAGAAAATTGTGTTTGGCCAGAGGTTGAGGAACAAAATAATGGGTGGAAAGGATGAAAGGAGAAATATGTTGCTAGTCCTTTAGCAGAGGGGGCTGTGTAGCTCAATAGGCTTGGACACAGGGGAGAGGGATAATGAGAGTTGGCTGAAGTCATGGTCACTTTGGTCATGATTATGCTTACTATAGCTACGGGCTCTGGCTGCTATATTCCATCACTCAGCTGGATATGAAAGACCTGTAATGCTGCTCCTGAATGATTTCCAAGCACACTGTACCAGGACGTGCATACACAGTGCTGTATGGTCTTTAGAAGTAATTACCAACATCAAGATCATTAGAGTTGGAGAAAGCCCCAGGGCATAAGGCCTAGGAAGAGACCGGGAGAACTTAGAATGGCAGAGGTGAGAAGGGGCCTTGGAATAGAGAAGGCCAGAGCTGGGAGAGGCCTTAGAAGAAGGAATGTCAGAGCTAGGAGGGATTTTAAAACAGGGAATAGCAATGTTGGGGTAGGAAGGGCTTAGCTCATTTATTACTTAACCTTGTCATTTTTCAGAAAAGAAATCTTTGATTGAATAAGGGAGAAAAGCCTCACCCAGTGTTATTCCTCTCAGTTATTTCCCTCACAATGACTTTCTTTTCATGTTTTGCAAGCTGATGCTTCAGGTTGACCCCGACAGAGACAAAGCAGAGTAGAGCAAAGAGTTCTTTCCTTGAATTCTAACTGAGAAGGCAGGAAAAGGGATGAGGTGATGGCTTTTAAGTTTCATGGGATATATTTACTATAGGAGGTCTGACTCTCCTACTCTGGAATCCTAATCTCACCCTATTTTTTGGTTATAAAGATGCCTGTGGGGATTTTTCCTATTTCTCTTTAAAAAAAGAAAGCAATCATCCAAAGGAAAGCCCCCTCATACCACCTCTAAAAATGTTTTAAATATTTCTGTGCATTTTTATATTCTGATCAGGCACCTGTACCAAACTGCACAGAGGATGATCTCATGGAGAGTTAAAAATGGATGCTAGACAGTGGAAAGAAAGTTGAGTTTGGAGTCAGAGGAATTGTGTTCCTTATACAACCTTGGAATGATCTTGGTCAAAACACATATTCTCTCTTGGCCTTGATTTCTTCAACTATAGAATAAAGTGTTTATACTAGGTGACCTCTGATGTCCCAGCCAACCCCAAATTGAGTATCCCAGGATCCCATGTTCTTTATGGGTCATGCCTGAAATGCTTTCAGTCTTCCTCTACATGTATCCCTAAAACTAACTGTCCTTTGATGCCTAGTTTACTTCATCATCTTTCCCAGGGTGTCTTCCTGACCATGACAGCCTGCAAATATAATTTCCTCTGAACTCCTGTAGAAGTAATTGTATGCTCTACTTGGCTCTTATTTATGGATGAGTGTGGGGATCTATAGGGATGAGAGAACCTAGTAAAACACAAGTCCTACGTAGAAAGATGGATTTCTACTCCAAAGCTCTGAACAGTCACAGAGTCATCATCATCATCATTATTATTGTCAACAATATGCTTTAATGGTGTAAGCCCTTACAACTCTTCTGCATTGGAACCAATATTTAGAATCTATTATGAGGCAGAAGACAAGGTTTTTTTTACATTTTTAAACCCTTAACTTCTGTGTATTGGGTCCTAGGTGGAAGAGTGGTAAGGGTGGGCAATGGGGGTCAAGTGACTTGTCCAGGGTCACACAGCTGGGAAGTGTCTGAGGCCAGATTTGAACCTAGGACCTCCCGTCTCTAGGCCCGACTCTCAATCCACTGAGCCACCCAGCTGCCCCTGAAGACAAGGGTTTTTAAAGAAAGAGAGAAATGATTCCTTTCCACAAAGAGATTGAATGTTGAGTGAACACATAGGACACTAGTACCCCAGAGTTAGGAGGGACATTGAATCCATTCTATAGATGAATTCTCCCTACGACTTTCCTCAGGTGTGTTTATCTACTCTGCTCAGAGACCTTCAGAGATGGACAACCCACAACCTCCTAAAGGACTTTTGGATGACTTTAAAGACTAGAAAATCTCTCTTGGTTTACCACTGAAACTGATTTCCCCATCACTGCCAATCATGGCTCCTTGTTCTTCTCTCTGGGCTTAAAGTAGTTAAAACAGTACTGCACATTAATGAAGAAATGGCTAATTGGGAAGGCAGGTTCTAGTCAGTCAGTTGGTCCATCAACTGTAATTTAGTCAAAAAGCATTTAGTAAGCGTCTATAATTTACTAGGCACTTGGATGAAGGGCCATCTCCTATAATGAGTTTTTCCTCATGCCTAGTGCCTCCCCCATCCAGACATCATTTTTTCTATCCTATACAGATCTATTTAAATGCATATTATCTCCTTAGGTTAGACTGTAAGCTCTTTGAGGGCAGGGAGGTTTTATTAGTCAGCTAGCATTTATTTAGTGCCAAATTTTGCCAGGGGATACACTAAGTTCTGGGGCTACAAAAGAAGGCAAAAATTACAACCTGTTCTCAAGGAGCTTATGGTGTAAATGAACATGCAAACAGATATGTACAAACAATAATATATAGACAGGATTAACTGGGTGTAGTCATGGAAGGATGAAACTAAGATTAAGGCACTGGGAAATGATTCATCCAGAAGGTAGGGCTTTAGCTGAAACTAGAAGGAAACTAGAGAAGCCAAGAAGTAAAAATGAGGCGCATCTGGCCCATGGGCTGTAGTTTGCCCATCACTGATCTAGACCAATGCACCATCAAAGAAACTGCCTTAGTCAGGAGGTGGAGTCTATTTGTATCTCAAGCAGTTAGTACAATGTATGACATTTGTGTAGTAATTACAGTTGTGTTTGATTCTTTGTGAACACATTAGAGTTTTCTTAGAAGAGGTACTGCAGTGGTTTGCCATTTCCTTCTCCAATTAATTTTGCAAAGAAGGAAACTGCAGCGAAAAAGGCTAAGTGACTTGCTCAGCTAGTAAGTTGAGCTCCTGACTCCAGGAACGATGCTCTATTCATTGTCCTACCCAGGTGCTTAAAAAATGCCTATTTATTGACTGATTGATCATAGGATTAGAAATGGCAGAGAAACCTTAGTAATCATCTAGACCAGTGACAGGAACACTTTTTAAAGAGGGGGCCAAAGGAAAGGAAATGCTCGTCTGTCAGTCTGTTTCTAAGGCAACTCTCAAAATTTCATTGTACTGTATCCTACTTGTTGTATTTGTCAAATTAGGAATAATGTCGAATGGCCAGATAGAGCATTTCAGGGGGTGCATCTGGCCCACGGGCTGTAGTTTGCCCATCACTGATCTAGACCAATGTACCATCATAGACAGATGAAAAAACTGATGCCCATAAATGGAGAGTAACTAACCCATGGTTACACAAGTAGTCTGAAGGTGAATTTGTGATAAAAAAAAAAGATGTTCTAATTTCATACTACATCATTACTGGAAGGAAACTTAGAAGACATCTAGCCCAATTTGCTCATCATATAAATAAATCCGCTGAGGGCCAAGGAGGATAGAAAATAATACTCTAGATAGAAGAGTGGAGGGACTCAATCATGAAGGCCTCTTCCTTGGAACTGAAGACCTCCCAGAGAATCTCAATTAAGACAAGAAGAGAAAAAAAACAGAACCAGAGAGAGCTTAGAGATCATTTAGCCCAATGAACCCCTTAACTTTTTCAAGTGAAGAAACTGAGGAACAAGAAGTAAAAACAAATGTATCCTTGGATCCACAACCACTTTGAGATTTGAACCCAGATTCTCTGTTTCCAAAGTTCAAACACCATGCTAGGAGCTTAGAATTCTTTTGGATGAGACTTGTCTAATGAGTTGTTGATCCAATGCTCATTCCAATACTTCAAGGATCTCTGATTTTAAAGGTGTAATTCTTCCCCTCTGCCAAACACAACCACTCTGTGCCTTTGTAGATACTCTTTGTGGGTGGTTCCTTTCATTACTCTGGAGTTTCCCAAATGATAGTGCTCAATGTTCCCAGAGGAAATGAAGGGATGGCCAAAATTATTGGATACTTTCAAGGGCTTCTCAGGCTTAAATTCACTTTTTTTTCTCAATAAAAACAAAGTTCAAATGAAAGTCAACAAAAGTAAGTTTGGCATTGCAAATTCAGCTTAACTGACACTGAGTACAGCCATTATTTAACACACCATGTCGAAGCAAAGTCAAATGAGGTCAAATCGGAGCCTGTTGGATAGTACCATCACTGTGACTTAGTGAGGATTCAAGACACAGATGACTCATGTCCTGATGCCAATTGCTGCATTTCAATGTGGCCTGGGGTAGGACTTCAATTGTTTGTTGATAGTGAGTGACCGGCTGAAAATGTAGTGAATGTGTCAGGGGACTGGGGAGGAAAAAGAGATGCTCAATAAAGTTCAGAAATTGTTGCTATTATCATATTATAATATGTTATGTTATGTTATATTATATTATATTTTATTATAATATATATTTTCCTGGGGCCAAATTGATGATGAGCTGCCTGGAGATCAGTTAGGTTGATCAGTCAATCAATCAACCAACTGATATCAATTAGCCAGAATTTGTTAAATGCTTTCCATGTGTCATGTCCTTGGTGCATCAACATATGATTCAAAACCAAGCTTCTCCTTAAGTCTTTCTAGGTTGGTAAGACAATATCAGATTTAATGGTCCACTCACAAACTGTGCCTCCTTCAGGAGGTCTTTCATACTTTCCAATCCTCTCCCCAGATCCAAATAACTTTCCATCTAATACTCCTTTAGAAGTATGTCTGCTTTTCATCCATTGTGTATATATGTTCGTGCATGCATACATGTGTATCTCAGTCAATGAAGAAATTAATTTAGACTATTTATTCATTGAAGGGTCAACTACTGATGCTGAAGCTTCAGTACTTTGGTCAGAAGACAGGACTCATTGGTAAGGATCCTGATGCTGGGAAAGACTGAAGGCAAAAGGAGAAGGTGAGGGCAGAGGATGAGATAGATAGATAGATAGTGTCATTTAAACAATGAACATGAACTTGGACCAACTTTGAGTGATAATGGAGGACAGGAGGGCCTGTCATTCTATGGGGTCATGAAGAGTCAGCCATGACTGAACAACACGTGCACACACACACACAATGCACACATGTACACACACAGAGTTTCCCCATTAAAATGAAAGCATGGCCTGTTTCACTTGATCTTTCTGTTCCCAGATCCTAGCAGGATACTTGGTACAAGTATGTGCTTGATAAACTTGTGACTTGTTGATTATTGATTTAGAAATCAGAGTCCATGGAACTTCCATGGAACAGCCAAGTATCAAAAAAGGATGTTGGGTGATGCAAATATGAATAAAACAGAAATAGATTTTAATACACATATAACCCAGTGGAACTTTTTGTCAGCTTTGGTAGGGGGAGAAGAAAGCTGAGGGGGGGGGTATGATTCATGTGACCATGGCAAAATATTCTAAATTAAAGTTAAAAGCAAAAAAAACAACTACAACAAAAAGAAAGTTAGACTGGATTTATAATGGGGAGTTCTGATAAATGCTTAATAATCAGATCTGAGGGGGGAAAAGGCTATTTGGCAGTTTCAAATTTAATCTTCATTATACTTTCTCCATTAGTTTCTTTGTGGGAAGCCAATAAGAAAATAGATAAAAATCTGAGACTCCTCTTTTGACCCATTTTGTGATACTTGTGATTTCTTGTGGAAAAGTATTGTGGCCTTATTGAAAAGCTTTAAGTTCCTAGCAAACCTGAATTTAAAGGGTTAACACTGTTCCCCTTTGACCAGGAATGCAGCTGCCTGATATAGCCAAGGCCAAAACCTTAGCAGGGGCAATTCAACCCTGAGAAAAATACTCCCCAACTTGGCTTTCTGACAAGAATCCAGTCAAAATTCAGCCTTGGCCTTGGTCTGTTCTGAAGCCAATGAGACCTTTTATGTTTTGATATGACATAATTTGTAACTTCTGCGCATCTGCAAAGTTTCGATGAGGGGTTCTTTTGTGTGAAATGAGTCTTGAAATATATGTATAATAAACTCCATGCTCCTGGAGACAGAGCTAGAAGCATGAGGTAAAAGCTCCTTGTGTCCCTTATTTCCTTATCAACTAAACTGTCCTTATCAGATTATAAGAGATGATAAATAGATCTCTACAGTTTCTAATGTCCAGATAACAAGCCAATCAATCAGCCAAGCCCGAGTTAGGGCATTTGCTGACTTCCATAGAGTAAATGCTTACATTGCTATCAATGTGGCTCCAGCACCCCACTGCATGACACCAATAAACAGAAAAGTTTGCATTTGATCATAGAAGCAATAGACATACAGAGAAGGTCTTTTTTTTTTAAACCCTTTATTTCTGTGTATTGACTTATAGGTGGAAGAGTGGTAAGGGTAGGCAATGGGGGTCAAGTGACTTACCCAGGGTCACACAACTGGGAAGTATCTGAGGCCAGATTTGAACCTAGGACCTCCAGTCTCTAGGCATGGCTCTCAATCCACTGAGCTACCCAGCTGCCCCCACAGAGAAGGTCTTTCATGAAGCAAGGGCTGTAGTCAGACCTTTGCTTTGAGATTGTACTTTAATGAGTCAGTCACTCTGAAGCTGCCAAGTTCATGATCCCATAGAATTCATCAGAACAACCTAAGTCATACTTTCTCCTCTAATCTTGTTCTCTTAAAGTCTGACTAAATCTGCCTGTCATTGTCCTTACCTCTTAAAGAATAGATGAGATAATGAGTCTAGACAAGAGTTTCAAAATAGAAAGCCCCAAATAGTTGGGCTCAAAGAGCTCCTACAAATATTGATTCATATACAAATAAAGACATCTTATCTCAGTAACTCCAAGATCAATATTCTTTTCACTAGCCTTCGGGCTAATTAATCACATTACTTCACCAAACCTTGACAAGCTCCCCAGTCTCCAGATGGCTGGTGAGTGCTATCAACCCAATTTGGAGGAAAAGAAAGAAAGACATAAAGATGAATGCCTCACTCAGAAGAGATCTGGTCAAATGGGAAGATCTCTAAATGAAACTATAATTTACTATCTTTCCTCATTATCCCTTCTTCCTACCATGTTTCCTGGTGCTGTGAGGTATGGAGATAATATCCTGACATCCAAAGTATGTGTGAGAAAAAAAATCTTAACTAAATAAGATTTCATGGGAAATTATCATGGTCCAGCAGAAACAATAATAGTCTGAGAGACAGAATAAATAGGCTCTACCCTACAAACTCATTAATAATACTTATTAATCAGTTGTATTACCTTTGAGGTGATATAATCAGAGGATTTGAGTTCCAATTTTGACTGACTACTTCTGTGTCCTTGAGCAAGTAATGATGTAAATTGGTTATAAGGCTATACTTCTCCAGACTTCAAGATCCCATTAACAAGATTCCAATAGAGAAAGTGAAGGGTGGAGGATGGAGAGTGGTGAGCTCTTTCTTCCCAGAGCTTCCATTTAAAGAGTATTTCCAGATGAGCTATCTCTTCTTTTCCCTCCTGTTTGGACTTCATCATCTCATCTCTCCATTTCTCCCTCCCCATGCTAGGTAGCTTCCCCTTTTTTACATTTCTTTTTCATATGTTTTCTGCCATTAGATTGAAAGCTTCATTTGTAAAATGAAGGCAGAGATGAGCTGTTACCTCTCTTTGTAACTCTAGCACTTAACACTGTGCCTGCTACATAGAAGTTTAATAAATATTTATTGACTGGCTGGGAGGAGGAGAAAACTTTAAAAACAGAGAGTTGGATTAGAAGACTTTAAGTTCTCTCCCTGATTTGAATTTGTGAGCCTACAATTTTAGCAGTATGGGGGAATGTTGCAAAAAAAGGAATATTTCACTCTACCAATATTGATCACAATATATCAAGAATGTTTGCTCATTTATGCAAGAAAATATTCACTACCAACTACTTGCCAGGTACTTTCTAGGCTCAGGAAATATGAAGTTTATAAACTTTTTAGAACATTGAGATAAAATGGACTTAGAAGTCATCTAATCCAATTCATTTCACAGGTGAGAAAACTGAAACTCAAAGAGGATAAGTGACTTGTCCAAGATCATAGAAGTAGTAAGTGCCAGTGGTGAAATTTGATCCCAAGACCTATGACTCCTAAACCAGTACTCTTTTTGTTGGACTAATCATTAATTTTAAAAGAAAATAGATTGTATTCATGAAAAATTCAGTGTCAGACATGCTGGATTCTAATTCTTGTTCTGCTATTTTCTTCTCTTCTTAGGCAAGTAACTTCACCTGTTTAGGGCTCAAGTTTTATCTCCGGAAAATGAGGGGGTAGAACTGGCTGATGCCTGAGGTCCTTTCCAGCTTTAGGATATTGAGATCATACTCCCAGTCTCACTTCTCTCTCTTTTCACCAGGTTGGCTTGAAGAATATTACTTACCTTGTGACTGAGGTTAACTCTGCCCATTGGGAAAATCCAGCTCCTTTCCCATAATTCTTATTTACATCTCACAATGATACACTTTACTAGTAGCCTTGTGACCCTCACAAACTTCCTCCCACAGGTCAACATCCTCTGGTCTTTTTAGTTTCTGACTGGAAGCCCTGGGATCTTTCTCTAAGTTTCAGTTTCTTGGTTGAGGAACGTTTCTGATTTCTAGCCGGGGTGTAACTTTTGTTGTTGTTATTATTGCTAGGGCAGAAATGAAGAGTTAGCTTAGTTTCTTCCTGTTGAAACTCCCAAGTCAGTACCTGCTTGTCACCCTAAAGAGTGTGACTTCTGTGATCAATCAGTATAGTTTTAAAATAGAAATTACCTCACCAAAAGACCAAAAGACAATGGTCACCAATAGTAAGAAGTGGAGTCTGTTTCTTTGAAGCAGAGGTTATTTAATTTGGAATCCATGCAAGATAAGAAATATTTTTTTTAAAAGAGAAAAGATATATCTTTATATTCCCTAATCTCTAGAGGAAAATTTTCATTTTCTTCAATTATTTAAAACCATTTTTTCTGAGGCTTCAACAGTATGTTAAAGGAGTTCAATACACACACATTTTATGTGTCTATAATTGTTTTTCAGTTGTGTTCAAATATTTGTGACCTATTTGGGGTTTTCTTGCCAAAGATACTGGAGTAGTTTGCCATTTCCTTTTTTAGCTCATTTTATAAATGAGGAAACAGAAGCAAAGGAGGTTAAGTGACTTTTCCAAGGTCACGTAGCTAGTTAAGTTTTTGAGGCCAGATTTGAACTCAGACAAGTCTTCCTAACTCCAAGCATGGCACTTTTTCTACTGTTCCACCTAACTCTGTGTGTGTGTGTGTGTGTGTGTGTGTATTATATATAAAATTATATATAGAGACAGAAAGAGATAGAGAGAGACACACCACAGCCACAAAGAGAGACATAGAGACATACTTAAACTCACAGAGAGACAGAATCAGAGAAAGAAACTGAGACACAGATAGAAATATGTGTGTGCCTGTGTGTGTGTATGTGTGTGTGTGTTGCAAAAAAAACAAACAAACAAACAAACAAACAAACAAAAAACCTTTGATGAATATCAGTATTTTTTGGCAAATTGGCAAGAAGATTTTCTTTTAAGGAACTGGGTAGATTAATATGTTCCTTCCAATTCTTAGGATTCTTGGAGTCTGTGAAAAATACAAGATTATTTGTTGTTGTTGTTGTTGTTTTTTTTTTGGTGTAGTCCTATGATTTCAGATGAACAGGGAACTCTTTTATGTACATTCCCTTCATCAAAATAGCTGCATTTCATTCCTAAAAGAAAATCTTAGAGTTGCTCATTTCAGTCATGTTTGAAGGTTAAAATCCTAGAACTGAAGGGGCTATTAAAAGTCATCTAGTCCAATGTCTTCCTTTTGCAAGTGAGGAAACTGAGACCCAAAGAAGGTTGATGACTTTCTCAGTCATTAGAGCTTTCATGAAAAGATCCTGTGGGGAAAACAACTAAAATATTCTTTTCAGTTTTTGACAAGTGAGACAACTAGTCCCAGAGAGGTTGGAACTTGTCTATTCTGGGTCATACAGCTCTCAAATGTCACAGATAGAAGCACTTTACATGTCTCCTGTGACCAAGAGCAGTGCAGTTTCCCACCATTCCTTACTGTCTGTATCACCCTTCCAGGGCCAAGGTGAAGGCTTAAAACTCATGTGTGGGCTGGAGTAATCATGAAGGGACTTCTTTTTTAAAAAACAAATTCATGTATTTAATTAATTAATTTAGAATATTTTTCCATGATTCCATGATTCATGTTCTTTCCTTCCCCTCCTCCCTCCCCACTCCTCACTCTTGTAGCCAAAAAGCAATTCCACTGGGTTTTACATTTGTCATTGATGAAGACCTATTTCCATATTATTAATGTTTGCAATAGAGTGATTGTTTAGAGTCTACATCCCCAAACATTTCCCCAATGAACCATGTGACCAAGAAAATGTTTTTCTTCTGTTTCTGCTCCCACAGTTCTTTCTCTGGATGTGGAGAGCATCTTTCTCATAAGTCCATGAAGGGACTTCTTAAAGTGGACTTTCAAAGAAAGGATGTGTGATCTCATGAAGAATCAGGAGACCTGAGTTTCAGTTCCAGTCTTATGAGTAAGTCCATGTGTGATTTAGGGTAGGCAAATGAGGTCAAAATTAGAATTAACAGATCAGTAGCTATTCGAGGTTTCACTGGGCTTTCCCAATGACAATCCTATGAAGAGTTTATGGAACTTACCAGAAAACTTAA
Source organism: Gracilinanus agilis (assembly GCF_016433145.1). NCBI lineage: Eukaryota > Metazoa > Chordata > Mammalia > Didelphimorphia > Didelphidae > Gracilinanus > Gracilinanus agilis. Next base: position 18,011,542 of record NC_058131.1, on the reverse strand, counting down.
TTATGTTTCTGGGTTCTATCACCCTCTAGGTTTGTGCATTTGCAGTTAAAAGGGTCCTTAGAGCTCATTAAATAGAACTTCTCATTGTATAGATGGGGAAACTGAGACTCAGATACATTAATTGCCCAAAGTCATGGATAAAGTAAATGAAAGCTAATATTCTTACTCTTATCCTTTGACTCCAAATTCAGCATTCTTTTTGGCTGCATAATGTCACTTGGGTAAATCATGTCACCTCTTTGGTCCTCAGTTTTCCCTTCTGTAAAATGGAAATGTCAAGAGTCCTGTATTGTCTTCTTCATAGGATTGTCATTGGGAAAGCCCAGTGAAACCTGAAATAGCTACTGATCTCTTAATTCTCATTATGACCTCATTTGCCTACCCAAACTTGCCCAACCTCAAATAATTGTTGTAAGAGTGAAAACAACTTAAACCTTGTTTACTGGTTTGTAACTTTTAAGTTGTTTTCACTCTTATAACAATTATTTGAGGGTGGGCAAGTTAGAGTGGCTAAATGTTGTCTCCAACTTTGCAAATGCACTTTGGAGGAATTTTTATATACATTTTGAAAAAAAAAACGTTTTAGACCCCTTTGAATTGTTTTGTACTTGAATTTAAGATAGATTCTACATCTGTGCTTTCATTGACACAAGGATCTCCCAGTATGGAGATTTCCTCTAGCAATGCAAAGTTGTACCTAGTCTGTAATTGATAGACTCAGAGAGTTTCTTGGAAGGGCTAAGAAAATGACTTGCCCAGGGTCACACAGCAAGTATGTGCCAAAAGCAAATCTTGAACCAAGGTTTGCTTAGCTCTCAGGCCAACTTTCTATATATATATGTGCCATCTTTGAAGATTATATGCAGAAACCGTTTATTTTTTAAATATATTTTTATTTTTATTTTGAGTATTTTCCCATAGTTACATGTCTCATGTTCTTTCCCTCTCCCCAAACCTCCCTAACCCCATTTAGCCGACGCACAATTCCATTGGGTTTTACATGTATCATTGATGAAGACCTAATTCCATATTATTGATAGTTGGACTAGAATTATCGTTTAGTGTCTACATCCCCAATAATATCCCCATCACCCCAGTGTTCTAGCAGTTGTTTTTCCTCTGTGTTTCTCCTCCCAGTTCTTCCCCTGAATGTGGCTAGTGTTCTTTCTCATAAGTCCCTCAGCCTTACTCTGGATCCTTGTATTGCTGCTAGGAGAGAAGTCCATTATGTTCGATTGTACCACAGTGTATCCGTCTCTGTGTACAACGTTCTCCTGGTTCTACTCCTTTCACTGTGCATCAGTTCCTGGAGGTCATTCCAGTTCACATGGAATTCCTCCAGTTCATTATTCCTTTGAGCACAATAGTATTCCATCACCAGCATCTACCACAATTTGTTCAGCTATTCCCCAATCGAAGGACATTCTCTCATTTTCCATTTTTTTTGCCACCACAAAGAGCGCAGCTACAAATATTTTGGCACAAGACTTTTTCCTTATTATCTCTTTGGGGTATAAACCAAGCAGTGCTATGGCTGGATCAGAAGGGAGATAGTCTTTTAAAGCCTTTTGGACATAGTTCCAAATTGCAGAAACCTTTTAGAGGTTAACCTTTAATTTTTTTGTATGAAGTTTTTTTTTAAGTTTTATTCATCCTTTTTATTTAATAAAATAAACATTTCTGGATTCATTGTGGCTTCACCACAACTGAACTCTCACTTGTAACAAAGAAAGGTATTTAGAAAAAGATCCACTGAATTTATTGGTCACTGTACGCAATATTCTGACCCTGTAATCCCTCACCTCTCTTACAATTTCAGATCTTGTATGATTTGGGTTAACCCAAACCAGATGACCCTATTCATTCGAACTCGGAAGGTAAGAACTGTTACTTCAGCTTCTGTCCCACCATCTCAGAGAAATCAAGCATCCAGGCAGATCTAAGAAGTGCACAGAGAAGCCTCTGATGTATGTGTATCTCAGCGAACTGTATTTCTGAAGACTTTGCTTTGTGGGATAAGACTGGGGGAAGTTCACAGGCTGTCCCAAGTTGCTGGCAGAATCTGACTGAAGGACTCTTTTCTTCTGACATGGAACAGCTTTCTTTTATCTGCAAAATCTTCAGAGATTCAGTCATTTTTTTCTTACTATTTCTTATATATCTGTGTAGAAGATGAATGATAAAGGTAACCAAGCATCAAGCATTTATGAAGCACCTACTGTGTGCTGAGAACTTTGTAAGGTGCTGGAGATACAAAGACAAGAATAAAAGTCTCTGCCTTCAAGGAACTTCTTTTTATCAATAGTATTGGACTAGATGGTGTCTTTTAGAATTCAGTTTATGGTTCTATGCACACATAAATATCTGCAAGATACATCTAAAATAAACCATTGGAACATCAGAGCATGGGGTTGTGCTAGCTGATTTTAGGGCTGGCAAAGCCCTCATGAAGGGAGGGAATTCTAAGAGACCAAAATGAAGAGGGAAGTCATTCCAGGCATAGGGATCAGGCCTGAAGGTGGGAAATGGGATATTCTTGTGGTAGTATTAGCTCACTAAACAATCTCATCCTATAAAAGGCACCAGAAGCTCAAGGGAGAGAGAGAGGAGGATGAGGAGAACAGCTAGACTAGAGTTATCTAGACTGTCAGTAGTCTCCAGTCACTAAGACCTGATCAGAGGCTGTCAATCCTCTCCACAGGGTGTCAGTGGCCATATCAGAAGGGCATGTCAGGAGACAGTATGGAATAATACATAGAGTTGGGAAGAGGAAGACCTGGATTCATATTGTATCTCTAACACATTGGCTATTTTATACATGGAAAATCACTTACCCTCTTTTGACAAAAGGATCAGACTAGTTGACTTCTAAGGTCTATATCTATGATCTGATACTTTTTTACATCCATATTGTTTGCTGTTCATTTTGTGTCATGTCTGTTAGTCAAGTCTGACTCTTCATGTTTCCATTTTGGAGATTTCTTGGCAAAGATACTGGAGTGATTTCCCATTTCCTCTCCAGTTGATTTTACAGATGAGGAAACGGATGCAAACAGGGTAAAGTGACTTGTCCAAGATCACATAGCTAGTAAGTGTCTGAGGTCAGATTTGAACTTTGGAAGAAGAGTCTTCCTGACTCCAGACCTAGCACTCTGTTTACTGAGCAATCTACCTGCCCTCTCATATTATATAGGCTTATAGAATTTATGGGAAATGGATGAAAGGGAGGTAGACCAGGATATAGATGAAGAGAGGTACAACCAGACAACATTAGCAAAAGAAAATTGCTAATTTAAAAATTAAAAATGAAAATGAAAACTAAAATTTACTAATATGATGATTCAAATTCTAAAAATATATGTAACAGCTAGATCAGTCAATCAATAAAAATGATTAAATACCTACTTTGTGTCAGGCACATTAAAACAGCTGGATAGTTTAGCAGACAGTGCTGGGCATGGAGGTAGGAAGATCTGAATTCAAATCCAGCCTCAGACACTTACTAGCTGATTCTGAGCAAGTCACTTAACGTATGTTTGCTTAAATACACTGGAGAAGGAAATGGCAACCCACTCTAGGATCTTAGCCAAGAAAATCCCATGGAGTCATGAAGAGTCATTCTTGATTTAAAGACCAAACAACAACAAAAGATGCCATGCATGGGGGCAGCTGGGTAGCTCAGTGGATTGAGAGCCAGGCCTAGAGACGGGATGGCCTAGGTTCAAATCTGGCCTCAGATACTTCCTAGATGAGTGGTCCTGGGCAAGTCACTTGCTTAGGCTTACTGCTCTTCTGCCTTGGAACCAATACACAGTATTGATTCCAAGATGGAAGGTGAGGGCTTAAGGGAAAAGAAAGGTGCCATGCACTGTGCTAAGTGCTACCAATATGACATTTGAGGTCCCTATATAATCATCTTTTTTGAGATTCAGTTTGTTTATCTGTAAAAATGGGTTTTGGGATAGATGTCCTCTGTACTAATTTCACTTAGAATGGTTTAGGGCAGTGATGGGTGAACTATGGCCCGAGGGCCAGATGTGGCCCCCTGAAATGTTCTATCAGGCCTCATGACATTATTTTTAATCTGACGAATACAAGTAGGATATAATACAGTGAAACTTCGAAAGAGGTGCCTTAGAAACAGACTGACAGATAAGCATTTCCTTTCCTTTGGCCCCCTCTTTAAAAAGTTTGCCCATCACTGGTTTAGGGGAGAGAGAGCTAAACTTAGAGCCAGGGAAACTTGTGTTCAAGATCCATCTGTGACATACACTGGCTAAATCCTGCCTATGACACTAATTATCTGTGTGACCCTGGACAAGTCATTTAATCTCAGATTCTTTAATGGCAAAATGAAAAAAGTCATAGTGGCTACCTCATGTAGTTGTGTGAGGATCAGATGAGTTATCATATACAGTGCTTTGCAAACCTTAAAGCTACCTATAGATGCTAGTTGTTATTAGCTATTGTTATTACCAATAAAATTACAGTCTAAATCAGTGATTCCCAAAGTGGGCGCCATCGCCCCCTGGTGGGTGCTGCAGTGATCCAGGGGAGCGGTGATGGCCACAGGGGCATTTCTCTTTCCTATTAAAATAAAAAAAAATTAATTTCCAGGGGCTAAGTAATATTTTTTTCTGGAAAGGGGGCGGGAGGCCAAAAAGTTTTGGGAACCCCTGCTCTAAACCCTCCTTGTCTGCTACAGATTTCAATAATGACTAGCTCACATTGTTCTTCTGCAACATGCCATGGAATTTCAGTAACAGACCCCAGCATGATCCAGGAGCAGGGTGGGAGGTGTGCAGCCGTGAATGGACCCTCAGAAATCATTTGGACTAAACCATTCATTTTTTTAAACCCTTAACTTCTATGTATTGGCTCCTTGGTGGAAGAGTGGTAAGGGTGGGCAATGGGGGTTAAGTGACTTGCCCAAGGTCACACAGCTGGGAAGTTTCTGAGGCCAGATTTGAACCTAGGACCTCCCGTCTCTAGGTCTGGCTCTCCATCCACTGAACTACCCAGCTGCCCCCCATATACCATCCATTTTTGATGAGAACTGAATGGAGGCCCAGATGGCCTAACAAGCCTTCTGCAATACACAGCTTTGAACCCTCCCCAGAAGTGCTTGGGATGCTGGAATCCTTTCTAAATGAAATGTTTTTGCAGGTCTCAAGGGCCGAGGGGAGATGGCAGCTTTTAAAAGAGATTCTGAAAGTGGAATGTGCCAATGCCTCAGTTATCAGCAGATACACAGATGGCCGGCACACTGGTGCCAAGGTGGAATGGCCTTGGGGTAGGCGCTCGGATCCTTGGTGAGAGAAGAACACTTTATTCTGCAGCCATTTCTGCAGATTGTTAGCGCCAGGATGAGGCTCGCCCTTAAAGATGCTGCCCTAAAAACACTTCAGAGAAACCTGTCACTCAACCTTTACCTTTTACTCTATAGAATGGGACCAAGAAGACTTTGTCTTTTTTGGTGGTGAGGATGGGGAGGAAGTTTTGTTTAGTTTTTAAATAGAAGATGATGTGAAAGTCTGCCATCTACTGGCCACTGAGAGAACATCTGTGTGTGGGAAGACGATTCTATGCGACCATTCCCATCTTATTATTCCTGGGAGTTGTGATAATATTTCATTTCAATTTAACACATATTTCACGGAACTGTGTAATCACATAATTACACCTTTTGTGAGCTGGAAAGAGCCTCAGTGACCACCTAACACAAAGCAGGCAGGAAGGAAATCCCGGCCATGAAACATTTGACAAATGGCTATCCAGCCTCAACTCGGAGGCAAAAGCAGCCAGTGTGGCTGGATCACGGAATACCTGGAAGGGAGTAAAGATCATACTTTGCAGCTATAAAGAGCTTTACATATCTGTGAAACAAAGGACTTTATATTATATACTAAAAGCTATGGGGAGTCATATGGAGGTGTGTGTGTGTGTGTGTGTGTGTGTGTGTGTGTGTGTGTGTTTGTGTGTGTGTGTGTGTGTGTGTGAGAGAGAGAGAGAGAGAGAGAGAGAGAGAGAGAGACAAAGAGAGAGGAAAGGATAGCATGAGAGAGAGACAGAAATACAGAGAGAGACAAAGACAAAGAGTGACACAGAGAGAGAGACACAGAGAGAGATAGAGAGACAGAGAGACAGAGACAGAGACAGCGTGAGAGGACACAGAGAGAGACAGAGAGACAAAGAGAAAGACAGAGTCAAAGAGAGAGACAGAGAAAGAGACAAAGAGAGAGGAAAGGACAGCATGAGAGAGAGACAGAAAGACAGAGAGAGACAAAGACAGAGAGAGAGTCAGAGAGAGACAGAGACACAGAGACACAGACACACAGAGACACGGAGAGAGATAGAGAGACAGAGAGACACAGACACACACACACAGAGACAGACAGACAGACAGAGATAGATAGATAGATAGAAACTATACTTTTTAAAAAGCATTATATTATCATTTCCAGATTTTCTCTCCCTCTAGCCACTCCTCTACCCATCAAAAAGGTAGGAAATACAAAATCTATTACCAATATAAACTTCTGCAAAATAAATTTCTATCTTAGTCATAATAACTACACTTTGATATTGCCAGATGAGTAAAGATGTGTTGTAGTATGTGGGGTGGGAGAACTTGAAGCAAGGACTTCAGTTAGCAAGCTAATGCAATAATAGTCCAGGAGAGTGAATTTAGGGTTGTGGCTATGTGAAAGGACATCTGTGAGAAAGATTAAGGTAAAAATGGGAAGATCTAGCAAAATATTGATATGTGTGGTGAGTGAGAATAAGGAAGCCAGGAGGACTGTTTGAGAGAATGAGAAATTAGAAAGATGATGGTGTTATTGACATTGACAAAAGTAGAGAATATTAGAAGTGGGGGAGATTTGGAGAACAATCAATGAGTAGAGTTATGGGTATGTTGGGTTTGAGAAGGCTTCAGGATATCCAAGTTCAAGAAGTCCCAAAGCAATTGGTGATGTGTGACTACTGCTCAAGAAGATAGAGACGAAGACTGGATATGTAGAATTGGGCGTCCCGTGCGACATTGGGAGATGATGACGGAACACATAGGAGATGATGAGATCACCAGATGAGACAGTATAATTTAGGAAATGAAAAGAGGGATCCAAGTTAGCTGGGGATGAATTAAGATCCAGAAAAGGATTTTGAGAAGGAATGATCAGATAGAGAGAAGACCTAGGAAAGAGCAAAGTTCCAAAAACTCAGAGGAGAGAACATGTAGGACATGGTGATCTTCAGTGTCAAAGGCAGCTAAGCAGCTAAGAAAGATGGGGACTGAGCAGAGAGAATTAGATTTGGGAATTGAGATCTTGGGTCACTTTTCAGAGAGCAGTTTCAGTAGAATGAGGAGTGAGGCAGCCAGCTTGCAAAGGTTTTAGAATCAAATGAGAGGGAAAGCAAAGGGACCAAATGCAATTACTTTTTCTAGGTGTTTTGTCATGGAGAGGAGATATAGGATGATAACTGAGGAAGGAGGTGTATCATTGGATCGAACTAGCTTTTGGTTGTTTGATTAGGATACAGGAGAGATAGGCATATTGGTCGGCATCAGTGAAAGAATCTATAGACCAGTGATTCCCAAACTTTTTTGGCCTCCCGCCCCCTTTCCAGAAAAAAATGTTACTTAGCCCTCTAGAAATTATTTTTTTTTATTTTAATAGCAATTAATAGGAAAGATAAATGTACCTGTGGCCATCACCACCTCCTGGATCACTGCAGCACCCACCAGGGGGCGGTAGCACCCACTTTGGGAATCACTGCTATAGACAGTGAGAGAATGAAAATAGGAGAGAATGAATGCTAGAGGGGGCAATCTGCTGGAGCATATGGAAGGAAATGGGGTTATTGGTGCCTGCTGAGGATGGATTTTGGCAAAGAGAATAGCCACCTATTCATCTAAGACTAGTGAAATTGAAGGTATTGAGGTATGATGTTTAAATAATGTAATATGAAGAGAAAGGAGAAAGGGGAAGTGCATGGAGAGTGCATTTATTTATTTATTTATTTATTTATTTTTAGTGAAGTATGAGACAAAGTGCTCAGCTGATAGGGCAGAGGAGATGGGATGCTTGAGGGAAAGCAAGAGAGTTAGGAACAGAAAGTCAGTCAACAAACATTTTTTAAGCATCTACCGTATGCCAGGCATTATAGGCTAACATCATAGTCTAACGAGAGAGAGAACATGCAAGTAACTACTACATACATATAGATAAATATTAAATTGGGAAAAATCTGAGAGAGAAGATACAATAAAGAGTGAGCATTGATATAAGCTCTTGAAGAAGAAGATACTTGACAACTGACTGATTAAAGAGGAGAGGAATAAGAGGTGTCAAGGACATTTAGGTTTTGGTGAGTTATTAAGAAGGAAAGGGATGCTTTCTTTGCTTCTATGATAGCCCAGTAGAGAGTTAAATGAGATCTCAGCTTTAACTAAGTATGATCACAATCTTGATTTTGCCATCACCCCTTTGTTCACGAACTCAGAAATTTCTTTGATTCCTATGCCTTGGGATCCCTAGTCCTACTCTCTTTCTCAAATACAGACTCTGTTTTCTTTGTCCCTCTACTTTCCCCAAGGTTGTCAATCCCACATTGCTATACTATCCTCCTTTCCATATCTAAACTTCTTGGTAAATCACCTCAATTCTATTCTACCTTACCACTTTTCTAGAATATCTCTTTCTCTTTATTCTGTTTCTTATCTCACATTGTCCATTTCCAACCCAAGATTAATGTGACCATTGAACTCCTTCATTCCTAGTCAAATGCTACTGAAGGAAGCCAGAAAAAAATCATGAAATCATACTGACTGGGGCCATTACAAATGTGGGTCATCTAAATCTCAACTGGGTTTCACTGAAGCAATATAGGAACTTCTTTCTTTCTCAATCACTCATCTGAATCACTGACGGTCATCCTTGGCACAACTCATCCCCACCCCTTATCCAATCAGTGATCAAGTCCAGTTAAATTTACTTTATCTACTCATTAGGTCATTTGTAGGAACAATAGTATATTCAAGTACTTGATATAGGGCAAAGAGTTGGGGAAAAGAAAAAACTGTACATCAGACATTGAATTTATTGAATGAGGAAGGAAAATATTGTAGGGATAGATGAATAACAACCATCACGATTTAGATTGAATGATGAATGTGGATAGAATGAACATCAAAAGAGGAGAGATTACTTAGTGAAGGTTGTAGAAGGAGAATCTGGAAGTGACAGTGGGGAGCAAGGAACATTTCTAAGTCCCCTACCATGACCAGTGGCATATAAAAGAAAGTGTGGACAGTGATGGAAAGGGTGGAAAGGGAATAGTGTCATTAGGAAGGAAGCCAAGTCTCATTGAGGACTAGAAAATGAAATGAGTGAGAAAGGAATACATTTTAGATAAAAGGAAGTTTGTTAATTATAGAATAGACATTGTAAAGGGCACTGTGAAATGTAAATATCTTGCAGGGGCATTGGAGGGTAAGGTTGAGGAATTTAAGGTTGTAAGGGTGCTTTTGAATTCATGATGGAGAAGAGGGTTTGTATAGCTTCAGACAGGGGTTCAGAAATTGAGAACCAGTCAGATTGGTAGAGGACAAAGAGATAGGAGAATGCTAATAACTAAGAAGTGATTTCAGGCAGAGTTAAGTGGTTGGAGTGGAGTCCTTTGAGGGAAACATGTAATTTTAATGTTCTAAAATTCCCTCCAGTTTCAACCTCATGGCAATTAGTGATGTGTTCTATGAAGCTCTCAGAGGCTAGAGCAGGTCCAGGCGTGGTAGCCTAGTTAGGAGGCAGAAATGCCTTACTTGCCTTGGAGAAGATGCTGAGGGCAGGAGACAAGAAGTAAGAGAAATCTTGTTCACAGAGGGTTTTTGGGTTGGAGCTCCTGATATTGGACAGGGCTCCAATGAAAAAGGTGGCCTCAAAATTGTAAGATTTAAATTAATGTCTAAATACTTCAAGTATTATTTTTTAAAAAGGTTATTATCTGCTCAGACACTTCCCAACTGTGTGACCCTGGGCAAGTCACTTGACCCCCATTGCCTACCCTTACCACTCTTCCACCTATAAGTCAATACACAGAAGTTAAGGGTTTAAAATAAAAAAAGGTTATTATCTGACAAAATAGAACTATGTGACTAAGTTTTTCTATTTGCTCAAAATGCTCACACCAACAAAGCCACCAATAGGAAGCAAAAGAGCTAGACACAGAAGTCCTCCCAATTTAGCTCCTGTCTATGTCAGCATGTAATGACAGGAAGTGAGTGGGGTCCTGGGAATCATAGTTTTGCTGGAAATCATAGTTTTTAGGGTAACAGCTTCCAATTTCACAACATTAGGTACTAGAGATGCCCTGGGGGCAGGACCTTTAGGGAGATAGGCAGGTCTGAGGGGTGACATCTTGTCCCCAGGAAGGTTTGTCCCAGTTGTCAGGTAAATTCTTTGTTGTATCTCAGATATGTCTGAGAAAACAACAGACTCTTGGTTGTGGTTCAGCAGGGCAACAAATAGCTGCACCAGTATCCCTGAGCACAAATCATTAATTACTACCGCTCTGCCCATTTTCCTTTGCCCTTTATTACATCTTTCACCTATCGCCTTCTGAGAAAACATCACATTATTCTTTGGAGTTTTGGAGTTCAATGATTGCTCAGAGCCTCCAGATCTCCCTATCTCTCTTTGTGTCTCTGTCTCACTGTCTCTACCTCTCTGTTTCTCTTTGTCTGTCTCTGTATCTCTCTCTTGTTCTCCCTATCCCTCTGTCCATCTCCCTCTCCCTCCTTGTCCCTTCCCCAAGTCAGAAAGAGAATCAGATCTGTTTTGTTTTGTTTTGTTTTGTTGTTGAAATTTCAATTATTACACTCTCTTTTGCCTTTCCTTCCCCCTCAGTGTATCCCTGCATCTTCTATCCTCCTTGTGATCATTGAGTAATCCCTTTTCTCACTCCTGAAGACTCCTTTCTGTTTTCTTTAGGAACACTGCATTCTCTCTAATAATAGAATAGAAAGAGATGTTCTTCAAGCCCCTGTACCTCTTTTCTAGGAACCAGAGCAGTCTGCAGTTGGAAATCAGGTAACAGTCTCTCAAGTGTGTCAGAAATACAAAAGCTGACTACTTGATTACATTATTGTACAGTTTCCCCTACTCAAAATGATGTTTGAGTCTTTAAGTCTTTTTTTGAAACCTCTACCTTCCATCTTAGAATCAGTACTGTGTATTGGTTTCAAGGCAGAAGAGAGGTAAGGGCTTGGCATTGGGTGTGGCATTGGGTGGTAAGTGACTTGCTCAGAATCATATAGCTAGGCAGTGTCTGAAGCCAGATTTGAATCCATTCTGTCTCTAGGCCAGGCTCTCCATTCACTGAGCCACCCAGCTACTCCATTCTTTAAGTCTCTTTTTAAAAAAATCTACTTGTTAGTGTCTATACCTTAAGTCAAAGCCCTTGGTTACAGCTTTACAGCCAATTCTCACTTTCTAACAGCTTGAATACCCCATTAGACTTCTTTTCCATAATTTCAACAATTCTTCAACCACAACCACTTCCCTTTCAGTCTAGCATCAACCTCCTGGGTATTTTACTAGTTTTTTTCCACTCAATCCATTTGCTTTTCCCACTAATTGTTTCATTTATTTGGCGTTAAGAGTGATGAATCAATCAATCAATAAACAGTTGTTAAGAATTTAGGATGTTCCTACACTGTGCTAAGGGATATCACTTTGGCAGCAGTGTGAAGAGAGACTGAAATAGGCAGATGACTGAAACAGGGAAACAAATTAGGAGGCCATTAAAATAATCAAAGTGAGAGATGACAAAGGCCTGAACTAAGAGAGGTATCTGAGGGGGAGAGAGAGAAAGAGACAGACAGATTTGGAAACAGAGAGAATGTAGGGGGAGGGAGAAGGAAGAGGAGAGAGAGAGAGAGAGAGAGAGAGAGAGAGAGAGAGAGAGAGAGAGAGAGAGAGAGAGAGAGAGAGAGAGC